>NC_084577.2:20492586-20702586 GCF_033978685.3 Nerophis lumbriciformis | reverse complement strand
GGTATGCGAATGCTCCCAATAAAATCTCCTGATGATTGAGGGTACCCCCCCTCATGAAACAGGCCTGTAGAGATGAAATAGTCTTGTGATTTTTTTTCCCACACATACATATATATATATATATATATATATATATATATATATATATATATATATATATATATATATATATATATGTATATATATATATATATATATATATATATATATATATATATATGCATTTATATATACACACATACATATATATATATATATATATATATATCCATCCATCCATCCATCTTCTTCCGCTTATCCGAGGTCGGGTCGCGGGGGCAGAAGCCTAAGCAGGGAAGCCCAGACTTCCCTCTACCCAGCCACTTCGTCCAGCTCCTCCCGGGGGATCCCGAGGCGTTCCCAGGCCAGCCGGGAGACATAGTCTTCCCAACGTGTCCTGGGTCTTCCTCGCGGCCTCCTACCGGTCGGACGTGCCCTAAACACCTCCCTAGGGAGGCGTTCGGGTGGCATCCTGACCAGATGCCCGAACCACCTCATCTGGCTCCTCTCGATGTGGAGGAGCAGCGGCTTTACTTTAAGCTCCCCCCGGATGACAGAGCTTCTCACCCTATCTCTAAGGGAGAGCCCCGCCACTCGGCGGAGGAAACTCATTTCGGCCGCTTGTACCCGTGATCTTGTCCTTTCGGTCATAACCCAAAGCTCATGACCATAGGTGAGGATGGGAACGTAGATCGACCGGTAAATTGAGAGCTTTGCCTTCCGGCTCAGCTCCTTCTTCACCACAACGGATCGATACAGCGTCCGCATTACTGAAGACGCCGCACCGATCCGCCTGTCGATCTCACGATCCACTCTTCCCTCACTCGTGAACAAGACTCCGAGGTACTTGAACTCCTCCACTTGGGGCAAGATCTCCTCCCCAACCCGGAGATGGCACTCCACCCTTTTCCGGGCGAGAACCATCGACTCGGACTTGGAGGTGCTGATTCTCATCCCAGTCGCTTCACACTCAGCTGCGAACCGATCCAGTGAGAGCTGAAGATCCTGGCCAGATGAAGCCATCAGGACCAAATCATCTGCAAAAAGCAGAGACCTAATCCTGCAGCCACCAAACCAGATCCCCTCAACGCCTTGACTGCGCCTAGAAATTCTGTCCATAAAAGTTATGAACAGAATCGGTGACAAAGGGCAGCCTTGGC
Source organism: Nerophis lumbriciformis (assembly GCF_033978685.3). Classification (NCBI taxonomy): domain Eukaryota; kingdom Metazoa; phylum Chordata; class Actinopteri; order Syngnathiformes; family Syngnathidae; genus Nerophis; species Nerophis lumbriciformis. Next base: position 20,701,387 of record NC_084577.2, on the reverse strand, counting down.
GGAGTCCAACCCTCACCGGAAACGTGTCCGACTTACTGCCGGCAATGCGAACCAAGCTCTGACACTGATCATACAGGGAGCGGACCGCCACAATCAGACAGTCCGAAACCCCATACTCTCTGAGCACTCCCCACAGGACTTCCCGAGGGACACGGTCGAATGCCTTCTCCAAGTCCACAAAGCACATGTAGACTGGTTGGGCAAACTCCCATGCACCCTCAAGGACCCTGCCGAGAGTATAGAGCTGGTCCACAGTTCCACGACCAGGACGAAAACCACACTGTTCCTCCTGAATCCGAGGTTCGACTATCCGGCGTAGCCTCCTCTCCAGTACACCTGAATAGACCTTACCGGGAAGGCTGAGGAGTGTGATCCCACGATAGTTAGAACACACCCTACGGTTCCCCTTTTTAAAGAGAGGAACCACCACCCCGGTCTGCCAATCCAGAGGTACTGCCCCCGATGTCCACGCGATGCTGCAGAGTCTTGTCAACCAAGACAGCCCTACAGCATCCAGAGCCTTAAGGAACTCCGGGCGGATCTCATCCACCCCCGGGGCCTTGCCACCGAGGAGCTTTTTAACTACCTCAGCAACCTCAGCCCCAGAAATAGGAGAGCCCACCACAGATTCCCCAGGCACTGCTTCCTCATAGGAAGACATGTTGGTGGGATTGAGGAGGTCTTCGAAGTATTCCCTCCACCGATCCACAACTTCCGCAGTCGAGGTCAGCAGAACACCATCCGCACCATACACGGTGTTGGTAGTGCACTGCTTCCCCTTCCTGAGGCGGCGGATGGTGGTCCAGAATCGCTTCGAAGCCGTCCGGAAGTCGTTTTCCATGGCTTCCCCGAACTCCTCCCATGTCCGAGTTTTTGCCTCCGCGACCGCTGAAGCCGCACACCGCTTGGCCTGTCGGTACCTGTCCGCTGCCTCAGGAGTCCCATGAGCCAAAAGAACCCGATAGGACTCCTTCTTCAGCTTGACGGCATCCCTCACCGCCGGTGTCCACCAACGGGTTCTAGGATTACCGCCACGACAAGCACCAACTACCTTGCGGCCACAGCTCCAATCAGCCGCCTCGACAATAGAGGCGCGGAACATGGTCCACTCGGACTCAATGTCCAGCACCTCCCTCGTGACATGTTCAAAGTTCTTCCGGAGGTGGGAATTGAAACTCTCTCTGACAGGAGACTCTGCCAGACGTGCCCAGCAAACCCTCACAATGCGTTTGGGCCTGCCAGGTCTGTCCGGCATCCTCCCCCACCATCGCAGCCAACTCACCACCAGGTGGTGATCGGTAGAAAGCTCCGCCCCTCTCTTCACCCGAGTGTCCAAAACATGAGGCCGCAAATCCGATGACACAACTACAAAGTCGATCATAGAACTGCGGCCTAGGGTGTCCTGGTGCCAAGTGCACATATGGACACCCTTATGCTTGAACATGGTGTTCGTTATGGACAATCCGTGACGGGCACAAAAGTCCAATAACAAAACATCACTTGGGTTCAGATCCGGGCGGCCATTCTTCCCAATCACGCCTCTCCAGGTTTCACTGTCGTTGCCAATATGAGCGTTGAAGTCCCCCAGTAGAACGAGGGAATCACCCGGGGGAGCATATATATATATATATATATATATATAGCATATATATATATATATATATATATATATATAGATAGGTATATACTGTATACATACGTATAGATATAGATATACATATATATATATATATATATATATATATATATATATATATATATATATATATATACTACTTGTATGGACTTTCTATATATATATATATATATATATATATATATATATATATATATATATATATATATATATATATATATATATATATATATATATATATACTACTTGTATGGACTTTCTGATATATACAGTAGAGTTTTAACTTGCACTTACAGATGTACCAACCAACTGTAGTTACTGACAGTGGTTGTCTGAAGTGTTCCTGAGCCCATGTGGTGATATCCTTTACACACTGTAGTCAGTTTTTGATGCCACTGGGATCGAAGGTCATAGGCATGCAATGTTGGTTATCGGCCTTGCCGCTTACGTGCAATGATTTCTCCAGATTCTCTGAACCTTTTGATGATATTACGGACCGTAGATGGTGAAATCCCTAAATTCCTTGCAATAGCTGGTTGAGAAATGTTGTTCTCAAACAATTTGCTCAAGCATTTGTTCACAAAGTGGTGAATGACTGAGCATTATTTCATGGAAGCTGCTTTTATACCCAATCATGGCACCCACCTGTTCCCAATTAGCCTGTTCACCTGTGGGATGTTCCAAATAAGTGTTTGATGAGCATTCCTCAACTTTCTCAGTCTTTTTTGCCACTCGTCCCAGCTATTATGAAACATGTCGCAGGCATCAAATTCCAAATCAGCTAATATTTGGCAAAACATAACAAAGTTTTCCAGTTCGAACGTTAAGTATCTTGTCTTTGCAGTCTATTCAATTGAATATAGGTTGAAGCAAATCATTGTATTCTGTTTTTATTCCTGATTTACACAACGTGCCAACTTCACTGGTTTTGAGTTGTGTATATCGTTATTGCGGGACGCCGCTTTGACGGTCATTAGCTTCCTTTTTGGTGTCAGCATGCGTCATGTTACAGGTAACAGGCCTGCGGCGAATACATAGCAATACCGGAAAACCCGAACACGAGCGGACAGTAAGACATCGTGCAAAAAGCCATCTGTCGGAGTCAGCAGGACATCGAGGCTGCTGTGTTTGTGGGGGGAAAACAATTATTCAGTTTTAGTATGTGCGCATGTGTCACGGCGGGGTGCGGGCAGCGCACGTTGTGTACCGGGCTGCGGTTATTTTTGAAGCAGGCAATCACAGGTCATTCTGGACGCCCGCGTAACAGCTTTCCTTCTAATCTGTGTCTGATTCTGACAGCGCTCGTAGGCATTTCCCGCGGTGACTCATATTACCACCCCCGAGTGAGGCGGTGGGCCCGTAGGATGGAGGAAAAATAGGGAAAGAAAGAAAAAAAAACCTTCACGGGAATCATAGTAGATGGGATAAAGGAACAGTGGGGCTGGGGGGAAGGCAGAGGGTTATTTCAGGGGCATCCGTGTACTTCTTCTTACACTTACGTTTTGTGACGTAGTTACACATGCATCATAACTGAAGATGTGTAGAGAAGGATCATTACATGTACAAAACCCAAAACCAGTGACGTTGGCACGTTGTGTAAATGGTAAATAAAAACAGAATACAATGATTTGCTTCAACCTATATCATACTTGCCAACCCTCCCGAATTTTTCGGGAGACTCCCGAAATTCAGCGCCTCTTCCCGAAAACCTCCCGGGACAAATATTCTCCCGAAAATCTCCCGATTTTCAGCCGGAGCTGGAAACCACGCCCCCTCCAGCTCCATGCGGACCTGAGTGAGGACAGCCTTTTTTCATGACGGGAGGACAACAGGGTGACAAGAACTAAATCATCCAGACTAGAGATAAATTGTATTATTATGTTTATCTTACCTAAAAATAAATATATTTATTAATTTAAAAAAAATAAAAAATAAAAATTTTTTACTATATTTTGCTAAAAACATCAAAATTTATTGTATTTTTCTTTGTATTTTTTCCTGACTCCTTATTAAATCCAGCCATAGAATTATACATTAAAATAAACATATTTGAAATAATTGATTTTAAATTATCATAATAATTCATTTAAAATGACCATATTTAATTATTAAAATAATTGCTTGTTTATCAACAACTTTAGCATTTTATTCATTACATTTTGAAACTCTCAGAAGCCAAGTTATGTTATATTCCTTAAGATTTATTTATGCAAGTTTGAAGTATCAATTATCCAAACACAGTTTTGTTTGCATATTTTCAGGATACATATATATATATATATATATATATATATATATATATATATATATATATATATATATATATATATATGTATGAAATACTTGACTTGGTGAATTCTAGCTGTCAATATACTCCTCCCCTCTTAACCACGCCCCGCCCCATCTCCGACCACGCCCCCACCCCCCACCTCCCGAAATCGGAGGTCTCAAGGTTGGCAAGTATGCTATATTCAATTGAATAGACTGCAAAGACAAGATAGTTAACGTTCGAACTGGTAAACTTTGTTATGTTTTGCAAATATTAGCTCATTTGGAATGTAATGCCTGCAACATGTTTCAAAAAAGCCGGCACGAGTGGCAAAGAAGACTGAGAAAGTTGAGGAATGCCCATCAAACACTTATTTGGAACATCCCACCGGTGAACAGGCTAATTGGGAACAGGTGGGTGCCATGATTGGGTATAAAATCAGCTTCCGTGAAATGCTCGGTCATTCACAAACAAGGACGGGGCGAAGGGTCACCACTTTTTGAACAAATGCGTGAGCAAATTGTCCAACAGTTTAAGCACAACATTTCTTCAACGAGCTATTGTAAGGAATGTAGGGATTTCACCATCTACGGTCCGTAATATCATCAAAAGGTTCACAGAATCTGGAGAAATCCCCGCACGGACTTCGATCCCTCAGGCGGTACTGCGTAAAAAGGCGACATCAGTGTGTAAAGGATATCACCACATGGGCTCAGGAGCACTTCAGAAAACCGCTGTCAGTAGCTGTTCCTCGCTACATCTGTAAGTGCAAGTTAAAACTCTACTATGCAAAGCCAAAGCCATTTATCAACAACACCCAGAAACACCGCCGGCTTCACTGGGCCCGAGCTCATCTAATATGGACTGATGCAAGGTGGAAAAGTGTTCTGTGGACTGACGAGTCCAGAATTCAAATTGTTTTTGGAAACTGTGGACGTCGGCACCCTTAATGTTGAAAGGTAAATACAGGTTTTGGAGCAACATATGTTGCCATCCAAGCAGCCTTATCATAAACGCCCCTGCTTATTTCAGCAAGACAATGCCAAGCGATGTGTTACAACAGTGTGGCTTCATAGTAAAAGAGTGCGGGTACTAGACTGGCCTGCCTGTAGTCCAGACCTGTCTCCCATTGAAAATGTGTGGCGCATTATGAAGCCTAAAATGCCACAACTTAAGCTGTACATCAAGCAAGAATGGGAAAGAATTCCACCTGAAAAGCTGCAAAAATTGGTCTCCTCAGTTCCCAAACGTTTACTGAGTGTTGTTAAAAGGAAAGGCCATGTAACACAGTGGTAAAGATATGCTAGAGCGCAGCGGTATTCAAGCCACACCCATCATATTTTAGAATAAATAATTATTTTTACATATATTAGCAACACCCAACTATAAGCTGCAGATACATACCGGTAAAAAGGATTTTGTAAATGTTTATTTACGTACCTTAATTGTTTCCAAACAGCGTCTATAACACAGCAGTAAAACGACAGATCAAACAAAAAAGAAGTCATCGTCATGGACCCACTAGCTGCAGAAGCTAGCTCTCCAATCAGCTAAACAGACCCAATAACTCCACCGTGACGTTGTGGTGAATTTACTGAGGAATTTACAAAAGTGAAACAATACAAAAAGAATGCCATTGTGAGTTAATAATACTAACACAAACACTTGTAAACGTGATAGCTAATGCGTGAAAACCCACATTAGACAGTTTAGTGAGTGTGAATTGTTTTAGTTACATTGTAAAACTTACAAATGTTATATAATTTGTCCATAACAAGTTTTGGACATATTTGTTATGGACAGTTTTGCTTCCGGTTCAAGGGACAAAACAAACTTGTCCAAAAAATGGCGCATTTGCACAAACAATAACACACCTTTTCAATGTCTCTGTTGAATATCAAGCATTTTAGCTGTTAGTGAAGAACAAAATAATCATTCATTTGCCGCACCGTTTTATAAGCCACAGGGTGCAAAGTGTGGGGGAAAAAGCGGATTTTAGTCCAGAAAAATACCGTACTTTTTACTTTTACCATTTTTGTGAAGAAGAAGCACTACCTTTACTAGTTGATTCCGATTGCTAAATTTAATTACATCATCAATGTATTCAAAGTTTTAGGCTACCATTTTATGCAACATATTAACTGTAAATCAAACAAATGACAATTTAACAATATTATTTTTTTAAACCAGTTTTCTCATGTTACTTACAATTACTGTATGTAATTGTAAGTAATATTAACAACTCATTTAAATCTGTGGGTGTCCCGATATTGATATCCGATACCAACAAAAAAACAAGATAGTATCAGCTTGCATCTAAAATGTCCGATACGAGCAGTCCTGCAGCTGTTTTGCGTGGACAAAGCTGAACAGCCAGTTAACATCTAAACATTTATACAAGGTAAACATGGTAGTCTGTAGGCTACTAGAAGCTAGCAGCTACACAGCAGCTAAGCACACAATAGCATCTAAACCAGTCTAAAAAAGCAAAATTGTCAATGTAAACAAGTATCAAATGATTATGGTTGCATATTACTTACACATACAAAGTCTCCGAGGCAGAAGTGTATTAGAAAGTATCCAGTAACAAACGTGTCCGCATCATTCAACTTCCAGTGTCATGAGTTTAGCGTAATAAATTACTGTGACCAATAGGTGTCACCAAAACACAATAAAACTGAACGTCAAAAGCATAAATCCGCCACGAGGTTAGTCTTTCATAAACTGCCATTGTTCTTTGAGTAATTAACCCTTATCTAACCTTCCACATTACAAAATAAAAGTATGTGGTACGATTTGTGCGGATATCGTATCGGTTTATTATTGGTATCGGCCAACACTCAAGGCTCCAATGTCGGTATCAAATTTTGAGTGGAAAAAGTCGTATTGGTACACTCCGATTTAAATGGAACAATTTCCCTTGTGGATAAATAAAATTTGTCTAAGTCTAAGTCTAAATCCTCCTGTGTCCTTAGTTAACATAAATGAAAATATTTGAGAAAATAAAAATATCGACCTATTTACTTGAGCATCATTCATATACTCATACTTGCCAACCCTCCCGAATTTTCCAGGAGACTCCCGAAATTCAGCGACTCTCCCGAAAATCTCCCGGGACAAATATTCTCCCGAAAATCTCCCGATTTTCAGCCGGAGCTGGAAGCCACGCCCCCTCCAGCTCCATGCGGACCTGAGTGAGGACAGCCTTTTTTCATGACGGGAGGACAACAGGGTGACAAGAACTAAATCATCCAGACTAGATATAAATTGTATTATTATGTTTATCTTACCTAAAAATAAATATATTTATTAATTTAAAAAAAAAAAAAAACTAAATACATTTTTACTATATTTTGCTAAAATTATCAAAATTAATTGTATTTTTATTTGTATTTCTTCGTGACTCCTTATTACATCCAGCCATAGAATTATACATTAAAATAAACATATTTGAAATAATTGATTTTAAATTATCATAATAATTCATTTAAAATGACCATATTTAATTATTAAAATAATTGCTTGTTTATCAACAACTTTAGCATTTTATTCATTACATTTTGAAACTCTCAGAAGCCAAGTTATGTTATGTTATGTTAAGTATCAATTATCTAAACAGTTTTGTTTGCATATTTTCAGAATGTTGATATATATATATATATATATATATATATATATATATATATATATATATATATATTAAAAAAAAAATATATATATATATATATATATATATATATATATATATATATATATATATATATATATAAAAATGTATATATGTATGAAATACTTGACTTGGTGAATTCTAGCTGTCAATATACTCCTCCCCTCTTAACCACGCCCCCAACCACGCCCCACCCCACCCCCACCCCCGACCACGCCCCCACCCCCCACCTCCCGAAATCGGAGGTCTCAAGGTTGGCAAGTATGTAGATACTGATAACACCCTTGGTATCGATGTCATCAATTTACGGATCGGTTCTCCTTCCTCTTACATATCGTGTACAATGCTAACACGCCAACAGTTATTGTTATAGTATCCGCTCTCAAAACTTGTATTATTCTACTTGTTTATTTCCTGTTAATATCTGCTTACTTTCCGCTGTAACGCGCTTCCATCTACACTTCTTAAACAAGTGAAAACTGGTACTTGATAGTACTTAAAATACAAAGAAATACAGCTTACTTGCCGTAATGATTATTTTTAACTTAGGGGTGTGACCGTACACGGTGTATGGAGACACATACTGTAATTAGCTGCTAGTTGCTTGTCAGCCGGGGGTCTCAAATTTTTGTGATATGCATTAAAAGGCATTAATCGGTATATTTGAATGGGTTAAAATATTTTATGCAAACACCAAGGAACTCCAAAGATAGCACCGACACTCCTCCACCAGGGAAAATCCAGTAACACTGACTCCCAAACGGAGACGATAGGGACCGTCACGTCAGACACGAGGAGCGCCACATGTGTCATCAGGCAGCCGGCGCTATTCACCACACACCTTATCTGAATCCCACAGTGTTGCATGTGCGACTCACACACTTGAGCTCTCGCCTGATGGGGTTATCAAGTTGGGACCTCTTTTCACAGATGTTTCATTGAATTATTCCCATGACCCCTCCAGAGCAGCTCAGCAGTGATTTTTTTTCTCTCTAGCATACAGGACCTGCACTTAAACTTAGAGGACAAAAGCTGGCACAGGTATTCCACCAAGATAAAGAAACATTTCCCTATTCTACTTAGTGACTTTGAAAGTCTCTTTGTGTGAATTCAGCTCTGCGACTCTTAACAAATACCGTATTTTCCGAGCTATAGACCGCACCGTTATTTAAGTCACACTTACCAAATTTGAGAAGAAATAAGTAAGTTTACATATATGTGGAGGGGGGCGTGGTCTGCGGGCCTGCCGCAGGATCAAACACTGATGACATCTATTAAACAGACAAGAACCAAGGAATCATGCAGAGACAGAGTTCAATTTAACTCATGAGGAGAACGCAAGGAGCTGCACACTTAGTCACAGTCTCGCCCTACGCTCTAAGGTACAGCTCCCGCGTCCCTCTATTTATTCAGGAGTTCCACAGTCAACATCACTGAGGCCGCCTCTAAAAGGAGTGGTCACATATATCATGGAAAGTACAGTACGCACAATACGTGACGGAATGTGCTGGGGGCCTTGTGATTTCGCCTTGTCTCTGCTTTGTCTGCGTGCTGTCGTCTTATCTGCGTTGAGGTCCTTGAAGTCCTTGGCTGTTAGCGGGCTAAAACAAAGATCACATCTGCGGTTGAAGCCACCCCTCAGACAAGAAGTTTTGTCCTCGCAAAAATAGGAAAAATACAGCTTGAGCACAATAGCTAATAACTATAGCAACGAACTTTAAGCATACTAAAGTTGTGTGATAATATATATACATGATTATTCTAACAAGCGGCGAAGCCAGCGGCAGGTGAGTAGATTGCCCAGCTGGGGCTTGTTATCTAATCACCCGTCGCCCTTATTAGCAGCAGCCGGCACGAGACACGTTGTTGGAGTTGGAACCAGAGAGAGACACACGCCCAGACCATATTGCTGGAAAGTAAGCCACCCCCGGGTGTTTATGCAAATAAAAGACTCGATTCAAACTGTCTACCGGGCTCCCAAAGATCTGTCGGCCAGGAGAACCCACAACAAGAGGGAAACCTCACATATATTAGTCGCACCGGACTAAAGGCCGCAGATATATACCGGTGCAGAATAGTTTGTAAATACTTATTTACATACCTGAATTGTTTCCAAACGGTGTCTGTAACAAGGCAGCAAAACGGCTGATCCAAACAAAACAGAAGCTGCAAAAGCTGTCTCTCCAATCAATAACTCCACAGTGACGTTTTGGTGAATTTACAAAACTGAAACAAAACAAAAAATAATGTAATTGTAAGTTAATATTACTATACACAGACACTTGTGAACGTGTTAGCATATTAGCTAACGACGCTAACTTGATTACATTACCATAGCACGTACAAATATGCATGAAAACACGCCGACAGACATCATACATGGGACGGTTTAGTAAGTATGAATTGTTTTAGTTATATTGTGAAACTTACAAACGACAGATGGCAGTAGAGTGTCGTACGTCTTAAAATGTGTTGTGTAGCAATTCCCACGTCGACCACAGCGTCAGTTAATGTAGAGTGGCGCTTTCCATAATTTTCAGCAGACTGCGTTGCAAAATAATCGACCCCCGCTTCTTCCTCTCACCCGCGATCCACCCAGGAATGGGGCCATATGAATCCTTTCCCTACTGTGTGCTAGGGATGCACAAAAAAATCAATCGATATTCTTATTCACCCCTACTCTGAATCGATTCATAATTTTCAAAAATCGATTTAAAAATTTAAAAAAATACTATTTATTTTAAATAATAATTTTGTAAGAAGATTTTCAACCGAAAGGAGCTTTACTGACCCGTAACATGTTATAAAAACGTTTCATTATAATTATTATACCAAATAATATTGTTATGTACAGCGGGGGAAGGACAAGGCGAGAAGGCAGTCCGTGGGTAGGCAAGTGGTCGGGCGCTGTAGAGAACCAACGAGGTCCGTGTCCAAGCAGGGGTCGTGGATCGGGGGAGGCAGTCCGGAATCCAGAGGGAAGTCAAAGCTCACAGCTCGATCACGGAAGACAGGGGAAGTACTGCGTGAGAAACAAAGGACATGAGCCAGGGGAACAGGGAAGGCACAGAGAGAGATGAAGTATGCGGAAGGGAAGCCAGAGACGGAATGTTTACTACGGGAGTGAACTACGTTCCGGCACTGGATCTTCGGGTTTGCTGGTCTTTATGCTGTCTGTCGTCATTAGTCCAAGGTGCGCTGATAGTAGATTGCCTGCAGCCTTGCAGGCCCGTAGTGCCGGCAGAGCAATAGGTTTATTGAACTTGATGACTAGGTGGGATGTGTATGCTACTCTAAGTGATAGGTGTGCAAAACGATGTGTAGAATTAACCATGTGAATGTTTGTTGTATGTGCGTGTTAGATGAATCCTTTGTCAGATCAAAGGGACAAGGCGAGAAGGCAGGCAAGCGGTGGGCAGGCAAGCGTTTGGTGGCTGCAGAGAAGCAACGAGGTCCGTGTCCAAGCTGGGGTCAAGGATCGGGGGAGGCAGTCCGGAATCCAAGAGGGAAGTCGAGGCGCACAGCTCGATCACGGAGGACAGGTAAGTACTGCGGGAGACACAAAGGACATGAGACAGGGGAACAGAGAGAGATCAAGTACACGGGAGGGAAGCCAGAGACGGAATGCTTACTACGGGAGTGAACTACGTTCCGGCACTGGATCTTCGGGTCCGCTGGTCTTTATGCTGTCTGTCTTCATTAGTCCCAGGTGCGCTGATAGTAGATTGCCTGCAGCCTTGCAAGCGCGTGGTGCCGGCAGAGCTTGCCGCCGATGACATGCGGGATTGCGAGTATCGGTTTGATTCCCGAATCGGATCGAATCGGTCGGTGCCCAAAGATTCACACACAGCATTAAATATAATTTCTGCATGCAGTCTCGGGAGAATTGGTGTTTTCCTTATGTATGACGGTCCCTTGGTTCTCTGATGGCGTCTATTCGACAATTCAGCGTCGACCCTCTTTGCGTACCTGCTGTCATTTTCACAACATCCTCCGACAAGCTGATTGCCTCCTCAGGCGTCGGTCCCATACGGCTTCGCGATGCCGCCAGCAGGCGGTAGAGACGACCTCGTCACCTCTCCAATCCACAATCTGTTAAAAAAGAGATGAAGTCTGACAAGAAAGTGGTGAAGGGAGACAGGAAACCCACAACTTGTACTTGTAATGCCCCCACTCCCACTTGAACATGTGACATATTCCTCATTCACGAGTAAAAAAAAAAAAATGCACTCCCTCACTTTTTGTGTTGGGGAAAATGGAAGAGTTGGGAAAGTAAGAAAAAGAGGAGTGATGGGGTTTATAGAGGAACGTATAAAACCGGCAGGACAAGAGGAAGAATAAAAACAGAGGGCAGAGGAAGAGCATCCTTTTTTTTTTCTCAGTGGATCTGTCAAGCGCCATAATCCCATTCTGCACAGTTTAGTGTGAGAATCAAACATATTGAAGAGCGAATAGAGAAGGATTACACAGCAGGATAGGGGATAGAGGCTTAATAGCACGTTTACATGACAATGATCGACTAAAAACACCAGCAAACGTTCACACAACAATCAAAGTGATCATCATCAATGTTGTAAAAATGAATGCCAGAGCAGAAGAAGGCACACTAACTTCTATTTTGTTGGTTGTTAACGTAACTCGGTAATTGTATTGCTGCCAAAGGATATCCTTTGGTACTATGTAACATCTAACAGTATTATATTTTGATACCTTTGTTCAAGGATTCAAGGAACTTTACTGTCAAAACAAGCACACATGAGATGGCACAACATGTAGAACCCGAGGTCTTCAGATGTAGCTCAATGAATACCACAAAAGCGATAATATGAACACAGTAATGTAAATAGAAGAGGTTGTAGCATAGCGTACTAGGAATAGATTATCAATAAAATAAATAGAAACACATAATTGAGTGTTATTCTGTAGTGCAAATGGAAGGCAATATATATATATATATATATGTATATATATATATATATATATATATATATATATATATATATATATATATATATATATATATATATATATATATATATATATATATATATATATATATATACATACAGGTATGTATATATATATACATACAGGTATGTATATATATTTACAGTATGCATATTTAAATGTATATACATATATACATAAACATATATACATTTATACATGTGTATACATTATATACACATAATTATATATATATATATATATATATATATATATACTGTATATACTGTATATATATATATATATATATATATATATATACACACGTGTATACATTATATACACACAATTATATATATATACTGTATATATATATATATATATATATACACGTGTATACATTATATACACACATTTATATATATATATACTGTATATATGTATATATATATATATATATATATATATATATATTGATATATATATATATATATATATATATATATATATATATATATATATATATATATATATATATATATATATATATATATATATATATATATATATATATATATATATATATATATATATATATACATATATACAAACCCCGTTTCCATATGAGTTGGGCAATTGTGTTAGATGTAAATATAAATGGAATACAATAATTTGCAAATCATTTTCAACCCATATTCAGTTGAATATGCTACAAAGACAACATATTTGATGTTCAAACTGATAAACATTTTTTTTTTTGCAAATAATCATTAACTTTAGAGTTTGATGCCAGCAACACGTGACAAAAAAGTTGGGAAATCATTGTATTCCGTTTATTTTTACATCTAACACAATTTCCCAACTCATATGGAAACGGGGTTTGTACATTTATATAAACATATATACATGTATATATACACATTAACACATACAGTATATGTATATATGTGTATATATATATATATATATATATATATATATATATATATATATATATATATATATATATATATATATATATATTTATATATATATATATGGTTCAGTGTAAACATGGTTTCTCTTAATCACAGGCTATTATTTGCTTGCATAAATACATTTTGCTTTAGTAAGAACCCCAATTTTTGGATACAAATGCAATTTGGTAGTCAGAATGTCATACAGGAACATTATTTTTAAATGTTTTACTGAACAACAAACTTGGTGACAGTAAGTACAATAAGATTTAAGCGCACATTGTGAGAGTTGTTGCAATAATATAGATATGTGCAGTATATTAATTGTTATTGTAATAAAAGACACCCATAAACAACTTTACAAAGTGCACAATCTGAATGTACTTTCCTTAGTTGTTTAAACAAATGTAAGCAATTTTTCATTTTGTTGTCACAGTTGGACCGGATGTGACGTGTCATGCGGTTATTAAGACGCCGCAAGTGCATGTGTGTGTGAGGAGGTGCCAGTGTGTTGACGAGAGACGTCAATAAAGAAGGTGCCTCTCGATTCCATCGTTACTGTCTGTTTTGTGGCATTCGGACTACATGCCAAAGCTACCTCGACTGGCTCCTCTTGTAGTAGTTCTACTCTAAAAGGTGTGTTCACACATTGCCGGTTTAGATGGTGGTTCATGGCAGTTTGGCAAGTCATTGAGCTCCGCCAAAGACCGTGTTAACGCCAGACACGAAACTTGGTCATCAATCACCAGAGGTGTGGACTCGAGTCACATGACTTGGACTCGAGTCAGACTCGAGTCATGAATTTGATGACTTTAGACTTGACTTGACAAAATGTAAAAAGACTTGCAACTCGACTTGGACTTTAACATCAATGACTTGTGACTTCACTTGGACTTGAGCCTTTTGAATTGACATGACTTGACATGACTTGCTACTTTCCCCAAAACCCAAAGATGAAAAAGTTATTCGGGAGCGCTCCGTATTTTTCATTGTGTACTTGTCTATCAGCGTTGCGTGTGTCAGCTGGTGTGCTCTCAGTACAACAGCCAATCAAATTAGATCTACTTTGTTTTCATCACACAGCATTCATCCAATCAAATTGCAGGACAACCAACGAAGAAGACATGTCCAAACCACACGCCAGTGAACAAAAAATGATACCTAAAATAATTTTGTTTGGGTATAAAAATTACGAGGTGGTCAACACAAAACGTTTTGCAGTATGCAACACATGCGGTTCGAAAATTACTGATGGAGAGGCAACAACTTCCAACTTCGTCCGGCATTTGAAGTTGCACAAAGAACGGTAAGTTTTGAATGTAAGATAACGTTTATTGGCTAAGTAACGTGACTTTTATTTGCTGTGTAGTTAAATCAGTGAGGCTGTAAACTCACTGCTAACGTTATAACGTTATTGCAAACACGGGAATCTGTTGCAGTTCACTACCTTATTCATACTTTTTGTTCAGTGATTTTTTTTAAGCAGGGTTACGTTAGTCAATATATCACACGTAACGTTAGACGGCGGTCAGCAGCACCGCGTATTTTAGCCACCTAAAAAAAGACAAAAATAGTAAAATAAAGGTCAGTTAAAATGTATACTATATTATGAATATGTGTACCGTTTTAGCTAGCTTTCTGACATACTGTTGGTTGTTTACCTCAGTGGTCCCCAACCACCGGGCCGCGGCCCGGTACTGGTCCGTGGATCGATTGGTATCGGGCCGCACAAGAATTTTTCTTTTTTTTTTCTTTTTTTAATTAAATCAACATAATAAACACAAGATACACTTACAAGTAGTGCACCAACCCAAAACAACTCTCTCCCCCCTTTTGTTCTGGGCATTGAACATGAAGACTCTTCCTTCACTGTTCCGAGTGGCCATGAGAGTCTTGGCAGTGCCTGCCTCCAGTGCTCCAGTGGAGCGAGTTTTCAGCCATGGTGGCATCATACTACGCCCCCATCGTGCACAAATGACTGACAGACTCTTGGCTAATTTGGTCTTTTGCAAATGCAATGCAGCATAGGGCCCTGACATATAAAAAATACAACTTTTTTGTTATGTTCACGTATATGTCATGTTTTTTCAATGTTAACACTTTTGTACAAATAAGTACATTTGCACTTTATTTTTCAATGTGATTGTTCTGTAAAGGAATGAGTTAATGTTTAAAATGACTGGTTAATAGTGCTATTATAAAGTGCAATGTCAGCACAATTTTCTTTCCTGCAATTTAAAATGCACTTGTTTTAATAAATAAATACAGCATTTGAAAAGCATACACAATCTGTGTTAATATATTAGTCTGTGGTTAAAAGGACTTGAAAGGACTCGAAACTCAAAATGCAGGACTTAGGACTTGACTTGAGACTTTCCAGTCTTGTGTAACACAGGTGCCAAATTTATACTTTTTTGTATTTGACTGGTATGCTCTTGCTTACTAGTTACTCTTTGAGCGCTGTGCGTGCTTCCTGGTCACGTGACTGCCGCGGTCCAATTAGCTGGGCTTATAAGCCGGTAGCAGGAAGTTGCCAGCTGACAGATCGATTGTTTGCTCGAGGTAGGTTTTTAATCCTCGTTTTTACCTGGAATATTGTGCTAACTAAGTATAAACTAAAATGCCTAATTTGTAACTTTATAGAGCCGACTACCAGCGCCGGAGTTTAATTTTCTCTCTCTCATTAAGCTGTTGGTGAGTCCATATTTATGAACATAGCACAGTTAGCATTTATCCCTCTTCGATTGTTTTCATTGCAACAGTCTTTGTAGCATATTATCAATCGTCTGTATACAAGGTTTATGATTTAAACCTTTTGATAACTATTTGTGTGTTAAATGTACTTTTAAATGTGTTTTGATAATAAGCATGTTTAGTGCACTGATGCTGCTAATAGTTATTTTGACATTTTATTGCATATTGTGATTTTGATGTTATTGATTTATATTGTACAATATGGAGGAAGAAGATATGTTGTGTACACATGGATTTAAAAGAATGTTCCTGGCTCTTACACAGGCCAGGCTTTTCTTGTTTTGATGGCGAGCTAAAGAAAGGAGCATCTAGTCCAAGGACTGTTCTTGGAGGATTCCAGCCAGAAACCTCACCACCTGTTCGGTTTGGGCGGGTAGGAGGCTCTCGAGCCGACCCTTTACATTTTTTCCCCCATCTTTAACCTGCAGTACACGAGCTGTACTGCCATCCTTTTTTTTCTAAGAACTCTAAGTCTGAACTGAGATTTATTCAGATCCAGAAATATTAATTAATGAAATTTGAATTGTATGTATGTATATAGTCACTGTTGTCCCGATTTATTTCATGTTGAATGGCCATTCAACTTATTGTGTGTATATATCTGCTGTCCCTCACAAATTGTTTAAATACACGGTGTCAACCAAACTACAGTTTAAGCTCTGCCTTCTCTCTCCAAGTCGAAACCCTAGACTTCTGTTCTGAGCCCATAAAACCCAGTATATACAGTATTGCATTACATTTGTAGTACATATAGGTTACACTTGACTTTGGACTTGACTCTGACTTGAGGGCAAAGACTTGAGACTTACTTGTGACTTGCAAAACAATGACTTGGTCCCACCTCTGTCAATCACTCATCCGAACCCTGAGGACCACAGAGACCGTCACCAAAAATTGAAAATGTTTAATTTCTTTGCCCTCTCTGTAGGAAATGTAAAGAACAGCAGCTCACTTATTTGCATTGAAAGATCTGGGATAAATCTGTGTTTACCTGTGTTTATCTGTGTTCAGTCAAATTTTCCTTCCGGACTTTCACGACGTAAACACGGTAACTACACTGAGTCGAGGGCTACGCCGCCTTTCAGGGAGATCCATGGTTCAACTGTGCCAATGTGCCTTGGCACTTTGTCCAAAACATGTTGTAAAACGCTTTCCGGCATTGTTGAGACATGGTTTGAGAATTGCTATGAAACCGCTATCGAAACTAGCAATGTGCAAACCCCATCTTTAGCTCCTCCCCGATGTCCAAGCTCTTCACCCTGTCTCTGAGGGTAAGTCCAGCTACCCGATGGAGGATTCTCCTTTCAGGCCGCTTTTACCTGCGATCTTTCTCTTTCAGTTACTGTCCAAAGCTATTGAGAGTACAAACGTGACTCTTCCAGTAAACTGAGACCTTCCAGCTTAGCCCTCTTCAGGGTCCGAGGCAGCAACTGCGTTACTGCAGACGCGGTTCCGACTCACCTCTCCACCTTGCACTCCCTCCTTCCCTTACTTGTGAACAAGAGCCTGCGATCCTTGAACTCCTTTACCAAGGGGCAAGACCTCTCTTCCCACCCGAAGAATGCAATCCCGAAACCATGGCCTCAAGTTTTACAGTTCTAATACAAAAACTGATGGCAACAGAAACTGCTTGCTGAGAACCGATTTCAGGGGTTTGCCTTTTCAGGCTCCAAGAAAACTACTGTAAAGTCACGTTTCATTTGAAGACGGCCTTGTAATCGGCTGTCAGCAAAAACTACGGGCAAACACGTTGGAAGGGGGAACAGAGAACAAGTTAAATATTCTAAGATTCATCGCTCTGACCATCATGTTGTCAAGGCTCCTCATTACAACCAAACGCAAGGCTTCTCTGTGTTCAAAGAGATAAAAAGAGCAACTTTAATCCCAAACTGCTTCTCATCGCACATTCAGACAGTGTCGTTGCTACCGGCTACTTCAGGTCAAAATCCAAAATAGGCAACAGGCACGAAAAGCAATATGTTTTAATGAGCTGCACTGAGGCTACATTTCTCGAGCAGCATGAAAATATTTTTAAACCTTTATGACAACTCTCACCTGGCGCTCGTTTTGGATGGAGGCTGATGAATGAACATGCTTAACAAACATTATGCTCAATATTCCCACCATAAAGCACTTGGCTGTCAGTCCATGACTACGATTTTGATGGCTCTGCCAATTCAGCTAAGAACCAAAGCAACCTAAACATGTTCTGTGTGTGGCTTGTACATTGAAACCATCCCACTCTTTTCATTTGAGAGTATGATTTTTTTGCGCATTACTCGAGGGACATGTTTGCAGAAAAAAAGGGCCGACAACATTGCACGGATTTGTGTGTAACTGATGTTCAGTCCTGCAGGATGCGTTTTACTGTATCTTATCATAATTCACTGGAACTGGTAGGCAGGCGTTAAATGTGCTGTGTGTTGTTGTTCCCGGGCCGAGCTTTGCGAGGTGTGACTCAATAGATTGGTTCTGCTCTGGGCCTGTTATGGTTGTTCTTCAGAACTAGGTCTGGTTTTGACCCAAAGGTATTAAAAGAATTAGCATCTCTGTGCTGGCGTCGTATGAAAGGGGCAATGAAGATGAAAGTCAGTGTGGACTTCACATCACGTCAGGGACGTCCAGTCAGGGTTGGTAGGTCAGCCAAAGCCTCTTTGTTTGAATAAAAAATGGATAATTGATACATTAAACATTAATATTTGTACATGAAACGATGTTATAAATGCAATTTCTGTATTATTACAACAGTTTTTTAACATTTTCTTCAGTAAAAATGTCAAAATGTGCATGTTTCCGGATCATATACAGTTGGGAAATGATTCATCTAGCCCCATTCCTGAGTGGATCTCCCGTGAAAGGAAGAGGGGATGGTTAATCACTTTCTAATGCTGAAAATGATGGAAGGGGGCGGCGTGGCGAAGTTGGTAGAGTGGCCGTGCCAGCAATCGGAGGGTTGCTGGTTACTGGGGTTCAATCCCCACCTTCTACCATCCTAGTCACGTCCGTTGTGTCCTTGGGCAAGACACTTCACCCTTGCTCCTGATGGCTGCTGGTTAGCGCCTTGCATGGCAGCTCCTGCCATCAGTGTGTGAATGTGTGTGTGAATGGGTGAATGTGGAAATACTGTCAAAGCGCTTTGAGTACCTTGAAGGTAGAAAAGCGCTATACAAGTATAACCCATTTATAATTTATTTATAAAATGCCACTCTACATAACAAATGACGCCATGGTCAAAGTTGTAATTGCCACAAAACACATTTTGAGATATTCAACACTCTACTGCCATCTGGCGGCTAAAGTGGATAGTGCAACCCCCTTCCAACATGTCATGTTTCATCCATCCATCCATCCATTCATCTTCTTTCGCGGGGCCGGACTTCCCTCTCCCAAGCCACTTCCTCCAGCTCCTACCCGGGAGTCCTGAGGCGTTCCCAAGCCAGCCGGGAGACATAGTCTTCCCAACATCCTACTAGTCGGACGTGTCCTAAACACCTCCGTAGGGAGGCGTTCCGGTGGCATCCTGACCAGATGCCCGAACCACCTCATCTGGCTCCTCTCGATGTGGAGGAGCAGCGGCTTTACTTTGAGCTCCTCCCGGATGACAGAGCTTCTCACCCTATCTCTAAGGGAGAGCCCTGCCAGCCGACGGAGGAAACTCATTTCGGCCGCTTGTACCTGTGATCTTGTCCTTTCGGTCATAACCCAAAGCTCATGACCATAGGTGAGGATAGGAACGTAGATCGACCGGTAAATTTAGAGCTTTGCCTTCCAGCTCAGCTCCTTCCTCACTACAACGGATCGATACAGCTTCCGCATTACTGAAGATGCCGCATCGATCCGCCTGTCGATCTCACGATCCACTCTTCCCTCACTCGTGAACAAGACTCCGAGGTACTTGAACTCCTCCACCTGGAGCAAGATCTCCACCCTTTTCCGGGCAAGAACCATGTACTCGGACTTGGAGGTGCTTATTCCCATCCCAGTCGCTTCACACTCGGCTGCGAACCAAACCAGTGAGAGCTGAAGATCCTGGCCAGATGAAGCCATCAGAACCACAACATCTGAAAAAAGCAGAAACCTAATCCTGCAGCCACCAAACCGGATCCCCTCAACACCCTGACTGCGCCTAGAAATTCTGTCCATGAAAGTTATCAGAATCAGTGACAAAGGGCAGCCTTGGCGGAGTCCAACCCTCACTGGAAACGTGTCCGACTTACTGCCGGCAATGCGGACCAAGCTCTGACACTGATCATACAGGGAGTGGATCGCCACAATCAGACAGTTCGATACCCCATACTCTCTGAGCATTCCCCACAGGACTTTCCGTGGGACACGGTCAAATGCCTTCTCCAAGTCCACAAAGCACATGTAGACTGGTTGGGCAAACTCCCATGCACCCTCAAGGACCCTGCCGAGAGTATAGAGCTGGTCCACAGTTCCACGACCAGGACGAAAACCACACTGTTCCTCCTGAATCCGAAGTTTGACTATCCGACGTCATGTTTCATGTGTCAGGTAAACCGCGACGAATGGGCTCATATGAATCCTCTTCATACCGTACAGTGATAGCCGTTCCTGTCTGCTTCTGGTGCGATCCACTCGGTTGGAAATCAGAACTGGAAATGACGTCACTACGAGCGTTCCAATTTAGGTCGGAAGAGAAAAACAAAGACGCAATTGCTTGCGAAGTAAAACGTATAAAACACATGAACATTTTTTCTTTACACTTGAGTGACAGTAACAATTATAAACGTCTAACAATGCATCATATTTGGCTGGTGTAGTGCGCCAAAAACTAATCAGAAGTGCTAATAATGGATATTACAGAAGCTCCTGTTATTGTTTACAATCAGAGCAGACGTCTTTGAAAGCCCACTCGGGCGTGGCGAGGACTCTCCGACTTTCCGGGTAGGAAATCCAACCTCTGGGGGCCTTCCAGTTGAGACTTCCAACTAAGAACGTAGAAATTCCGAGTGTAATAATCTCCAAACTGTGTAAAATATGGAAATGTGACTTCATTATTCTTGCTAATCGGACCCTAAATACAGAAAAAATCATACTGAGAGGCGCTGTAGTACTCTTAGTTTCCACACACACTGAGTCAACATGAAGTGGGGTGGCTTTTTGTTACCACACCATCTTTTTTTCACAGAAAAAGCTAGCTATGTCACTTTTGTTCATGGTAGCGGTAGTCGAGACCCCAAGAGGGGGAGACATGAGACGTCATGCAGGTGAAATGAGGTATTTATTAATCCAAAACAACTAGCTAGTGCAGCATGGTAGTGCACAAAAAGCATACGGGAAACCTTGACAGCAGTTCGCATCACAAAACAGTAACAAACACAATGATTCAATCCTGTTTGAAGGGCAGATTGCCAATCAGAGACAGGTGAGGTAGGCAGCGCTAAGGTCGAGGAGCGGTGGAGCGTGACAGGATGTGCAACGAAAACAAGAGCGCGAAACAGGAAACAATACAGATAATGGAAAAACACAAGATGAAGTCATACCTGGTTGGTTGACAGGTCATGACAGGATTTTGTTAGAAGAAACATGATTTACACTAACACAAACATATCTTAATGTTTTGTTGAATGATTGAATGTGACCACCAAGATGGAGATTCTCAATAGCATCTCCCAATTTGACTTTAAAGGCCTACTGAAATGATTTTTTTTTTATTTAAACGGGGATAGCAGATCCATTCTATGTGTCATAATTGATCATTTTGCGATATTGCCATATTTTTGCTGAAAGGATTTAGTATAGAACAACGACGATAAAGTTCACAACTTTTGGTCGCTGATAAAAAAAAAAGCCTTACCTGTACCGGAAGTAGCGTGACGTCACAAGTTGAAAGTCTCCTCACATTTCCCTATTGTTTACACCAGCAGCGAGAGCGATTCGGACTGAGAAAGCGACAATTACCCCATTAATTTGAGCCAAGATGAAAGATTTGTGGATGAGGAACGTGAGAGTGAAGTATTAGAGTGCAGTGCAGG
Source organism: Nerophis lumbriciformis (assembly GCF_033978685.3). NCBI lineage: Eukaryota > Metazoa > Chordata > Actinopteri > Syngnathiformes > Syngnathidae > Nerophis > Nerophis lumbriciformis. The sequence continues at coordinate 20,679,159 of NC_084577.2, read as the reverse complement.
ACGCATCTTTTTTCGCTCTGACCGTAACTTAGGTACAAGGGCTCATTGGATTCCACACTCTCTCCTTTTTCTATTGTGGATCACGGATTTGTATTTTAAACCACCTCGGATACTATATCCTCTTGAAAATGAGAGTCGAGAATGCGAAATGGACATTCACAGTGACTTTTATCTCCACGACATCGGTGAAGCACTTTAGCTTCGGAGCTAACGTGATAGCATCGTGCTTAAATGCAGATAGAAACAAAAGAAATAAGCCCCTGACTGGAAGGATAGACAGAATTAAGATCAACAATACTACCAAACTCTGGACCTGTAACCACACGGTTAACAATGCTGTTGCTAACGACGCCATTGAAGCTAAATTAGCTACGGGACATTGACAGAGCTATGCTAAAAACATTAGCTCTCCACCTACGCCAGCTCTCATCTGCTCATCAACACCGGTGCTCACCTGCGTTCCAGCGATCGACGGCGCGACGAAGGACTTCACCCGATCATCGATGAGGTCGGCGGCCCGGAGAAGGAGGAAGTCAACCCAGACAGGTGAGGACAGCGGTGCGGCGGCCGGCGTTGTAGCTTTCGACGACACCCCGGCCGCTAGAGATACGCGGTTTGTGGACACAACCGCGGAGTCCGCGGATTATCCGCGGGTCGGGCGGTTGAAATTAAAAAAAAATAGATTTTATCCGCGGGTCGGGTCGGGCGGTTGAAATTTAAAAAAATTAGATTTTAAATAGATTCAGGCGGGTGGCAGTTAAACCAATTCGGAAATATATATACATAGTTAAATGTTGTTACCCACATACGAAAAACGAGCAGGCACCTGCAGCATATGCCACAACAGAAGAAGAAAAAAAAAAGAGATGGACACTTTTACGGAGCGGAGAAGGGACGCCTCGCCGGGGTCCGGGACCGAGGCCCCTTCCCCCGAGAGGGCCCCACCGGGAGCCGTAGCTGAGGTGATCCGCGAGAAGGGCCCGACGCACATCCAGGGTCACCACCGCGCCCACCGCACCGACACCCCGCCTCGTCCGCCTTCGCCGCGGCCGGCGTCACGCGCAGCAGGTAAGCAGCTTACCTGCCCACCACCCCCGTGGCCGGGGGCTCGTAACAGGGGTCACTCCGCGCGCTCCGCCCGCGCAGCTTACCTGCCCGCCACCCCCGTTGCCGGGGGCGCGTAACAGGGGTCACTCCGCGCGCAGTGCGCTCACGAAAGGGGTGGGGCTCACTCTGGTGAGCCGAGTGGGCCACTTTTGGTAAGCAGAACTGGCGCTGCGGGATGAACCGAACGCCGGGTTAAGGCGCTCATCAGACCCCAGAAAAGGTGTTGGTTGATATAGACAGCAGGACGCTGGCCATGGAAGTCGGAACGCGCTAAGGAGTGTGTAACAACCCACCTGCCGAATCAACTAGCCCTGAAAATGGATGGTGCTTGAACATCGGGCCCATACCCGGCCGTCGCCGGCAGCGAGAGCCGCGAGGGCTAGGCCGCGACGAGTAGGATGGCCGCCGCGGTGCGCGCTGAAGCCTCGGGCGCGAGCCCGGGTGGAGCCGCCGCGGGTGCGAGTGACATCGCACCTCCACGCGCTTGGAGGTGCGCTCAGCGCGGCTCCCAGATGATTGCGCACTGGTGTGTGTCTGGGCCGTGACAGCGTGGCACGCATTGAATGTCTCTGCTACATTGGATCAGTCTCCTTTCTTTAACAGGCAAAAGCTTTATAACCTCACTAATGCCTTGCATCGTCTATATTAGATATATAACAACGGGCGGGTGCGGTTTTGATTAAATGTTAATTCGGGTGGATGCGGATGGTTGACGACTTTTGTGATGCGGTTGCGGATGAAATAATTGCCTATCCGCGCATCTCTACCGGCCGCCATCAGAGTCGGCAAGAAACATATATTTCCCCAAAGTTACGTACGTGACATAGCACAAGCGATCAAATGTTTGAAAGACAAAGCTGTAGTCACGGTAGCGTGTCTGCTAGCCAACTCAAAGTCATCCTGGTTGTGTTGCCGCAGCCGCCGCGCTAATACACGATCCCACCTACAGGTGTCTTCTTTGCAGTCTCCATTGTTCATTGAACAAATTGCAAAAGATTCACCAACACAGATGTCCAGAATACTGTGGAATTTAGCGATGAAAAAAGACGATTTAAGCTGGCGACTGACCTATTCCAAAATGTCTGATTCAACTATTGACGTCACACGCATACGTCATCATACAGAGACGTTTTCAACCGGAAGTTTCCCGGGAAATTTAAAATTGCACTTTATAAGTTAACCCGGCCGTATTGGCATGTGTTGCAATGTTAAGATTTCATCATTGATATATAAACTATCAGACTGCGTGGTCGGTAGTTGTGGGTTTCAGTAGGCCTTTAAGGCCAAACAGAAGTTGATAAATAAAGGAGGACAGGTGCATGCATTGCACTAAAAGGTAATACCCCAAATTGTTTTTAATTTTGTAAAAGTAAACAAATGTGAGTAACAAGTATTTCATAGCATTTTTCTTAGAGTGCATCATTCTCTTCTTTTTCCTGCTATCCTCTTAACGAGCAGCCTCTATTAAAATTCATGAGAGCATATGAAATAACATTTTAACAAAAACTTCAAAGTGCCTCACCTGCCTTGAACCTCGCCGCACGTCACTGCATTACATGCTCGGAATGTTCTTGAAAAACAGTTTTCATTCAAGACAACACATGATATGAACGCACTGAACAAGAAAAAAGGCCTTAAGAAGATATTTGACCTACAAAGTGCAAAACTGTTACAAAAGCTGTTTTATTGTGTAATTACAGCTTATACAGCATTTTGTTGACAATCTGTTGTGCTATGCTAACACAAGCACATTTGTCAATATCTTTACGTTATTTTTAGTGAACTCATCTACAAAAAGGTCAACATTGTAGGTTAAAGGCTACTAGAAGCTGGCAGCTACACAACAGCTAAGCATACTGTAGCACACTAGCAAGACATACATGTTCGTCCTTCGTTTTCAAAGATGACCAGTTGACTTCACGTTGATTTGTGTGTGCGAAGATGGCTGATGAGGCCAATCCTTGCGCGGAATGACCAGCTGCAGTGAGGGCAGGTTATGGCTGGGGGGTAGCTGGCAGAGAGGGAGGAACTGTCTCTAGTCTTGCGGAGCTGTCACTTCTGTTCGGCTTCATGGATGCGTTTTTCCTCGAAGTCTGCAACACCTTGCCAGACTGCAGAGCGCCAGTTTGAACGGTGTTGGGCATCGGCTTCCCATGTCTCTGGGTCCAGACCACAGCCCCTGAGACTGGCCTTTAAGGTGTCCTTAAAGCGTTTCCGCTGACCGCCGCGTGAGCGCTTTCCATGGTGCAGTTCACCGTACAGGAGCATTTTTGGTAGGCGTTCATCGGACATGCGGCAGACATGGCCAGCCCATCTCAGCTGGAAACGCTTGAGGATGGCATAAATGCTATCCATCTCAGCCCTGAGGAGGACCTCGGTGTCTGGGATCTTGTCATGCCACCTGATGTTGAGCAGCCTCCTGAGGGATCTCATGTGGAAGGCGTTAAGCTGTTTAGCATGCCGACTGTATACAGTCCAGGTCTCACAGGCATACAGCAGGGCGGGTAGGACAACAGCACGGTAGACCTTAAGTTTGGTCCGTAGGCTAAGCCCTCTGCGCTCCCAGACAGAACTGCGGAGTCGGCCAAATGCAGCACTTCCATGCGCAATCCTATGCATGACCTCCTCGTCGATGTTGCCCACGCGTGACAAGGTGCTACCCAGGTAGACAAACTTTTCAGCAGCTTTGAGGTTCTCACCATTTACGCTGACGAGGGGCTCAGTGTACGGGTCTCCAGGAGTAGTTTGATGCATAACAACTGTTTTCTTTGTACTGATGGTGAGTCCAAAGTCCAAGCATGCTGTGGCAAAGTTGTTCATGCTCCGTTGCATTTCCAGCTCGTTGGAAGCATTCAGGGCAGAGTCGTCCGCGAAGAGAAAGTCATGAACCTTGGTGGTCTGTACTTTTGTCTTTGCCTGGAGTCTTCGCAGATTAAACAGCTTGCCATCAGTGCGGTAGCGCAGGTCTATCCCCATGTCCCCAGACCGGAAAGCATCTGTCAGCATGGCTGAGAACATCATACTGAACAGAGTGGGTGCCAGAACACAGCCTTGTTTGACTCCATTTTCTACATGGAAAGGCTCAGATGATGCGCCGTTGTCTTGGACTTGTGCCTGCATTCCATCATGGAATTCACGGACCATGTTTATGAAGATGTTAGAGCAGCCAAACTTGGCCATGATCTTCCAGAGGCCCTCTCGGCTGACAGTGTCGAAGGCCTTCGTCAGATCTACAAAGGTTGAGTATAGAGTGACGTTCTGTTCTCTGCACTTCTCTTGGAGTTGGCGAGCGGCGAAGAGTAGCACACTAGCAAGACATACGTAGTAAGTGAACAATGTTACAGCACATGTGTCATCAGAAACAAGTATCAAATAATTATAGTTTCATGTTACTTACAAAGTCTTCAAGGCAGCATCGTAGTAGAGAGGGTTTGCATCATTCAAGTCCAGTAGGTGTCGCCAAAAAACAATTACCACCCCACTTAAAATAAAATACAGTGTAAATCCATTCCAGATGATTAATCATAACCAACCTGCTTTGTGTAAAACATACAGTGCCCAATTCAAAGTAACAATACCTTGGACCTTAGACTTAAGACTGAACACCACAAAAACCGAGGAGATGGTCATTTATGGGGACATGCTCCACTTGTAGTAAATGGAGCATGTTTGGAGACTGAGCTCGTTTGAGTTTCTCGGAACTTACATCTCGGAGGACCTCGCATAGACTGTCAACACTTCAGCATCTGGTCAAAAAGGCACAGCAGAGACTATACTCTCTTTGTGTACTGCGAAGGAACCAAGAAGAAAAACTGCAGGTATCTCATAGAGCCAGTGCTGATGTACTGCGTAACTGTCTGCTCTGCTGCAGACAGGAAGGCCCTGCAGAAGGTGACCGGGACAGCAGAGAAGATTATCGGTCGCCCTTTACCTACCATGCACCATTGTTTTCTGTTTGACTAATTTCACTTGATCAAACCTTTTCTAACATTCCACACTACAAAATGATAAAAGTATGTATGGTTTGTGCAGATATTATTTTGGATCAATATTGTATCAGAAGTAAAACAGGTGTATTGGGACCCCCCAATAAACTGATTGGTCAACACAATCATCCCTTACTGTCTTTTCCCAAATGTGAATGAAATAAAGCTACAAAATCTTTATGTTCTCTTTTCCTTTCCATTATTTACTTTTAGAAATGAGTATCTATTTGTGGAACTGTGCCACTGTTCCCGTTTCAAAACGTGCGATGAACAGCAGGAACAGACTGCTTTTTACTCAAAATCACGGGGTTTGGATTTTACGACCAAAACTTGAAGCCGTGGTCCTGAGTTGTGGGCCAACAGCCGCCCAACAATTAAGAAATGAGTACTCTCCATTGAAACTGATGGCTTCGACAAAGTACTTTTTTAACGACATCAATAAAACCCCCAGCATGTATAAATGACTTACATGTGATAGTTGCACGAGGCCAGACTGTTATGCGCCTCTAAATGAGCTGCATTAGTACCACCTCTGAGCACACTACTTTATATTATATTGTATAATGGTAATATATGACATGCTTCATGCACTAAAATCAAAGTATTATTTACATTGTTCTTTTTTTTTGTCAGCAGACAAGGATACTGTGGTGTCCCATGAAAGGGGAATATATCTGATATTAAAATATATTTATTCTATCAGCACTAATCGTGTACACTTCATATTGCTCATATAGAGCATTCAGCTAGTTTTCCTTAAAGTGCTTAAAATATTTCCCTTCTTCTAAATTGCAAGACTAATGTCGAGATTTGTTCTTCTGCATAAATACAGTATAATTTATATAAAATAAGGGAATAAGCGGTAGGAAATGGATGGATGGAATTTCTTTGCATCGGTGTCAGCGCCTGTTCAATAGCAGGATTTAAATATGTTCAGTTTATTTATTTATTTATATAGCACATTTAAAAAAACAACCTCAGTTGGCCAAAGTGCTGTACAGACATAAGAAAATGGGCACATAGTGTAACACGGAAGGATGAATAAAATACAGTAGCAAAATGTACCTTCAAAGAAGTGCAGAATTTGATTACTTGAAAACCGAAACAGTTAACATTTTCAGCAAAAAAGTCTGGAATCCTCGAGTCTTCTATCTCCTTGTAGACACCATAGTCTGTGTTTCCATATTGATCGATTTTTGAGCGCCGTGTGTAATGTTCTATATTTCCAACGGAACATATAAAATGTTGGTGTTGAGTCATATTGCAGTCTACACGTTTCTCCTATGTTTGACTGCCATCTACTGTTTTTTTTTTTTTTGATTGATTGATTGAAACTTTTATTAGTAGATTGCACAATACTGTACATATTCCGTACAATTGACCACTAAATGGTAACACCCGAATAAGTTTTTCAACTTGTTTAAGTCGGGGGTCCACGTTAATCAATTAATGGTACAAATATATACTGGTCACACTTATCATTACACCATGTACCAAATAAAATAGCTTCGAGCTCGGTAAGCAAAACCATAATTATTCTGTACATTCATTATAAGGCGCACTGTCGTGTTTTGAGGGAAAAAATATATTTTAGGTGCGCCTTATACCGTATTTTTCGGACTATAAGTCACAGTTTTTTTCATAGTTTGGCTGGGGGTGCGACTTATACTCAGGAGCGACTTATGTGGGAAATTATTAACACATTACTGTAAAATATTAAATATTATTTAGCTCATTCACATAAGAGAGTAGACCAGGGGTCGGCAACCCTCGGCTCCGGAGCCGCATGCGACTCTTTGATCACTCTGATGCGGCTCAGCTGCATACTTGCCGACCCTCCCGATTTTCCTGGGGGATTTCCGGATTTTAGTGCCTCTCGCAGAATTAATATCCTCCGATTTTCACCCTTATAATAAAATTAAGGGCATGCCATTATGGTACAGCATTTAACGCCCTCTACAGTATGTATTAACAGCGTGCCAGCCAAGCCTTTTGTTGTATGCATCTTCTGCTTGCACGCGTAAGTGACAGCAAGACATACTTGGTCAACAGCCACACAGGTTACACTGACGGTGGCCATATAAAACAACTTTAACACTCTTACTAATAATGCGCCACACTTTGAACCAAAACCAAACAAGAATGACAAACACATTCCGGGAGAACATCTGCACCTTAACACAACATAAACACAACAGAACAAATACCCAGAATCCCATGCAGCCCTGACTCTTCCGGGCTACATTATACACCCCTGCTACCACCAAACCCCGCCCCCACCCCAACCCTGCTCCCTCACACATCAACCCCCCCCCCCCACCCCTCCGTGCGTCGGTTGAGGTGGGCGGGGTTTGGTAGCGGAAGAGTAAGGGCCGCATGGGATTCTGGGTATTTGTTCTGTTGTGTTTATGTTGTGTTAAGGTGCAGATGTTCTCCCGAAATGTGTTTGTCATTCTTGTTTGGTGTGGGTTCACAGTGTGACGCATTATTAGTAAGAGTGTTAACGTTTTTTATACCGCCACCGTCAGTGTAACATGTGTGGTTGTTGACCAAGTATGCCTTGCTGTCACTTACGTGAGCAAGCAGAAGCCCCATACAACGTGTGGCTGGGCCGGCACGCTGGTTGTAGTGGCCGCTAAATGCTGTACCATCACGGTACGTTCGAGAGAAAAGTTGCACTGAAATTTGTAGTCTACCGGAATAATCGGGAGAGTTGACAAGTATGATACTGTCAAGCGCCATTCACAACATTTAATTTTCATATTAAGGTGTGGGCCGCGCGTCTGAAACCCTTGATTTATACATAGCACAAAGCAAGAAAAAAAAACTTTTATTCAGTGTTATTTCATCTTAAATTTCAAAAGATTTTTGTGGCTCCCATTGTTTTCTTTAATTTGTGAAACTGGTCAAAATGGCTCTTTGACTGGTAAAGGTTGCCGACCCCTGGACTAAACGTATAAGATTTCAAGGGATTTAGCGATTAGGAGTGACAGATTGTTTGGTAAACGTATAGCATGTTCTATATGTTATAGTTATTTGAATGACTCTTACCATAATATGTTACGTTAACATACCAGGCACGTTCTCAGTTGGTTATTTATGTGTCATATAACGTACACTTATTCAGCCTATTGTTCACTATTCTTTCCATCCATCCATCCATTTTCTACCGCTTATTCCCTTTGGGGTCGCGGGGGGCGCTGGAGCCTATCTCAGCTACAATCGGGCGGAAGGCGGGGTACACCCTGGACAAGTCGCCACCCTTTACTTATTTTAAATTGCTTTTCAAATGTCTATTCTTGGTGTTGGGTTTTATCAAATACATTTCCCCCAAAAATACGACTTATACTCCAGTGCGACTTATATATGTTTTTTTTCCTTCTTTATTGTGCATTTTCGGCCGGTGTGACTTATACTCCGGAGCGACTTATACTCCGAAAAATACGGTAGTCCAAAAAATACGGTACATATACACATACTTGCCAACCTTGAGACCTCCGATTTCGGGAGGTGGGGGCGTGGTCGGGGGTGGGGCGGGGCGTGGTTAAGAGGGGAGGAGTATATTGACAGCTAGAATTCACCAAGTCAAGTATTTCATACATATATATATATATATATATATATATATATATATATATATATATATATACATACATATTTATATATATATATATATAGATATCTACATCCTGAAATTATGCAAACAAAACTGTGTTTAGATAATTGATACTTCAAACTTGCATAAATAAATATTAAGGAATATAACATAACTTGGCTTCTGAGAGTTTCAAAATGTAATGAATAAAATGCTAAAGTTGTTGATAAACAAGCAATTATTTTAATAATTAAATATGGTAATTTTAAATGAATGATTATGATAATTTAAAATCAATTATTTCAAATATGTTTATTTTAATGTATAAATCTATGGCTGGATGTAATAAGGAGTCACAAAAAATACAAATAAAAATACAACTAATTTTGATGTTTTTAGCTAAATATAGTAAAAATTTATTTAGTTTTTGTTTTTTTTAATTAATAAATATATTTATTTTTAGGTAAAATAAACATAATAATACAATTTATCTCTAGTCTGGATGATTTAGTTCTTGTCACCCTGTTGTCCTCCCGTCATGAAAAAAGGCTGTCCTCACTCAGGTCCGCATGGAGCTGGAGGGGGCGTGGCTTCCAGCTCCGGCTGAAAATCGGGAGATTTTCGGGAGAATATTTGTCCCGGGAGGTTTTGGGGAGAGGCGCTGAATTTCGTGAGTCTCCCGGAAAATTCGGGAGGGTTGGCAAGTATGCATATACAACGACAATCTTTGTATGTTACTGTAAGTTTTATTTAAACTCTTTGTGCATAATGTGTAAGTTGTTGCTGAGCACCGGTTGGAGAGTAAGATCCAAGCATCCAGGGTGCAATGAGCCAAGTCATAATGTGCATTTTTTCCCCTAAAAACCAGTGTAATGGTGCATGTTTTCCCGCTTGCATTTGTCAATAAGCAAATTTGCTCATCTACAAAGCCTCCATACAGCTTTTTCCATCGCCGATGCTTACATCCGCCAATGTCTCGCTCCGAGTCCCTCTAAACAAATATGCATGCAACACATCAGAGCACGCAGAGAGCTTATTCCATGCATCCACGGGTGCCCGCACACTGATACCCAGCACATAACAAGTCTTCTTCCAGACAGGGCGAGCTCCACCCAGAGGGAACTTGACTGTGTAATTTGTGCTGAATGGCGGCCTACAAGCCTCCGTAGTATAATAGCAACAATCTGCAGTTTCATTCCTGTATCGGAGCGGCTGTAATGAAAGCTGAACGACACCGAGGATGGGCACAATAGCTGTGATACTGCTTGTAATTAATCCGGCTCATGCTTCAAACATGAATTGGGTCTTCTTGGAGTTGAGCAAAAGATGTAATTAAGTCCATTGACGACTACACACTCAGTTTCATGGTCTTATTTTAAATCATTTTTTTGTTCTTGTTTTTGCCGGGCTAGTACTCCAGAATTCATTCATCCACGCTCGACCGATTACATCAAAAATGTGTATCGGTCTTTTTTTCTTTAAAAATATATTCCACTCATTCAGTGCACGGCTCGCCTCTCAAAGGGGGGGGAACCTAACGAGCAGCCTGCCTCTGCAACCGTTACGTCTCCGGTGGAAGTCGGTTCCGACCGCCTCGCACTCTTGTCCTCTCACCTTAGAAAATAAACCTAAGCCTAATTGACACCGACAGGATTACCTCGATTGACATGATTTTCCAGTCCGTTCTCCGGAGTGCTGAGATGCCTCGTTGGCATTCTGAGGCAAGTGGAGGAAGCTTTCCGACGAACAAAAAGTATTCAGTGTGAAAAGCCAAAAAATGGCTCATAGTATGTTCCCTATCTACAGGGTATTCCTGTAGGTCAAAAGTTTACATACACTTGTAAAGAACATAATGTCATGGCTGTCTTGAGTTTCCAATAATTTCTACAACTCTTATTTTTTTGTGATAGAGTGATTGGTTTGATTGAGACTTTAATTAGTAGATTGCACAGTACAGTACATATTCCGTACAATTGACTACTAAATCATACTTGCCAACCCTCCCGGATTTTACGGGAGACTCCCGAAATTCTGCGCCTCTCCCGAAAACCTCCCGGGACAAATTTTCTCCCGAAAAGCTCCCGAAATTCAGGCGGGCCTGAGTGACGTGTCGACAGCCTGTTTTCACGTCCGCTTTCCCACAATATAAACAGCGTGCCTGCCCAATCACGTTATAACTGTAGAATGATCGAGGGCGAGTTTTTGGTTTCTTATGTGGGTTTATTGTTAGGCAGTTTCATTAACGTCCTCCCAGCGCGGCAACAACACACAACAACAGCAGTCACGTTTACGTCTACCGTAAAGCAGTTCGTCTGCCATAAACAGCAATGTTGTGACACTCTTAAACAGGACAATACTGCCATCTACTGTACATGCATATGTGACAATAACATCTACAGCTTTTAGAGAGTGCAGTGCACAACTGCGCACACAACAAGGAGACGAAGCAGAATGCATCATCAGAGAGGGTGTTCAGCATGGTTAGAAAAATAGTGAGAGAGAATAGAACAAGGATGGACAATTCAACCCTTAACTCAACAATGAGTAGATGAGTGTTATGTGTGTGTATATGTGTAAATAAATGAACACTGAAATTCAAGTATTTCTCTTACTTATATATATATATATATATATATACTTGACTTGGTGAATTCTAGCTGTAAATATACTCCTCCCCTCTTAACCACGCCCCCAACCACGCCCCCCCTCCCACCTCCCGAAATCGGAGGTCTCAAGGTTGGCAAGTATGTACTAAATGGTAACACCCGAATAAGTTTTTCAACTTGTTTAAGTCGGGGTCCACTTAAATCGATTCATGGTACAAATATATACTATCATCATTATACAGTCATCACACAAGTTAATCATCAGAGTATATACATTGAATTATTTACATTATTTACAATCCGGGGGGTGGGATGTGGAGATGGTTGGGGCGGGGGGGTTAGGCTTGGTTGATATCAACACTTCAGGCATCAACAATTATATCATCTGGGAAATGGACATTGTAACAGTGTAGGTCTGACTTGGTAGGATATGTACAGCGAGCAGTGAACATAGTGAGCTCAGAAAGCATAAAAACAAGTATATACATTTGACTGTTTACAATCCGGGGAGGTGGGATGTGGTGGGGGGAGGGTGTTAGTCTAGGGCAGGGGTCGGCAACCCAAAATGTTGAAAGAGCCTTATTGGACCAAAAATACAAAAACAAATCTGTCTGGAGCCGCAAAAAATTAAAAGCCATATTACATACATGAGATATAAATTGAATTAATATGACTTAAAGGAAACTAAATGACCTCGAATATAGCTACAAATGAGGCATAATTATGCAATATGTACATTTAGCTCGCCTAAATAGCATGTTAGCATCGATTAGCTCGCAGTCATGCAGTGACCAAATATGTCTGATTAGCACTCCACACAAGTCAATAACATCAACAAAACTCACCTTTGTGGATTCATGCACAACGTTAAAAGTTTGGTGGACAACATGAGACAGAAAAAGAAGTGGCATAAAACATGTCCTAGAAAGTCGCAGAAAGATATACATGTAAACAAACTAAGGTGAGTTCAAGGACCGCCAAAATTAGTAGGACAAAACGGCGCTCGTCAAATACTCGAATCAGTGAAGCATGTTTAATATAAACAGTGTGCTTTATAACAATTAGGGAGGTTTGTGTCATGTTTGTCCTCCTACAGAAACCATATTAAAACAAAAAATATATTTTTTCCCCCTCAACTTTTTCCATATTTCATACATTTTTGAAAAAGCTCCAGAGAGCCACTAGGGCGGCGCTAAAGAGCCGCATGAGCCGCGGGTTGCCGACCCCTGGTCTAGGGTTGTAGTTGCCTGGAGGTGTTCTTTTAGTGCGGTTTTGAAGGCGGGTAGAGATGCACTTTCTTTTACACCTGTTGGGAGTGCATTCCATATTGATGTGGCATAGAAGGAGAATGAGTTAAGACCTTTGTTGGATCGGAATCTGGGTTTAACATGGTTAGTGGAGCTCCCCCTGGTGTTGTGGTTATGGCGGTCATTTACATTATGGAAGTAGTTTGACATGTACTTCGGTATCAGGGAGGTGTAGCGAATTTTATAGACGAGGCTCAGTGCAAGTTGTTTTACTCTGTCCTCCACCCTGAGCCAGCCCACTTTGGAGAAGTGGGTAGGCGTGAGGTGTGATCTGGGGTGGAGCACATACTTGTTGGTCACAAAAAACATTCATGAAGTTTGGTTCTTTTATGAATTTATTATGGGTCTACTGAAAATGTGACCAAATCCGCCGGGTCAAAAGTATACATACAGCAATGTTAATATTTGCTTACATGTCCCTTGGCAATAGGGCGCTTTTGGTAGCCATCCACAAGCTTCTGGCAAGCTTCGAGTTTGTCATGATCCGTGGTCCGGATCATATTTTTGTTATGTTCTGTTAGTTTTAGACTCCATAGTTCCTGTTTTTGTGCACCCTTGTTTGTTTTAGTTACCATGGCGACGTATTAGTTTCACCTGTCTCTGGTGTTCGGGACACGCACCTGCTCTAATCAAGAGACCATTATTTAAGCATGTCTTTGCCCGTCAGTCGTCCTGGCGCCATTGCTTGTTTCATGCGATATCATAGTTCATGCTGCTCGTTTTCATGTCCGTTTCCAAGTTTATGCTAGTTGTTCGATTCATGCCGCGTCCACGTAAGTGTTAGTTGTTTCATGCCACAGTAAGTCTTGTTTGTTCCATGCCATAGTCCATGTTAAGTGGTTAGCGTTTATGTTTCCTGAGTTAAGTTTTTTTTTGTTCATTAGCTTCTCGTGTGAACGGCACGCTTTTCTTTTGTTTGGTTCCGGTCTTTGTGATGTGTAGGATTAATTGAGAAAATTAATATGTTCCTACCTGCAAGCCTTGTCCGGAATAGTCCGTTTGCATCCCGGGAGAACAAACCTCGCAGTAAGCTGTGACTCCTCTTGACAAAATTGGTGCAGTTCAGCTAAATGACATGGACTTGTTTCTTCAGCATTGTCCACACGTTTCAAGGCAGGACTTTGGGAAGGCCATTCTAAAACCTTAATTGTAGCCTGATTGAGCCATTCCTTTAACACTTTTGACGTGTGTTTGGGGTCATTGTCCTGTTGGAACACTCAACTGCGCCCAAGACCCAACCTCCGGGCTGATGATTTTAGGTTGTCCTAAAGAATTTGGAGGTAATCCTCCTGTTTCATTGTCCCATTTACTCTCTGCAAAGCACCAGCTCCATTGGCAGCAAAACAGGCCCAGAGCATAATACTACCACCATCATCATCATCATCGGCGGTCACTCGAAGCGAGTATGACGATCCTCCTGGTAGGGGGGTATCCCTTTATGGAGGATGCCTGTGCGTGACTTTGTTTAACGTGGTGTACAGACAGTCATTACACGATCCTTGACAGATCCGGGTCAGGGTCCAGTGGCATGGAGTCCAAGACGACTGGGGACCCTGTTCTGCTGCAGCCTTCATCCGTCATCCCAGCCGTCGTGACGCTCTATAGGGTTAGCAATCATCCTCCGCCTGTTCCACCGTTGAGGTCTTGGGTTGTTATTTCCCCATAACTGGGCCCACATGGATGTGGGGGTGCCTTCTTCCGCCATCCCAGCCGGTAGTTCTTACGTCTACCGTCTTCCGCCTGCTCCACCATTGAGGTCTTCACCGTATCCCTGGTTAGAGGGCAGTCAGGTACTAGGCCTTTACCAAGGGCCACCTGGGGTAACAGTAGTAAAGGGGTTAACCTCCTAGTGCCCCAAGACCCCATAGAGGAGCCTCCACTGCTGGATGCACTTTAACGTTATTAATGAATTCTCAGAGTTCGTTGCTGATCTAGTGACGTACGCAGACAATATAATCATAATGGGGGACTTTAATATCCATATGAATACCCCATCGGACCCTCAGTGCGTGGCCCTCCAGACTATAGTTGATAGCTGTGGTCTTACACAAATAATAAATGAACCTACGCATCGCAACGGCAATACGATAGATCTAGTGCTGGTCAGGGGTGTCACCACCTCCAAAGTTATGGTACTCCCGTATACTAAAGTAATGTCCGATCATTACCTTATAAAATTCGAAGTTCTGACTCATTGTCAACAAACTAATAATAATAATAACTGCTATAGCAGCCGCAACATTAACGCCGCCACAACGATGACTCTTGCTGACCTACTGCCTTCGGTAATGGCACCATTCCCAAATTATGTCGGCTCTATTGATAACCTCACTAACAACTTTGACAATGCCCTGCGCAAAACCATTGATAGTATAGCACCGCTAAAACAAAAAAGGGCCCCTAAAAGGCGCACCCCATGGTTTACAGAGGAAACCAGAGCTCATAAATTATCATGTAGAAAGTTGGAACGCAAATGGCGCGCGACCAAGCTTGAGGTTTTCCATCAAGCATGGAGTGATAGTTTAATATCGTATAAACGCATGCTTACCTTAGCTAAAGCTAAATATTACTCAAATCTCATCCGCCTCAACAAAAACGACCCTAAATTTTTGTTTAGTACAGTAGCATCGCTAACCCAACAAGGGACTCCTCCCAATAGCTCCACCCACTCGGCAGATGACTTTATGAATTTCTTTAATAAGAAAATTGAACTCATTAGAAAGGAGATTAAAGACAACGCATCCCAGCTACAACTGGGTTCTATGAACACAGATACAACTGTATCTGCGACGGATACTGCAATACAAAATAGTCTCTCTCTTTTTGATGAAATAACATTAGAGGAACTATTACAGCGTGTAAGTGGGATAAAACAAACAACATGTTTACTTGACCCACTTCCTGGGAAACTTATCAAGGAGCTTTTTGTATTATTAGGTCCATCAGTGCTAAATATTATAAACTTATCACTTTCCTCTGGCACTGTTCCCCTAGCATTCAAGAAAGCGGTTATTCATCCTCTGCTCAAAAGACCTAACCTTGATCCTGACCTCATGGTAAACTACCGACCGGTGTCCCACCTTCCCTTTATTTCGAAAATCCTCGAAAAAATTGTCGCACAGCAGCTAAATGAACACTTAGTGTCTAACAATCTCTGTGAACCTTTTCAATCCGGTTTCAGGGCAAATCACTCTACGGAGACAGCCCTCGCAAAAATGACTAATGATCTACTGCTAACGATGGATTCTGATGCGTCATCTATGTTGCTGCTTCTTGATCTTAGCGCTGCTTTCGATACCGTCGATCATAATATTTTATTAGAGCGTATCAAAACACGTATTGGTATGTCAGACTTAGCTTTGTCGTGGTTTAACTCTTATCTTACTGACAGGATGCAATGCGTCTCCCATAATAATGTGACCTCGGACTATGTTAAGGTAACGTGCGGAGTTCCTCAGGGTTCGGTTCTTGGCCCTGCACTCTTTAGTATTTACATGCTGCTGCTAGGCGACATCATACGCAAATACGGTGTTAGCTTTCATTGTTATGCTGATGACACCCAACTCTACATGCCCCTAAAGCTGACCAACACGCCGGATTGTAGTCAGCGTGTCTTAATGAAATTAAACAATGGATGTCCGCTAACTTCTTGCAACTCAACGCCAAGAAAACGGAAATGCTGATTATCGGTCCTGCTAAACACCGACATTTATTTAATAATACCACCTTAACATTTGACAACCAAACAATTACACAAGGCGAATCAGTAAAGAATCTGGGTATTATCTTCGACCCAACTCTCTCGTTTGAGTCACACATTAAGAGTGTTACTAAAACGGCCTTCTTTCATCTCCGTAATATCGCTAAAATTCGTTCTATTTTATCCACTAGCGACGCTGAGATCATTATTCATGCGTTCGTTACGTCTCGTCTCGACTATTGTAACGTATTATTTTCCCTATGTCTAGCATTAAAAAATTACAGTTGGTACAAAATGCGGCTGCTAGACTTTTGACAAGAACAAGAAAGTTTGATCATATTACGCCTATACTGGCTCACCTGCACTGGCTTCCTGTGCACTTAAGATGTGACTTTAAGGTTTTACTACTTACGTATAAAATACTGCACGGTCTAGCTCCGTCCTATCTTGTCGATTGCATTGTACCATATGTCCCGGCAAGAAATCTGCGTTCAAAGAACTCCGGCTTATTAGTGATTCCCAGAGCCCAAAAAAAGTCTGCGGGCTATAGAGCGTTTTCTATTCGGGCTCCAGTACTATGGAATGCCCTCCCGGTAACAATTAGAGATGCTACCTCAGTAGAAGCATTTAAGTCCCATCTTAAAACTCATTTGTATACTCTAGCCTTTAAATAGCGCCCCTGTTAGACCAGTTGATCTGCCGTTTCTTTTCTTTTCTCCTCTGCTCCCCTTTTCCTTGAGGGGGGGGGGGGGGGGGGGGCACAGGTCCGATGGCCATGGATGAAGTGCTGGCTGTCCAGAGTCGGGACCCGGGGTGGACCGCTCGCCTGTGCATCGGCAGGGAACATCTCTGCGCTGCTGACCCGTCTCCGCTCGGGATGGTGTCCTGCTGGCCCCACTATGGACTGGACTCTTACTATTATGTTGGATCCACTATGGACTGGACTCTCACAGTATTATGTCAGACCCACTCGACATCCATTGCTTTCGGTCTCCCCTAGAGGGGGTGGTTTACCCACATATGCGGTCCTCTCCAAGGTTTCTCATAGTCATTCACATCGACGTCCCACTGGGGTGAGTTTTTCCTTGCCCGTATGTGGGCTTTGTACCGAGGATGTCGTTGTGGCTTGTGCAGCCCTTTGAGACACTTGTGATTTAGGGCTATATAAATAAAGATTGATTGATTGATTGATTGAACGTCATGCCCAGGACTACCATGCTTGACGGTAGGTATGGTGTTCCTGGGATTAAAGGCCTCACCTTTTCTCCTCCAAAAAATATTGCTGGGTATTGTGGCCAAACAGCTCAATGGACAAAGATAAGACTTTCTGGAGGAAAGTTCTGTGGTTATATTAAACAAAAATTTAGCTGTTTGTCCAAGTGTATGTAAACTTTTGTATGTGACGGTCCACAACTGTGTGTGGCTAAATGCAACGCCACACTGCTGTCGCTTCAACATATCACTGACATCGGGTAGATTATGGATTTCTCTTATTATTACTGTGTCCTGCAAAGCAGTGCAAATTGTGGGACTGTGAGTCCACTTGGGTCACGGGATTCTTCATTGGAAGGCTTCAGTTCTCATATGGTTTACATAATAAAAATGCGGTTTAATTTTACCAACAAAAAGTGTTACATATCGGATGTGATTGTATAGCGTTTAAAATAAATCTTCACAGTAATTATCATAATGTCTCCCTGTCCTCTTCAGGGTCGATTTTAAATTTCAATTCGTTTTTATTGCGCCTTCTTATCTATCTGACCTGCTCTTACCGTATCAACCCTGGCCCATTTTGAGGTTATCTGGCACTGGTCTTTTAGCTTTACCAAATACCAGAACAAAGACCCACGCTGAGGCGGCATTTAGCCACTATGGCCTCCACCTATGGAACATCCTGCCAGAAAGCCTCAGCGTTAACATTTTTTTTTTTAAAGGCTGAAGAGACACCTTTTTATTTAGGCTTTTTACTGATCATCTTAAACACTTGTTTGTTTGTTTTTAATTATTTTATTGTGTTGTGTAGAAGTTGCCCTCCTGTGGGTTCTCCTGATCCTAATAGACCTTCACGGGAGCCCGGTAGTCTAGTTTAATAATGTCCTTTATTGTGCGCACACGCGCCAGGACAGCACACTGTTTTGCGACTTTTCAGTCTTTTCCTGCTCTCTGTCTTGCGACCTCTCTCTCTCGCTCCAACTCCAACAACTGTGTCTCGGCCCCGCTGCTGCTAATAAGCACGGCAGGTGATTGGATGATCATCCCCAGCTGGGTAATCCAATCACCTGCCAGCTGTGCTTTGAGACCGGTCCTTACACACCCCGCTCCGCGGCAGGCCCGCAGACCACGCCCCCCTCCACATGTTGTTTTCTATCTTTGTTATTAATACTACTACTATTAGTCTCTCAATGTTATGTTTTTATTAACCTTTTAATGTAATATTTACATCATTTATATTTTACATATATTTTAACATACACTATATTGCCAAAAGTATTTGGCCACCCATCTAAATGATCAGATTCAGGTGGCCTAATCACAGGTGTATAAAATCCAACACTCAGGCACGGAGACTGTTTTTACAAACATTTGCGAAAGAATAGGCCGCTCTCAGTGATTTCCAGCGTGAAACTGTCATTGGATGCCACCTGTGCAACAAATCCAGTCGTGAAATTTCCTCGCTCTTAAATATTCCAAAGTTTATTATAAGAATATGGAAGAGTTTGGGAACAACAGCAACTCAGCCACAAAGTGGTAGGCCACGTAAACTGACAGAGAGGGGTGAGCGGATGCTGAAGCGCATAGTGCAAAGACTTTCTGCACAGTCAGTTGCCACAGAGCTCCAAATTTCATGTGCCCTTCTGGACTGATGAATCACGCTTTTCCATCTGGCAATCAGCATTAATGGCACCTTCACAGTGTAAGTTACCCATGTCTTGGGCACTAATACACTCCCATACCATCACAGATGCTTGCTTTTCAACTTTGCACCTATAACAATCCGGATGATTCTTTTCCTCTTTGGTCCGGAGGACACGACGTCCACAGTTTCCAAAAATAATTTGAAATGTAGACTCGTCAGACCACAGAACACTTTTCCACTTTGTATCAGTCCATCTTAGATGAGCTCAGACCCAGCGAAGCCGACGGCGTTTCTGGGTGTTGTTGATAAACGGTTTTCGCCTCGCATAGGAGAGTTTTAACTTGCACTTACAGATGTAGCGACCAACTGTAGTTACTGACAGTGGCTTTCTGAAGTGTTCCTGAGCCCATGTGGTGATATCCTTTACACACTGATGTCGCTTGTTGATGCAGTACAGCCTGAGGGATCGAAGGTTACGGGCTTAGCTGCTTGCGTGCAGTGATTTCTCCAGATTCTCTGAGCCCTTTGATGATATTACGGACCATAGATGGTGAAATCCCTTAATTCCTTGCAATAGCTGGTTGAGAAAGGTTTTTCTTAAACTGTTCAACAATTTGCTCACGCATTTGTTGACAAAGTGGTGACCCTCGCCCCATTCTTGTTTGTGAATGACTGAGCATTTCATGGAATCTACTTGTATACCCAATCATGGCACCCACCTGTTCCCAATTTGCCTGCACACTTGTGGGATGTTCCAAATAAGTGTTTGATGAGCATTCCTCAACTTTATCAGTATGTATTGCCACCTTTCCCAACTTTTTTGTCACGTGTTGCTGTCATCATATTCTAAAGTTAACGATTATTTGCAAAAAAAAAAAATGTTTATCAGTTTGAACATCAAATATGTTGTCTTTGTAGCATATTCAATTAAATATGGGTTGAAAAGGATTTGCAAATCATTGTATTCCGTTTATATTTACATCTAACACAATTTCCCAACTCATATGGAAACGGGGTTTGTAGTTTTTTCTGCGTGGCAAGGTTCCTGCCACCCTTCTCAAAGTCGCTAAGCACCAGTGAAAGCGACTCAGACCCCCTCAGGCCATGACAGAGGTGTCATTCAACTAGCTCTAAATCCATGTATCATCCCAAAAGTTATGATAATATTTCATAAAAAGTTACCTAGTGCTGCTTTAAGTTTAGTCGGGTCTGACTCAGTCGGTTCAAGAAGCAGGGAACCTCCTCATTAATCCAATGATGGTTGCCGTTGGCTTCGTTTTATCTGTGCAACTGACAGTTTTTGCGGTGCTGGGTGTTGTTTAGGTAGATACGTGGGTATCGATCGGCATTATTCAGTGATATCCAGCTAGCCACGTGCTTTTGATTCCAGCCGGCCCCACGCCGCCCTATTCAAACCTCATTTCCAGCAGAAAATAGAGAAAACGATGGCCCAGGGGAGGTATGCTCAGTTGATGGATAGAACGAATGAAAGCAGGTGAGAGAGAGAAAATGGGATTATGGAAAGGAGGCGAGACACATTTAAGGCAGAGTTGTCAGCAAAGTGTGAATGACACAGCAGACAGTCGTGACAGGTCTGGTAAGGAAGAGGCGAGGGAATGGAATGGAGAGAGAGAGAGAGAGGGAGACCGTGGAACTGTTTGATGGACAGGCGTGTCATAAATGCGAGCGAGAGATGAGAAAAGTGCAGAAGGGGAAACAACCCGCTTAGTAGGAACTGTTTGTTTTAGTACTCGTAATGCTTTCCATCAATGATATAAAAAACAAAAAAACAGTTGAATATTTAAAGGACCCACAGAGTCGAGATGACAATTTCACTCAAAAGTTATTTTATGTATTTTTTTTTTATCCTGAAAGAATCCCATGATATCAATGAGTTTTTGACTACCGTATTTTTCGAACTATAAGGCGCACTTAAAACCCTTTCATTTTCTCAAAAATTGACAGTGCGCCTTATAACCCGGTGCACTTAATGAACGGCATAATTCTGGTTGTGCTTACTGACCTCGAAGCAATTTTATTTGGTACATGGTGTAATGATAAGTGTGACCAGTAGATGGCAGTCATACATACGAGATACGCTGCGTCTTACCATCTTTTTCAATCTTTTGTGAGCGTTCTGACGAAGTCTCTCTCCCCTGGAGGGTGCTCCTGATTGTTTGGATCGCAAGTAGCGTGGGTTGTCAAAAATGTTTCAATGCAAACTGCGACCAAAACCCTTCTTCTTTGAAGTAAGAATCAATAAAATGATGGTTGCAAATTACACTGCACAAGCTTGGTTCGTCTGAGTTAATTTGGCTGAAGAGGCCCATATTTTTTCCATGTTGCCATTATTTGGAAAGTATGCAGGCTGACTCCTTCCTTAGTTGTATTGTTACAACCTGCTAGAATGCATCTGGCAGACATGTTTGATCATTCCTTCAAATTCTGCACAAAATTACCGTGATTTGGGATGAAAATGCTACCAAAACACATACAATGTTGAATTGCCTCCAGTCCATACTAGCATTGTCCCGATACCAATATTTTGGTACTGGCACTGGAACCAACAAGTATTTTGATACTTGTCGGTACTTTTCTGAATTAAGGGGACCACAAAAAATGGCATTATTGGCTTTATTATAACAAAACATTTTAGGGTACATTAAACATATGTTTCTTATTGCAAGATTGTAAAAAAAATGGTTAAAAGCCATCGTCCCAGGGAGCATTTCATTTCGTCCCGTGCATTTTTTAAATAATACTAATAACAATGAATCATTTCTAAGTCTTTGTTAGCCGTTTGTGAAGTTTTGTGTTTGTGCGCTACGTTCGCTCGCGTCCTGTGCATCTCCTGGGGGCTAAGCCCCTCCCTGTCCTTAAAAGCTAGTGACGCCCCTGGTGTGTAGTGAAGCATGTTTAGCTTTTCCTCGTCCTGCAGGGATGATACTTGTAAGAAACTCACTTTATTTGTCGCCATGGAGGCGAGGATTAGTGATTTAGAAGTAGCTAAAAAAAAATTGCGGCTGGACGTTAGCTGTAGCTAGCTAGATATGCCTTAAAGCACCTCTTCCTGAGGGCGTTTCAGTGTTATAACTTCACCTTTATCGTTAGTTTTTAAGCCAAAATGCATCCGTTGTCACTTTTCTGTCTACACACTGTGTCTGCTTATACTGTAAGTACTCTGTGATTGTGCGCTGCCGAATATGCTCCTCTGCTTGTAAACTAGTAATGTCACGAGGTGACGACGCGCCTTAATGCCCGTTGAAAAAAAGGGGGGTGGGGACCAGTACTTTTTGGAGACGGTATAGTACCGAATATGATTCATTGGTATCGCGGTACTATACTAGTACCGGTATACCGTACAACTCTAGTCCATACTTTTCAGCCAAAATGTGCTGAAACAAGCCTACAATCACTTTGTCAGGTACAGAATGGGTGTTGTCAACATTCGAGGGACCCTTTAAACTTTGTACCAAAACTGAGGTCCAAGGCCTGATTAGCCTGAAACAGAATGTGCGTGAGTGACTCTCTCACTCCTGATTGCCATCATAACCTGCAAGCAGCGTGACCGACGGTCTTCAGAGGCCACTTTTAAAAAGATAAGAGCCAAGATGATACTTTTTAATCTTGTCTTCCCCTATGTCATCGTGTTTCCTTTATCTTGTCTTGGCCTGACCTTACAGTACACGATGATACGCTCGCTTCTTTCGCTATAATTCAAACAACACCCATGCTCCTCTTTGCAAGCTTACAGACTGGAAGATCAAATACTGCCACATAGGGTCATACTTGCCAACCCTCCCGAATTTTCCGGGAGACTCCCGAAATTCAGCGCCTTTCCCGAAAATCTCCCGGGACAAATATTCTCCCGAAAATCTCCCGATTTTCAGCCGGAGCTGGAGGCCACGCCCCTTCCAGCTCCATGCGGACCTGAGTGAGGACAGCCTTTTTTCACGACGGGAGAACAACAGGGTGACAAGAACTAAATCATCCAGACTAGAGATACATTGTATTATTATGTTTATCTTACCTAAAAATAAATATATCTATTAATTTAAAAAAAACAAAAAAAACTAAATACATTTTTACTATATTTTGCTAAAAACATCAAAATTAATTGTATTTTTATTTGTATTTTTTCTGACTCCTTATTACATCCAGCCATAGAATTATACATTAAAATAAACATATTTGAAATAATTAATTTTAAATTATCATAATAATTCATTTAAAATGACCATATTTAATTATAATAAATGATAAATGGGTTATACTTGTAGAGCGCTTTTCTACCTTCAAGGTACTCAAAGAGCTTTGACAGTATTTCCACATTCACCCATTCACACACACATTCACACACTGATGGCAGGAGCTGCCATGCAAGGCGCTAACCAGCAGCCATCAAGTGTCTTGCCCAAGGACACAACGGACGTGATTATTAAAATAATTGCTTGTTTATCAACAACTTTAGCATTTTATTCATTACATTTCGAAGCTCTCAGAAGCCAAGTTATGTTAAATTCCTTAAGATTTATTTATGCAAGTTTGAAGTATCAATTATAAATAAATAATAAATAAAATTATCTAAAATAAAATAAATAAAATATATAAAATAAATAAAATAAATAAAATAAATAAAATAAATAAAATAAAATTATCTAAACAGTTTTGTTTGCATATTTTCAGGATGTAGAATGGTGAATTCTAGCTGTCAATATACTCCTCCCCTCTTAACGACGCCCCCCCCCCCCCCCCCCCCCCACCCCCTCCCGAAATCGGAGGTCTCAAGGTTGGCAAGTATGCATAGGGTTGTACGGTATACCAGTATTAGTATAGTACCGCGATACTAATGAATCATATTCGGTACTATACCGCCTCTAAAGTGTCGAAATGTAAACAAATGCCATTTGTGGATGTACACCTAACATCCACTGTAATGATACCAAGTACAGGAGTGTATCTAGTCCAGGGGTCACCAACCTTTTTGAAACCAAGAGCTACTTCTTGGGTACTGATTAATGCGAAGGGCTACCAGTTTGATACACACGTAAATAAATTGCCAGAAATAGCGAATTTGCTCAATTTACCTTTAACTCTATGTTATTATTAATAATTAATGATATTTATCTTTGTGGAAACACTGATCATCTTAATGATTTCTCACAATAAATATATATAGAAACAGATAAATATCAATATGCAACACTTTATTTTTATATTTTCTCTAAGTGCCCATTTTTCAAATTGAACATTTTCAAATGATCACTTCTAAGACAGTCTTGTGAAATCACAATATCCCATTTTAACTAGCTAGCCACTAACATTTTTTTAACAAATCATGAATTACTTTGCACCATGTTTGTACAAAAAATAACTCATGTAAAATACAAAAGTCAACTCTCAAATTTTTAAATAACTCATGTCACACTTTGAACTGGACACCAAATCTGTTATCTGTTTCTTTGTCAGTTAGTGAAGACCAAGTCTTTAAAATATTTTCTTGGATTTTCAAATTCTATTTGAGTTTTGTCTCTCTTAGAATTAAAAATGTTGAGCAAAGCGAGACCAGCTTGCTAGTAAAAAAAATAAAATTAAAAAAATAGAGGCAGCTCACTGGTAAGTGCTGCTATTTGAGCTATTTTTAGAACAGGCCAGCGGGCTACTCATCTGGTCCTTACGGGCGACCTGGGGCCCGCGGGCACCGCATTGGTGACCCCTGATCTAGTCCATACTACTATGATTACATCGATATTTTTTAGCATCACAAAATCTTTTATCGTTTTTTTTTTTATTAGGGCCCGCATGGCCCATTGTAAAAGGAATCCCAACGGGAGTCCTTTTGCAATGGGACATAAGGACCTATTGAATTTGTAACGTTTTATTATTTATTTATATTATGTTTATAAACTCAGGAAACATGTTCCTGGACACTTGAAGACTTTGAGTATGACCAATGTATGATCCTGTAACTACTTGATATCGGATTGATACCTAAATTTGTGGTTTCATCCAAAACTAATGTAAAGCATCCAAACAACAGAAGAATAAGTGATTATTACATTTTAACAGAAGTGTAGATAGAACATGTTAAAAGTGAAATCAAGCAGATATTAACAGTAAATGAACAAGTACATTTATCATTCATTTTCTACCGCTTGTCCTTAAAGGGGAACATTATCACAATTTCAGAAGGGTTAAAACCATTAAAAATCAGTTCCCAGTGGCTTATTTTATTTTTCGAAGTTTTTTTAAAAATTTTACCCATCACGCAATATCCCTAAAAAAAGCTTCAAAGTGCCTGATTTTAACTATCGTTATATACACCCGTCCATTTTCCTGTGACGTCACATAGTGATGCCAATACAAACAAACATGACGGATAGAACAGCAAGGTATAACGACATTAGCTCGGATTCAGACTCGGATTTCAGCGGCTTAAGCGATTCAACAGATTACACATGTATTGAAACGGATGGTTGTAGTGTGGAGGCAGGTAGCGAAAACGAAATTGAAGACGAAACTGAAGCCCTTGAGCCATATCGGTTTGAACCGTATGCAAGCGAAACTGACGAAAACGACAGGACAGCAGAAAGCGAGGACGAATTCGGCGATCGCCTTCTAACCAACGATTGTTATGTGTTTGTTTGGCATTAAAGGAAACTAGCAACTAACAACCTGTAACACCTGTAACAAAATAATGGGGAGACTTCACTCAGGTTAACCATAACTAAATAGACACAAAATACTGCATTACACAAGACTACCCGAATGTACTCGAATGATAGCAAAAAAAAAAGTTTTTAAGCTAAATTATTGGTAAACACAGTTTATGTATAATAATTCCAGTTATAAAACTGTCCAAATGTGTTCCACTGAGTGTCGCACACTGACAAATGAAAGTATGCGGGGGGGAAATGTTGATATTTTTAATTTTCAAAACCATTAGGGCTCCCATAAATTTTCGGGAATGTTAAAGATCCTGTGGAATCAAAAAGGCCATTGTAGTGTTAAAAATAAGTCATATAAAATTAACTTTTACTCTCAAAACTTGAATGTCTATAGATCTACTTCAGATTGCCATAAAATTTGTTATTTTTGCCCTTTTTTTCCCCAAAGAAAACCTTGTTTTTTTAGTGCAAAAACACAAAATAAGCAATGTTTTCCCCAAAACAATTTTTTAAATGGTATATTTGATGTTAAGAAATTGGAGCCTTAAAGGGGAATTGCACTTTTTGGGGAATTTTGCCTATTGTTCACACTCATTATTTATTTTTATTTTTATTTTTTTTGTCCTGTCCAGCTTCTCAGGCAAATCATATAGTTGATGTAGATGCCCATATCTGCTGTTCAGATTTACTTTACAAAAGAGAAGTGTAGGATACTTCTCTTGTTGCCTTATTTGTATTTGACTTTATTAAATGTATTTATATTATTATTTGGTGCAGCCGGGCTGGAGCAGGAAGGGATAGAACACATCTTTTTTTTTTCTTGTTTGTTTGTTTTTTCGGATTCTAAAGATGAAAGAAAAAACTTTGCAAAATGTCGCTAATGGTATTCACCATTGTAGCCTTCAAAGTCCTCTAAAACAACTTCAAAACCCTCCATCAGTAGTAGACACCTTCACAACAAAAAGTGGTATGTAAAATATTTGGTCATTTACGTTTCCATAGGGGCGCATCTCCGACTTCCGATAACAAACGTGTGTTCCTATATTTTCGGAAACAAAAGGGGAGGACGACAAGGAAGGACACGAGACAATAAACACGACGGGGGGAGAAAACACAGAGAGCAAAGAGTGCGCGTAGAGCTTGACATGTAGGGGAATAGATGACTACGTTCTGGTACGGGATAGCAGGTTGTGCAGGCTTATGAATGCAGGTGTTCTGATCAGTGACAGGTGCGCTGATTGCTGGCGATTGATTGCAGCTGCTTGCTGCAGCCGGACTGGAACCCGAAGGTGAGCTCAGCGCATCGCACACATGAATGCGCACTGGTGTGCGTTCGGGCTGTGACAGTTTGCTCTTTTATCCCAAATTTTTAGTTTTTTTGTAATAGCATTTTTAAAATTCACTCCGGGCCGCACTTTGGACACCCCTGTTGTACACGGTCTCCTGCCTGCCCCAGTCTTTGAACAGAACCACGGTACTCCAAACGCGTCAAAGTCCACCCAGCAGCCACAGTCAAATTGTTTCAGAATACATTTCCTATCCGACAACTTGTAAAACGCTGCTCGGTCGGACAGAGAATCCTTAAGTCAGGACCTGCCTTCGTTCTTGAAGATGGGACGAGCCTTTCGCCTCGCTGGTCTTAGTTGTGTACCAGTCACATGTCAGTCTGTTGTCTTCGTCCCACCTTTCTAGAGCCATTGGGCTGTCATCCAGAGTTCTTTGTCCTTCCGTGCCAGAACATAAAGTATACGGTGCCTGTCCTCCAGGATGGCCTCTCCTTTGTCACTGACGTTGTTGTTGCCCCTGCTTAAAAGTCAAACAAGGGCAGCTACTTTTATTTATTTTTTTTGCCTGCGTCAGCATTGTTCTCCAGAGCACCTTCATTCATCAGCCCCAGCTCTGGTCGCCCTTGAGGACGTACCCACCTGTCTCCAGCCCCTGGACCGACCATCTGAGATCTTCTGGCTGGCAGACCAGGCAAGGTGTGGTCACCCCCAAACTGTATGTAAGTTTTATTCACAGGGCTCACCTCCCTGTGGTCACGCTGGTGGTCTCTGGTGAGTTTCACGTATTTAGCGGTCAGCCCTTGGGCGATGGATCGCTAACTATCTTTGGGGCGTGTTTGTTTGGCTTTTCTTTCTTTACACTTCCTTTGGGCGCCATTTTGTGTGGGGGGAAAAAAGCATTTAAAATGTCAATTAAACCAGGGGTTCTTAACCATTTTGACCTCAGGGCCCACTCTAAGGAAACGTATACTGTATTTTCCAAAGGCGCACTTAAAATCTTTTTTTTTCCTCAAAACTCGACAATGCGCCTTATAACCCGGTGCGCCTAATGTACAGAATAATTCTGGTTCTGCTTACCGACTTCAAAGCAATTTTATTTGGTACATGGTGTAATGATAAGTGCGACCAGTAGATGGCAGTCAAACATAAGAGATACGTGTAGACTGCAATTATAATGGCAATATGACTCAAGT
The DNA here is from genome assembly GCF_033978685.3 of Nerophis lumbriciformis. Classification (NCBI taxonomy): domain Eukaryota; kingdom Metazoa; phylum Chordata; class Actinopteri; order Syngnathiformes; family Syngnathidae; genus Nerophis; species Nerophis lumbriciformis. The sequence goes on along the minus strand of NC_084577.2, from coordinate 20,650,854 downwards.
AAACGACACCAACATTTTATATGTTCCATTGAAAATATAGAACATTGGACAAAAATATATCAAAATGTTTTGGTAAGACATTGGTAAGCTATGAAGCCGCACCGCTTGATGGATTGTGGGCGCATTAAACATACAAGTATTATTATGGTGTGTGTGTATAAGGTAAGACATTATCTGGTGTTTTTATAGCAATATTATTCAAAAGCAACTTTTCTTACCTTCTGGTACCTGCTGATCTGTATTTGGGATTTGCATAAATCCTGAAAAATTGCGCGCTTCCGCCTTTGTAGTCCGTGGCGACAAGCTTCTTCTTTTTCTCTATCTTCTTGTTATGGAACATTCATCCTCCGCTGTTGCCATTTCTAATATAAAGTAGTGTAAAGTTCTTACTTATATCTGTCAGTAAACTCACCATGAAAGCGCTAAAACATACCGGTGTAGTGAGTTTACATTATTCACCCAAGGAACTTTAGTTATTAGAGATTTTCGGTCGGCGGTTTTTCAAAATGACGTAAGGTAAAACATGTTTCCAGTGGTTGGTAGGCTCCAGAATGTTGAAATACCAAAAGAAAAATAAACAAAAAGTCCCAAAACGGGGTCAATATTAAATGTTGATGAATTGATCCTGTACCGTAATACTAAGAAAATGCCGTACCAACCAATGTAGGCGGAAAGGCTGTGTACATTTGCAAATACTGTGCAAAGAGCTACATCAAAAATGCCACAAAGATGCAGCAGCATATAGACCAGTGCCCAATAATATATAATTATTGTAATTCCCCATTAAAGGCCTACTGAAACCCACTACTACCGACCACGCAGTCTGATAGTTTATGTATCAATGATGAAATCTTAACATTGCAACACATGCCAATACGGCCGGGTTAGCTTACTAAAGTGCAATTTTAAATTTTGCGCGAAATATCCTGCTGAAAACGTCTCGGTATGATGACGCCTGCGCGTGACGTCACGGATTGTAGAGGACATTTTGGGACAGCATGGTGGCCAGCTATTAAGTCGTCTGTTTTCATCGCAAAATTCCACAGTATTCTGGACATCTGTGTTGGTGAATCTTTTGCAATTTGTTCAATGAACAATGGAGACAGCAAAGAAGAAAGCTGTAGGTGGGAAGCGGCGTATTGCGGCAGGTGTTGTGCCGGATAACGCACCCCCGCCGTAGAATGCACCCCTGACTGTTGTGCCGGATAACACAGCCGGTGTTTCATTGTTTACATTCCCGAAAGATGACAGTCAAGCTTTACCATTGGCCTGTGGAGAACTGGGACAACAGAGACTCTTTCCAGGAGGACTTTGAGTTGGTTGCGCAGACGCGGTACTGTGAGTACGCATGCAGCTGCGGCTTCCAAATGTGATTGCTTGCCCGTACGTGTGTGCCGCTATGTGCATGTCACGTACGTAACTTTAGGGGCTTTGGGGAAATATATGTGCTGTATGAACTTTGGGGAGGTGAACAGTACTTTGGGCTGTGGGATTGAGTGTGTTGTGCAGGTGTTTGAGTTGTATTGGCGGGTTATATGAACGGGAGGGGGGAGGTGTTTGTTATGCGGGATTAATTTGTGGCATATTAAACATAAGCCTGGTTGTGTTGTGGCTAATAGAGTATATATATGTTTTGTGTTTATTTACTGTTTTAGTCATTCCCAGCTGAATATCAGGTCCCACCCGCCTCTCACAGCATCTTCCCTATCTGATTCGCTCCCACTGCCCTCTAGTCCTTCACTCTCACTTTCCTCATCCACGAATCTTTCATCCTCGCTCAAATTAATGGGGAAATTGTCGCTTTCTCGGTCCGAATCGCTCTCGCTGCTGGTGGCCATGATTGTAAACAATGTGCAGATGTGAGGAGCTCCACAACCTGTGACGTCACACGCATATCGTCTGCTACTTCCGGTACAGGCAAGGCTTTTTTTATCAGCGACCAAAAGTTGCGAACTTTATCGTCGATGTTCTCTACTAAATCCTTTCAGCAAAACTATGGCAATATCGCGAAATGATCAAGTATGACACATAGAATGGACCTGCTATCCCTGTTTAAATAAGAAAACCGCATTTCAGTAGGCCTTTAATTCCCATATATTCCCATTAATTCCCATGGATGGTGTCCAACTTTGAATAATCAAAAAATGGTCAATATTTCCAAACTTCCCGAGCTTAACTACCTGTGGAAAAATTTTCGATAAGTTTCCGGAAATTTACCGGAAACTTTCCACCCCTTTGCTACCCTAATCTCGTCCATACTTGCCAACCTTGAGACCTCCGATTTCGGGAGGTGTGTGGGGGGGGGCGTGGTCAGGGGTGGGACGGGGGCGTGGTTGGGGTGAGGGACGTGGTCAGGGGTGGGACAGGGGCGTGGTTGGGGCGGGGCCGTGGTTGGGGACGTGGTTAAGAGGGGAGGAGTATATTTACAGCTGGAATTCACCAAGTCAAGTATTTCATATATATATATATATATATATATATATATATATATATATATATATATATATATATATATATATATATATATATATATATATATATATGTATAAGAAATACTTGACTTTCAGTGAATTCTAGCTATATATATATATATATATATATATATATATATTTATTTTATTATATATATATATATATATATATATATACAAATAAGAGAAATACTTTAATTTCAGTGTTCATTTATTTACACATATACACACACATAACACTCATCTACTCATTGTTGAGTTAAGGGTTGAATTGTCCATCCTTGTTCTATTCTCTGTCACTATTTTTCTAACCATGCTGAACACCCTCTCTGATGATGCATTCTGCTTCGTCTACTTGTTGTGTGCGCAGTTGTGCACTAAAAGCCCTAGATGTTATCGTCATATATGCATGTACAGTAGATGGCAGTATTGTCCTGTTTAAGAGTGTCACAACATTGCTGTTTACGGCAGACGAACTGCTTTACGGTAGACGAAAACGTGACTGCTGTTGTTGTGTGTTGTTGCCGCGCTTGGAGGACGTTAATGAAACTGCCTAACAATAAACCCACATAAGAAACCAAGAACTCGCCCTCGATCATTCTATAATTATAACGTGATTGGGCAGGCACGCTGTTTATATTGTGGGAAAGTGGACGTGAAAACAGGCTGTCGACACGTCACTCAGGTCCGCATGGAGCTGGAGGGGGCGTGGCCTCCAGCTCCGCCTGAATTTCGGGAGATTTTCGGGAGAAAATTTGTCCCGGGAGGTTTTCGGGAGAGGCGCTGAATTTCGGGAGTCTCCCGGAAAATCCGGGAGGGTTGGCATGTATGATCTCGTCACATCGTCTGCCAGAAAGCTCTCTGGCATTTTGCAGAGCTCCACAATCTGGTGGCGGTTTATCAACGTCATATAAAAGCCGCTATTAATCACGCGGCCGTGATAGCAAACGACTCGCAAAAGCCACGTCTTAGGCTGTTTTTGCAATGCAAAAAAATGACAAGGTGATGCAAGAATGTCACCAAATATAACTTTGCGTAGATTCATGTGTTTGTTGAGGTGCATTGGTTGCATGGGCGGCCACGACCGTGCCTTTTCACGGCATCATAACGTAGTGGCAGTCTTTATGCGGCACTACATGTGTCGCCACGCAGTCGGGCTCTTCAGCGTTGAAAACGACCCGAGCGCATTTGGGATGCTTTATGTTCACGGCCCGCGTTTGTAACTCTGGCCCATTAAAGTGTCCGCGGCGTTTATAGGTGAGCCAAGTAATTGCGTTATCGAGGCACATATCAGCTCCTCCTGCACCAAGCGTGACCGTGCACTGTGTCGGATACTTTGCTTGAAATGCGAGTATGAAAGTTGGGTTGGCAGCCGCGTTTAATTAGGTTTGCAGGTTTAACAAAGCGCAGGTACACACAAAGGCACATATAGTCTACTCCCATTTAATAATCGGTGCTGATGTATATTTGCACAGCAGCAGCTTTTATTGCCCGGGGGGCGCACTGCTGCTATTGACGTGCGGCAATTTAGACAGGAGCCCCCCCCCCCCCCCCGGTGTCTTTTAGACAGCATAAGGCATAAAAGAGCGGCAAACGGCGCGAGAAACAAGAGGATATAAGCCCGCAGGAGAAAAATGAGGGATAAACAAAAGGAAAAATGATGAGGAATGTACAGTGAAAAACATAAAAGATGTAACCAAACTAAACATACGCCTCGATTGTGTGATATCGTGTGCAATGGCGGCGAACCTCATGAGACGTCAGTTTGAGGAAACTTCAAAAGTGCATTTTGTAGTTTGTGAAGTACTAAAGACATACTTGCCAACCTTGAGACCTCCAATTTCGGGAGTTGTGTGTGTGTTTGGGGGGGGGGGGGGGGCGTGGTTAAGAGGGGAGGAGTATATTGATAGCTAGAATTCACCAAGTCAAGTATTTCATTTTATATATATATATATATATATATATATATATATATATATATATATATATATATACATCCTGAAAATATGCAAACAAAACTGTGTTTGGATAATTGATACTTCAAACTTGCATAAATAAATATTAAGGAATATAACGTAACTTGGCTTCTGAGAGCTTCAACATGTAATAATGAATAAAATGTTAAAGTTGTTGATAAACAAGCAATTATTTTAATAATTAAATTTGGTCATTTTAAATGAATTATTATGATCATTTAAAATTAATTATTTCAAATATGTTTATTTTAATGTATAATATAATATGGCTGAGTGTAATAAGGAGTCAGAAAAAATACAAATAAAAATATAATTAACTTTGATGTTTTTAGCAAAATATAGTAAACATTTTTTTTATTTTTTTTAAATTAATATATATATATTTATTTTTAGGTAAGATAAACATAATAATACAATTTATCTGTAGTCTGGATAATTTAGTTCTTGTCACCCTATTGTCCTCCCGTCATGAAAAAAGGCTGTCCTCACTCAGGTCGCATGGAGCTGGAGGGGGCGTGGCCTCCAGCTCCGGCTGAAAATCGGGAGATTTTCGGGAGAATATTTGTCCCGGGAGGTTTTCGGGAGAGGCGCTGCATTTCGGGAGTCTACCGGAAAATTCGGGAGGGTTGGCAAGTATGACTAAAGAGGTGTGGTGGGATGATAACCCGAGAACCAGAAATGCAACATAGGAAAGGGTCTGACTGTTTGGTAACATGTTGTGGAACTCTTGCACCTCCAGGGTTCTTCGGACCACCAAGAACGGACATGACAGGCTTATCGTTCCGCTTTTCAGCAATCGCCTCTCGTGGCGATCTCGCTCTTTGGGTTGCTTTTCAGCCATCCGCTCTCGTCTCCGTCTCCGTCTCGCTTGTGCTCGTGCTCGGGTTTTCTCTCCACCATCAACTCAAACTCCCCAACCTCTCCAACCTCTCCAACTTCTCCAACTTCTCCAACCTCTCCAACAACTTCCTTCCCGGCTTCTGCCCTGTCGCCGGCACACCCCGCCTCGCTGCAGGTCCGCAGGCCACGCCCCCTCACACATGTATCATGGTATATTTGGGGGCGGTTTGGCTCGGTTGGTAGCGTAGCCAACTTGAGGGTTCCAGGTTCGATCGCAGCTTCCGCCATCCTAGTCACTGTCATTGTGTCCTTGGGCAAGACACTTTTCCCACCTGCTCCCAGTGCCACCCACACTGGTTTAAATGGAACTTAGATATTGGGTTTCACTATGTAAAGTCCTTTGAGTCACTAGAGAAAAGCGCTATATAAATATAATTCACTTCACACTTCACTATATTTGATTTATCACAGTATATTTTGAATAGTGCTCTTAAATGTTTTTTTGTTTTGTTTTTTCAAAGATTAATCACATTTTTGAATTTGTATTAATCATGATTTATCACAAGTTATTATTTGCTTGCATAATTTTAATTAATTAAAAAAAGAGGCCAATATTCGGACATAAATGCAACCTTTTGTCAGAATGTCATACGTTTTTAAACTGTTCACTTTCGTTTATTTGCTCAAAACTTCATAACAGTTTTATCTAAAGTCCCTTATGGGTGTATTTTGACGTTTTTATCATTTTAAAACAAAATTTAAACCTGTTTTTTTTTTGGGGTGTTTTTTATCAACCTATTTTTAATCGTGGCTTGGAAATGCAACATAATTTTGTTCTGCAGTGAATCCCTGATGTAAATATTTGGAGGACAAAAAATTAATCTGAATTTGGTTGACAGAGTAAACAACTAAAAACTAAGGTTTTGGGCATAGTTTTTTCTCAATGCATACATTTGTCTAAATATGGCCAAGGACACACATTATTGTGGGTTTCTTGCACGTAATCTTTATCACTAATCTAATCTGCGGGAGAGAATTCCTCTGCATTTTCAAGTATATATTTTATTTTGAGCAGTCAGCTTGAAGCGTCCCTCTGTCTCCGTCATGTTCTTGCCTCTGATTGGCCAGTCCCTAATGTTTCGTCCTAACTTTAGGCAATTGTCACTCATCATACGAACACCAACCAATCATCATGGATTTTCTCCGTATGTATGGAAGTTCTCATTCATCCAGGTAATTGTATTTTCTCCTTTTTTTGGCCTGAATTTGCGGTCCATTTTCTCTTATAGCGTTGATTTAAGTTACCTAGCTACGTGGATCTTGAAGTAGCTAAACTACTCGTTCAAAAAGTAGCTAAGCTACTGGAAAAGGTAATTAAGCTTTGCTACATGTAGCTTGTTACTGCTCATCACTGACAACACCTTTTAAAGGCACACATGCATGCACTCTTTTCTCATGAAACATCTCTCAACTGCATACACCAGATATATAAAAAAAAATATTTTTTTTTTTTTAAGTATCACTTTTATTACTTTCCCTACTAATTACTTACAACTATTAAAACATAATTTTGTAAGTACTAAGATTACTTTTTTGGGAACGTAGCAAGTAACTGTAATCAATTACTTTTCAAAAGTAATTTTCCGTATACTTTTTAGGACAGATTTATTTACTTATTTTTTTCACAACACGTGTGTGGCAGACACTTTTTTTATACAAACTCTAAAACCAGTGAAGTTGGCACATTGTGTAAATGGTAAATAAAACCAGAATACAATGATTTGCAAATCCTTTTCAACCTATATTCAATTGAATAGACTGCAAAAAATAAGATATTTAATGTTCGAACTGGTAAACTTTGTTATTTTTTGCAAATATTAGCTCATTTGGAATTTGATGCCTGCAACATGTTTCAAAAAAGCTGGCACAAGTGGCAAAAAAGACTGATAAAGTTGAGGAATGCTCATCACTTATTTGGAACATCCCACAGGTGAACAGGCTAATTGGGAACAGGTGGGTGCCATGATTGGGTATAAAAGCAGCTTCCGTGAAATGCTCAGTCATTCACAAACAACGATGGGGCGAGGGTCACCACTTTGTCAACAAAAATATGAGGAAATTGTCGAACAGTTTAAGAACAACATTTCTCAACAAGCTATTGCAAGGAATTTAGGGATTTCACCATCTACGGTCCGTAATATCATCAAAATGTTCAAAGAATCTAGAGAAATCACTGCATGTAACATGAAATGCTGTGACCTTGGACCCTCAGGCAGTAGAACATCAAAAACCAACATCAGTGTGTAAAGGATATCACCACATGGGCTCAGGAACACTTCAGAATACCCCTGTCAGAAACTACAGTTTGTCGCTACACCTGTAAGTGCAAGCTAAAACTCTACCATGCAAAGCGAAAGCCATTTATCAACAACACCCAGAAACGCTGCCGGCTTCGCTGGGCCCGAGCTCATCTAAGATGGACTGATGCAAAGTGGAAAAGTGTTCTGTGGTCTGACGAGTGCCCATTTCAAATTATTTTTGGAAACTGCTGTTCTTAATGTGTCCACTGGATGTCACAATAGCAATTCTGTCAGGCAAGCGAACGATTTAAACCGGGGCCAAGCAAGAGGTACACAATGAAGGGTGACTGTGGCTCCTTTTCCTCGACCCACGTGAAACTTAAAACCTGCTGTTTTATGTCTTCTGATTCAAACCTTACAGTCCAGGCCAGACCTGGGCAACATGCGGCCCATTAAGATTTTCAACGTAAATGCTAAATTATTTTTTTTAGACCTTTAACGTCAAAACTGTTGTCGCCATTATGATGTGCAGTATGCCGGTCTCCTCAGTTCCCAAACGCTTACTGAGTGTTGTTAAAAGGAAAGGCCATGTAACACAGTGGTAAAAATGCCACCTTTTTCGCAATTTGTTGCTGCCATTTATTCTAAGTTAATGATTATTTGCAAAAAAAAAAAAAAAAACTTTCTCAGTTCGAACATTAAATATCTTGTCTTTGGGGTGTATTTAATTTAATATAAGTTGAAAAGGATTTGCAAATCATTGTATTCTGTTTTTATTTACGAATTACACATCGTGCCAACTTCACTGGTTTAGTTCTTTGTATATTTAGGCACATTTTTTTGATCCACCACATGTTATACATTTAAATGAAAATATGTCAAGTTGAAGGCTTTTCTCAGAAATTAGGTACAGTTAAAAAAAATTAAGTAATTATAGACGATAATGAATTCATCTCTAATTAGTTTAAATCTTTTGACAGCACTCAAATTGAAAACATTAAAAAAAAAAAAATACTATGTTGTGTATCAATTGTAACAATATCTAAAAAACAAGTGTTTTTGCAAAAGTCATGTGTCTTGAGTTTATTTAGTTCTATTATTGAGTATTTGACATCTCTTTAGACTTGCATGGACAGTTAAAAATGTGTCAAACTTAGCCTGTACAGTTCATATTTGCACCTGTAAGTATTCAAATGTATTCACTTTACATTATTTCTTATGGGGGGGGGGGGGGGGGGGTGTTTGAATAACAACCATTTGAAAGCCAAAAGGGTTCTTTGACTGTGTTTCATTGTCATAGTCACTGCACTGGTAACACAAAGCAAAATGATATTATGCAGCAGCTGCGGCTCCCTTGCACAACATTGCATAAATAAAGTGCAAAGGGAAGCACAATGTTTGTCACTTCTGCGTCTCATATAACCACTGAAAACAAACTTTATTTACACAAAATATGCTGCCAGGGTTTGGAAGTTTGCTATTTTTCATATGAAGTAAACTTAATTCCAAGTTTTTTTTATCTGGAAGGAAGTGAGTCATGACGATTGGAGAATATTCTGCACGATATAGACGGACTTTTTCCCTTTTGTATGCATTCTAACTTGTAACAGACAAGCAATACTCCATTTACATGTCGGAACCTGCATGTCAGGTTCAAACACTGATGACATTATTAAACAAGACAAGAAGCAAGGAATTAAACAGAGACAGAATTAAATTTGGACTCAATATATTGAGGAGAGTCGCCCGGACATTGTATCCTTCTACAATCTCCAGCACGCTCTGCCCAAAGATTGCACTCCTCCTTCTTTATTTGACTTTCTTCCCCCACCTGACCACAGCTGCTTCCAGAGGAAAGTGGGTGGTAAACAGCGTTGCCTTTGGTTACCGAACAGTTCAAAAGAAGAGGTCGTAAAATAGTTCAAAAAGAGTTCCGTAAAATACTTTAAAAAGAGTTCCTCTGGAAATTGGGCAGATCCTTGGTTCTCTCCGCTTTGAAGTCCTTGAGCCAGAACAACATCCTTCTGTTGATTACCATACATGAGAGAACACAGGAACACCATCTTGCTTCCCTCCCCCCCTACACAGTGGAGTTTTACGAGCCTTACTCTTGGTAGGTTTCAAAAAGACAGCCTTTTGTCTTCTTGTCAGGAACACAATGTAATACAAAGTTGTTGTGATAATTTAGAAACAATTATTCTAACACTGCAAATGATCAAAGTATTAACAAAATTGTTATAAGCGCTAATGCTGAATAACTTTTTTTAGCGGCACCATGATCACGGAGAACTAACCAAGTCATGCTGGGCTGGTGAGCTGCTGCATCGCCTCTGAGTTGGCAACAGTTAATTCCAGATTATAAATCATTCCTCTCACCTGGATAGTAAAAGGTTGTGGCCGTTAACGGAGAAGTTGGTCATCCAATTTACACCAGTGTGAGGATTATGATTATGTCTTCCTTCTAAACAGGAAGATATAAACATCCCATCAGTTAGCTTTCCAGTGAGAGCAGACATTGTACAGTAAGTGATAAATTATTATGTTTGTTGTTTGTATTTCTTGTTTAGCACTTAGCAATACCGCTATTTGCTGGATATGCTAATCACTCATTTACTAAAACTTGTAGCTCATCCTCCATATATTCAGGCTCAAAAATCTAATCATAATTCCTCCTGAAGTAGTCGTCGTTGGCTATCATGACATCTGCGATGATTAGTACACTGGAAAAAACTCACAATCACACACAGTATATGTTTGTTATTTTTAGTCAAAATATCTAAACAAACTTAATACATGACACAAACACTTGAATAGTATTTTTTCAGTAAACATTAGAACTTGTTTTTAGGCAATACATCTCAATAAGAGAAAAAAATACTACTTTTGAGCATCACAAGTTTGTTATAACGGAGAAGTTGGTCATCCAATTTACACCAGTGTGAGTATTATGATTATGTCTTCCTTCTAAACATGAAGATATAAACATCCCATCAGTTAGCTTTCCAGTGAGAGCAGACATTGTGCAGTAAGTGATTGTTTATTATGTTTGTTGTTTGTATTTCTTGTTTAGCTCTTAGCAATACTGCTTTTTGCTGGATATGCTAATCACTCATTTACTAAAACTCGTAGCCATCCTCCATATATTCAGGCTCAAAAATATAATCATGATTTCTCCTGAAGTAGTCCTTGTTTGCTCTCATGACATCTGCGATGATTAGTACACTGAAAAAAACTCACAATCACACACAGTATATGTTTGTTATTTTTAGTCAAAATATCTAAACAAACTTAATACATGACACAAACACTTGAATAGTATTTTTTCAGTGAGACATTAGAACTTGTTTTTAGGCAATATATCTCAATAAGAGAAAAAAATACTACTTTTGAGCATCACAAGTTTGTTATAAGACACCACACTTCACAATATAGTAGTAAGTAAAGCTAATAAGTTTCAATTGCCAATTTCAAGGTCACTTTTAAGTTTATAACGTCTTGTTTTAAGAAATATTTTACTTATTCTATTGGCAGATATGTTGTTGCTCATTACAAGCAAAAAAAAACTTGTAATAATTTGTTTTACTCTTTTTAAGAGCAGTCTTTTTTCCAGCGTAGTTGTTGTTGAAGGGAAACGCGCACGTCGTGATTCGTCTGTGAAAAAGGCAAAATAGGTAAATATTGCATGTTATTATAAATATGCCTGTTACTACATTACATACTGTATTTTTTTCGGACTATAAGGCGCACTTAAAATCCTTTCAGGTTCTCAAAACTCGACAGTGCGCCTTATAACCCGGTGTGCCTAATTTACGGAATAATTCTGATTTTGCTTACCAACCTCGAAGCAATTTTATTTGGTACATAGTGAAATGATAAGTGTGACCCGTAGATGGCAGTCACACATAAGAGATATGTGTAGACTGCAATATGACTCAAGTAAACAATACACAAATTTCGGATGTTCCATTGAAAATATAGAACATTACACACAGCGCTCAAAAATCTATCAAAATGTTTTAGTACGACTTTGGTAAGCTATGAAGCCGCACCGCTTGATGGATTGTACTGTGCTTCAACATAGGAGTATTATTATGGTGTGTGTATAAGGTAAGACATATTACCTGGTGCAAAAGACACGTTTCTTATCTTCTGGTACCTGCTGATCTTTATTTGGGATCTGCATAAGTCCTCAAAAATTTGTGCGAATCCGCCTTTGTAGTCGATAAGCTTCTTTTTTTTCTTTACATTCTTGTTATGGGACATTCATCCTCCGCTGTTGCCATTTCTAATATAAAGTAGTGAAAGGTTCTTACTTATATCTGTCAGTAAATTCGCCATGAAAGCGCTAAAACATACCGGTGTAGTGAGTTTACATTATTCGCCCAAGGAACTTTAGTTATTAGAGGGTTCCGGTCGGACCTTTTTTCACGGGACACATTTGTTGTTGCACTAGTGAGCCACGGATGAGGAGATGCTGCTTCGTTATCGATTGAAGTAAAGTCTGAATGTCATTAAAACAGTTAACGCCATCTTTTGACACTTCCTCCACTCCCGTCCTTGCACCCGTCCTTGCACGCTACACCGCTACAACAAAGATGACGGGGAGAAGACTCTCCCGAAGGTGAGCCACGTAATTAAAACGGCGCATCCTGTCAGAAAGCGACTTGAAGACATACTTGCCAACTCTCCCGGATTTTCCGGGAGACTCCCGAAATTCAGCGCCTCTCCCGAAAACCTCCCAGGACAAATTTTCTCCCGAAAATCTCCCGAAATTCAGGCGGACTCAGGTCCTCCACAATATAAAAAAGCGTACCTGCCCCATCACATTATAACTATAGAATGATGGAGGGCGAGTTCTTGGTTTCTAATGTGGGTTTATTGTTAGGCAGTTTCATTAACGTCCTCCCAGCGTGGCAACAACACACAACAACAGCAGTCACTATTTTGTCTACCGTAAAGCAGTTTGTCTGCCGTAAACAGCAATGTTGTGACACTCTTAAACAGGACAATACTGCCATCTAGTGCATTTGATGAAAGCACTTTTGTGCGTGCCACACAGCAATGTCAGAGAGGGTGTTCAGCATGGTTCGAAAAATAGTGACAGAGAATAGAACAAGGATGGACAATTCAACCCTTAACTCAACAATGAGTAGATGAGTGTTATGTGTGTGTATATGTGTAAATAAATGAACACTGAAATTCTAGTATTTATTGTATATGTATATATATATATATATATGTATATATATATATATATATATATATATATATATATATATATATATATATATATATATATATATATATATATACATATATATATAGCTAGAATTCACTGAACGTCAAGTATTATATATATATATATATATATATATATGTATGTGTGGGAAAAAAATCACAAGACTATTTCATCTCTACAGGCCTGTTTCATGAGGGGGTTCCCTCAATCATCAGGAGATAGATATATATATATATATATATATATATATGAAATACTTGACTTGGTGAATTCTAGCTGTAAATATACTCCTCCCCTTTTAGCCACGCCCCCGACCACGCCCCCGCCCCACCCTGACCACGTCCACCCCCCGAAATCGGAGGTGTCGAGGTTGGGATCTGTAAAACATCATCTATGCAACATTTTGACCAAAGAACCACCATCACATGTTATGTAGACCACAAGGAAGTGTTTTACATTTAGAAAAAATAATAATAATATGACCCCTTTAATGCGCCCTATAATTTGGTGTGCCTTTTGTATGAAAATAGACCTGACCAGACCCGCCCTATGGTCCGGAAAATACGGTATATAAAATGTTGATGGAGGTTTTTGAATGTTTTTTTAGACCGCTTTATAGGCGCATTGTCAGCTGACTTTTGCTAGCCTTTATTTACGATTTAGAATGCACAAAAAAAATAAAAAATTAAAAAAAACAAAAACAAAAAAACGTTTTCTTGTCTTACATAAGGATTGGGAATAAAAGGCAAATAAAAAGTGCTGTTCCCCTTTAACAGCGGGGGTCCTGTTGGAGTCTTAAAACGTCCCAAACTCGCTTTGCCTTTTTCTCTCCCTTTGCATCCGACAAGTTTGGAGCGCTGATAAATGCATCGTATTTCGTACGCTCCGTCTCTCATCCTTCCTCAGAGAAGGGTCCCACTCTTCTTAATCAAAGCCCCTGCCCCTGAGCTAACCCAGCACACTACAAAGTCTAATCATCGTCATCATCTTCCATGGGATCCGATCAATAATTCAGCGTTCATCGCCATTCATCGGGTTATTTCGGCTCGGCCCTGCACAGCTGTCATACATGGCGATGGAGATACCCACCGGAAAAGCCGATAACAAGTGGTGGATCGTCACTACAAGCCAATAATCCCCAGTTAGTGTGCGACACTTCTGGTTGTGAGGCTCGGGGGCTTGCAGAAGTGGTGTACTTTGCTGACTGGCATCTGAAATGCAGGCGCACTAATGGAGGGGATTTTAAAAGAGCAAGTGCACAACCACACGAGTGTCCCCTAAGGGCCCCCGACGATAACACAAAGGGGAATATAAAAGGACTAAAATGATTTGGCCCTGTCGTTTTTCTTTCCCCCGTGAGCGAAGATGGTGTTTGGTCGCTGACGCCGTCATATCTCCTCCAATGTTAATGTTTACACTAGAGATGTCCGATAATGGCTTTTTTGCCGATATTCCGATATTGTCCAACTCTTAATTACCAATTCCGATATCAACCGATACCGATATATACCGTCGTGGAATTAACACATTATTATGCCTAATTTTGTTGTGATGCCCCGCTGGATGCATTAAACAATGTAACAAGGTTTTCCAAAATAAATCAACTCAAGTTGTGGAAAAAAATGCCAACATGGCACTGCCATATTTATTATTGAAGTCACAAAGTGCATTATTTTTTTTTAACATGCCTCAAACAACAGCTTGGAATTTGGGACAGGAGGTCCGTGGGGCAGGCAGATGATCCAGGGCAGGAGAGAAGAGACATGGTCTGTGTCCAGGCGAGGGTCGAGGATCGAGGAAGGCAGTCCAGAACCACAGGGGAAACAACGGGTAAGACTCGGGAAGGAACTACGGGAGAGCAAACAAGGACGTCAGACACGGAGGGAAAACGCAGAGAGAGAGAAAAAGCATAAGGCATCGGCTTACGGTACACAAAGGGTAAATTAAGTTCCCGCCAGGATCCTTGGGTACACTGGTCCTTTATACAGCTCCCTCTCATCAGGTCCAGGTGCGCTGACTGCTGATCGCCCACAGCCTTGCTGGCATGTGGGCGTGACGCGGCCGTGGGCGCGTCCCGAGGCGCGGCAAGCAGAGCGCAAATATGAGGGCGCATTGGAAAGCGCCCTGGCCGTGACACAGTGTGGAAATTGTGAGTTATCTTGCTTAGCTGCTGTGTAGCTGCTCGCTCCTAACAGCGTATAGCCTACCACGTTTACCTTTTAAAAATGACTCAAATATAAGAAAACACCAACATGTGAGCTTATTGGAGGACATTTAGATGTTAACTGGTTGTCGCACAACTAAATCCGAAATGTTTTTTTTTTTTGGCTGATATCAGACCGATATCAACATTGGATCGGGTTTGCATAACCCACTTAATCAGATTGATTTGATGACGCTGTATGTTATGATGAAAAAACTGTTTGAAAAGGTTAGTTTTGGCATAGTTTTGCTATTGGATGCGCTTTGTGACTCAACCTACACTAGCACTGTGTGCGATCACAATACTCTGGAGGAAAATACTCCCCCCACCTGATCGACACGTGGTGCCAAAGCCCCCTTATTACACAGCATGGGCTACTCACATGTGCCTAAAAGTGAAACATTTGCAAGACTTGTGGAGAATGCATATATGTTTAAGAGTTCTTTCTTTATTCATAGTCATGTTTGGAACAGCTAGTATTCGTCCATTTATACTTTGTATACTTGTCTCTCTTTGTCTGCAAATGTCTGTGTAGTGTCTTAGGCATTTGGAATGTGGGAGTGATGCATCCCCCTTCTTATCTTATCAGTGTTGGAGCAGGGGGATGCATTACTTTCTGGACAGGGTGGGGGCTGTTTTTGTATTCAATAAGTTGTCTCTTCCCGTTTGAATGTTAGACCATTTCGAGATGTCGATATGAAAGGACAATGGACTGGTCCCCTAAAGCTTTAGTAAAACTTGATAATATTCCTATTCTGTCTTGATGGTCCTTCTTACTCAGCATATATGTCATCTAAAGAACTTGGGATTGACCGGTGACTTTAATTCCCTGAGAGGGAAGACTGGTCGGACGCAACAGACGACACAGTCTTTCATGTTCAGTGTGGAAATTGGGAGTTATCTACAAACGTAAATCCCATTTTTGGCTGGTATCAGACTGATTAAATTGCATAACCCACTTAATATGATTGACTTGATGCGTATGTTCCGATGAAAAAACAGTTAAAAAATTTGAGTTTTGGCATAGTTTTGCTATCGGATGCGCTTTGTGACTCAACCTACACTAGCACTGTGTGCGATCACAATACTCTGGAGGAAAATACTTCCCCCACCTGATCGACACGTGGTGCCAAAGCCCCCTTATTACACAGCATTGGCTACTCACATGTGCCTAATAGTGAAACATATGCAAGACTTGTGGAGAATGCATATATGTTTAAGAGTTATTTCTTTATTCATAGTCATGTTTGGATCATCTAGTATTTTTCCATTTATACTTGTCTCTCTTTGTTTGCAGATGTCTGTGTAGTGTCTTAGGCATTGGAATGTGGGAGTGATGCATCCCCCTCCTTATCTTATCAGCGTTGGAGCAGGGGGATGCATTACTTTCTGGACAGGGTGGGGGCTGTTTTTGTATTCAATAAGTTGTCTCTT
Organism: Nerophis lumbriciformis; assembly: GCF_033978685.3. Lineage (NCBI taxonomy): Eukaryota > Metazoa > Chordata > Actinopteri > Syngnathiformes > Syngnathidae > Nerophis > Nerophis lumbriciformis. The sequence goes on along the minus strand of NC_084577.2, from coordinate 20,634,391 downwards.
CCCGTTTGAATGTTAGACCATTTCGAGATGTCAATATGAAAGGACAATGGACTGGTCTCCTGAAGCTTTAGTAAAACTTGATAATATTCCTATTCTGTCTTGATAGTCCTTCTTACTCAGCATATATGTCATCTAAAGAACTTGGGATTGACCGGTGACTTTCATTCCCTGAGAGGGAAGACTGGTCAGACGCAACAGACGACACAGTCATTCATGTTCAGTGTGGAAATTGGGGGTTATCTACAAACGTAAATCCCATTTTTGGCTGGTATCAGACCGATTAAATTGCATAACCCACTTAATATGATTGACTTGATGCGTATGTTCCGATGAAAAAACAGTTAAAAAATTTGAGTTTTGGCATAGTTTTGCTATCGGATGCGCTTTGTGACTCAACCTACACTAGCACTGTGTGCGATCACAATACTCTGGAGGAAAATACTCCCCCCACCTGATCGACACGTGGTGCCAAAGCCCCCTTATTACACGGCATGGGCTACTCACATGTGCCTAATAGTGAAACATTTTTAAGATTTGTGGAGAATGCATATATGTTTAAGAGTTATTTCTTTATTTATAGTCATGTTTGGATCATGTAGTATTTTTCCATTTATACTTTGTATACTTGTCTCTCTTTGTCTGCAGATGTCTGTGTAGTGTATTGGGTATTTGGAATGTGGGAGTGATGCATCCCCCTTCTTATCTTATCAGTGTTGGAGCAGGGGGATGCATTACTTTCTGGACAGGGTGGGGGCTGTTTTTGTATTCAATAAGTTGTCTCTTCCCATTTGAATGTTAGACCATTTCGAGATGTTGATATGAAAGGACAATGGACTGGTCTCCTAAAGCTTTAGTAAAACTTGATAATATTCCTATTCTGTCTTGATGGTCCTTCTTACTCAGCATATATGTCATCTAAAGAATTTGGGATTGACTTTAATTCCCTGAGAGGAAAGACTGGTCAGACGCAACAGACGACACAGCCTTTCATGTTCAGTGTGGAAATTGGGAGTTATCTACAAACCTAAATCCCATTTTTGGCTGCGAGTATATAAAAGAGGAAATTAGATCATACAAGCACAAAGATGTAAAAGAAGCACTTTATTTTTGTTTTCCTATAGAATCCCATTTATAGTCAATCATTCAATGACATGTAAAATAGAAGGCCCACACTGCCCCCCACAGGCTGGAGATGATACAACACACCGGAGGAGAGAAAACTACTTTTATTTAATTATTTTTTTCTGGTTGCAACAATGTGCACTGTCCTTCAACTCCCTCCCCACTGTCTCTCGTGCACACGCCATTAAGACACATACACCGCACGCGCACACGTTCACAAAGAGGCCAACACACACACACACACACACACACACACACACACACACACACACACACACACACACACACACACACCAAAGGAAAAGGCAAGAACACTTAAAGTCAAATCTTTAGGGATGCATACCTCAGATATGATAAATGGCATGTGTGCTGCACATGGATGTCGCAAGTGCAAGGATACAAACACGCACTCTCACAGCTGGACAACAGGAGGTCCGTCTGGGGAGCTAATTACACACCTGAGGGAGGGAGGGCGAGGTAGAACGTGAAGGTGGACAGCAACAGTGGAGATGTTCCTCAAGAATGAATACAAAGTCATTTTAGTGCTGACTCTTGAAGAAATCCCACGCACACTTTTAGTTGTATTGTGGAGGGGGGCGTGGCCTGCGGGCCTGCCGCGGAACGGGGTGTTGCCAGGAACCGCCTCGAAGACAGCGACAGGTGCGTAGATGGCCCAAGTGGGCCTTGTTATCTAATCACCTGTCGCCTTAATTAGCAGCAGCCGTGATGAGACGAGCAGTGGGAAGTGGAGGTGCTGCTGGGCAGATGCAGAAAAGACTTGTTGCTGGGAAGCAAAAGGCTCGCACCTCGTGAGAACAAAATAAAACAGTGTTATACCCTGAATTCCTGGCAGTGTGTGGTGGTCTGAAGAACCCACTAGAGGGCAACCTCTGCAGATACGATACCGGCATTGGAGCTTTAAGTATAACCCCAAAACCGGTGAAGTTGGCACGTTGTGTAAATCGTAAATAAAACCAGAATACAATGATTTGCAAATCCTTTTCAATCTATATTCAATTGAATAGACTGCAAAGACAAGATACTTAACGTTCAAACTGGAAAATATTGCTATTTTTTTTGCAAATATTAGCTCATTTGGAATTTGATGCCTGCAACATGTTTCAAAAAAGCTGGTACGAGTGGCAAAAAAGACTGAGAACGTTGAGGAATGCTCATCAAACACTTATTTGGAACATCCCACAGGTGAACAGGCTGATTGGGAACAGGTGGGTGCCATGATTAGGTATAAAAGCAGCTTCCAAGAAATGCTCAGTCATTCACAAACAAGGACAGGGCGAGGGTCACAACATTGCGGACAAATGTGTGAGCAAATTGTTCAAAAGTTTTAGAACAACATTTTTCAACGACCTATTGCAAGGAATTTAGGGATTTCACCATCTACGGTCCGTAATATCATCAAAAGGTTCAGAGAATCTGGAGGAATCACCGCACGTAAGCAGTAAGGTTGAAAACCAACATTGAATGCCCGTGACCTTCGATCCCTGCATCAAAAACTGACATCAGTGTGTAAAGGATATCACCACATGGGGTCAGGAACACTTCAGAAAACCACTGTCAGTAACTACAGTTGGTCGCTACATCTGTAAGTGCAAGTTAAAACTCTACTATGCAAAGCCAAAGCCATTTATCAACAACACCCTGAAACACTGCCGGCTTCGCTGGGCCCGAGCTCATCTAAGATGGACTGATGCAAAGTGGAAAAGTTTTCTGTGGTCTGACGAGTGCCCATTTCAAATTATTTTTGGAAACTGCTGTTCTTAATGTGTCCACTGGATGTCACAATAGCAATTCTGTCAGGCAAGCGAACGATTTAAACCGGGGCCAAGCAAGAGGTACACAATGAAAAGTGACTGTGGCTCCTCCTCCTCGACCCACGTGAAACTTAAAACCTGCCGTTTTATGTCTTCTGATTTGAACACATCCCCATTTGGCACCCTTGTTGCTCCAAAATGTCTGTCAAAAACAAGAAAAGTGAACTTAACCCTTTTCAATAGTTTTTACCTCCTTTTCCTTTTCTTACAGTTTGTTGAGTTAGCATTGGATTGATACGTGGACATGACTAAAAAGGAGTTATTTGATACTGTAAGGACCGGCCTCGAAGCCAGCGGCAGGTGAGTAGATTGCCCAGCTGGGGGTGGTTAACTAATCACCTGCCGCCCTTATTAGCAGCAGCCGGACCGAGACACATTGTTGGAGTTGGTGCTGGTGAGCGGAAAAAGACGCTGGACATTGCGAGGGAGAGAGAAGGCCAGAAAGACATTGTTGAACCCTGAATACCGGGCTCTTGTGCAAGTGTGTGGTGATCCGAAGAACCCACTGGAGGGCAACCTCCACAGATAACTACAAGAGTTTACATGTTGTGTTTGTTTTTTTTGTTTCATCCCAGAAAGACTGTGACTTAAAGTTTAATCCTGGCTTTGTCGATACACTGAGACAAAGTCTAAGCTCTTTGTGTTTTTGAAGCTGGAGTTGACTTTATTTTGAAATTATCATGCCATGATTTAACTGCACCGATTTCCTCAGAAATTTCCACAAACTTGGAAGTGTTTTGTCCAGAGGATTAGTCGCGATTTGTACGTTTTACTAATGTCCTTGTTCTATTTTTGGCCAAAAGTAAAAGAAAGAAAACAACCTGGAGTTGACTTTGTTTTTAAGTTATCATGCTATGATTTAACTGCACCGATTTCCTCAGAAATTTCCACAAACTTGGAAGTGTTTTGCCCAGAGGATTAGTCGCGATTTGTATGTTTTCATAACGTGATTGTTCTATTTTTAGCCAAAGTAAAACAAAGAAAACAACCTGGAGTTGACTTTATTTTGAAGTTATCATGCCATGATTGCACCGATTTCCTCAGAATTTTCAACAAACTTGGAAGTGTTTTGTCCAGAGGATTTGTTGCGGTTTGTACGTTTTCCTAATGTGATTAATCTATTTTTGGCCAAAGTAAAACAAAGAAAACAACCTAAAGTTGACTTTATTTTGAAGTCATCATGCCATGATTTTAACTGCACCGATTTCCTCAGAATTTTCAACAAAATTGGAAGTGTTTTGTTCAGAGGATTAGTCGCGATTTGTACGTTTTCATAATGTGATTGTTCTATTTTTTGCCAAAGTAAAACAAAGAAAAAAACCTGATTTTATTTTGAAGTTATCATGCCGTGATTTAACTGCACCGATTTCCTCAGAATTTTCAACAAACTTGGAAGTGTTTTGCCCAGAGGATTAGTCGTGATTTTTACATTTTCATAATGTGATTGTTCTATGTTTGGCCAAAGTAAAACAAAGCAAAAAACCTGACTTTATTTTGAAGTTATCATGCCATGATTTTAACTGCACCGATTTCCTCAGAATTTTCAACAAAATTGGAAGTGTTTTGCCCAGAGGATTAGTCGTGATTTTTACATTTTCATAATGTACTTGTTCTATTTTTGGCCAAAGTAAAACAAAGAAAACAACCTGGAGTTGACTTTATTTTGAAGTTATCATGCCATGATTTAACAGCACCGATTTCCTCAGAATTTTCAACAAAATAAGAAGTGTTTTGTCCAGAGAATTTGTCGCGATTTGTACGTTTTCATAATGTGCTTGTTCTATTTTTGGCCAAAGTAAAACAAACCTGGAGTTGACTTTATTTTTAAGTTATCATGCCATGATTTTCCAGCACCGATTTCCTCAGAATTTTCAACAAACTTGGAAGTGTTTTGCCCAGAGGATTAGTCGCGATTTGTATGTTTTCATAATGTGATTGTTCTATTTTTAGCCAAAGTAAAACAAAGAAAACAACCTGGAGTTGACTTTATTTTTAAGTTATCATGCCATGATTTAACTGCACCGATTTCCTCAGGATTTTCAACAAACTTGGAAGTGTTTTGTCCAGAGGATTAGTCGCGATTTGTACGTTTTAATAATGTCCTCATTCTATTTTTGGCCAAAAGTAAAACAAAGAAAACAACCTGGATTTGACTTTATTTTGAAGTTATCATGCCATGATTTAACAGCACTGATTTCCTCAGAATTTTAAACAAACTAAGTGTTTTGTCCAGAGGATTCGTTGTGTTTTGTACGTTTTCATAATGTGATTTTTCTATTTTTGGCCAAAGTAAAACAAATAACAAAAACTGACTTTATTTTTAAGTTATCATGCCATGATTGCACCGATTTCCTCAGAATTTTCAACAAACTTGGAAGTGTTTTGTCCAGATGGTTAGTTGCGATTTGTAGGTTTTCATAGTGTGCTTGTTCTATTTTTGGCCAAAGTAAAACAAAGAAAAAAACCTGACTTTATTTTTAAGTTATCATGCCATGATTTAACTGCACCGATTTCCTCAGAATTTTCCACAAACTTGCAAGTGTTTAGTCCAGAGAATTAGTCGCGATTTGTACGTTTTTATAATGTGCTTGTTCTATTTTTGGCCAAAGTAAAACAAACCTGGAGTTGACTTTATTTTGAAGTAATAATGCCATGATTTAACTGCACCGATTTCCTCAGAATTTTCAACAAAATTGGAAGTGTTTTGTCCAGAGGATTCGTTGCGGTTTGTACGTTTTCATAATGTGATTGTTCTATTTTCAGCCAGAGTAAAACAAAGAAAACAACCTGGAGTTGACTTTATTTTGAAGTTATCATGCCATGATTTAACTGCACCGATTTCCTCAGAATTTTCCACAAACTTGGAAGTGTTTTGTCCAGAGGATTAGTCGTGATTTGTACGTTTTCATAATGTGATTGTTCTATTTTTAGCCAAAGTAAAACAAAGTAAACAACCTGAAGTTGACTTTATTTTTAAGTTATCATGCCATGATTTACTGCACCGATTTCCTCCGAATTTTCCACAAACTTGGAAGTGTTTTGTCCAAAGTATTAGTCGTGATTTTTACATTTTTATAATGTGATTGTTCTATTTTTATCCAAAGTAAAACAAAGAAAACAACCTGGAGTTGACTTTATTTTGAAGTTATCATGCCATAATTGCACCGATTTCCTCAGAATTTTCAACAAACTTGGAAGTGTTTTGTCCAGAGGATTAATCGCGATTTGTACATTTTCATAATGTGATTGTTCAATTTTTAACCAAAGTAAAACAAGGAAAAAAACCTGACTTTATTTTTAAGTTATCAAGCCATGATTTTAGCTGCACCGATTTCCTCAGAATTTTCAACAAAATTGGAAGTGTTTTGTTCAGAGAATTAGTCGCGATTTGTACGTTTTCATAATGTGATTGTTCTATTTTTGGCCAAAGTAAAACAAACCTGGAGTTGACTTTATTTTGAAGTTATCATGCCATGATTTAACAGCACCGATTTCCTCAGAATTTTCAACAAAATTGGAAGTGTTTTGTCCAGAAGATTTGTTGCGGTTTGTACGTTTTCCTAATGTGATTGCTCTATTTTTAGCCAGAGTAAAACAAGGAAAACAACCTGGAGTTGACTTTATTTTGAAGTTATCATGCCATGATTTAACTGCACCGATTTCCTCAGAAATTTCCACAAACTTGGAAGTGTTTTGTCCAGAGGATTAGTCGCGATTTGTACGTTTTAATAATGTCCTCATTCTATTTTTGGCCAAAAGTAAAACAAAGAAAACAACCTGGAGTTGACTTTATTTTGAAGTTATCATGCCATGATTTAACTGCACCGATTTCCTCAGAAATTTCCACAAACTTGGAAGTGTTTTGTCCAGAGGATTAGTCGCGATTTGTACGTTTTAATAATGTCCTCATTCTATTTTTGGCCAAAAGTAAAACAAAGAAAACAACCTGGAGTTGACTTTATTTTGAAGTTATCATGCCATGATTCAACAGCACTGATTTCCTCAGAATTTTAAACAAACTAAGTGTTTTGTCCAGAGAATTAGTCGCGATTTGTACGTTTTCATAATGTGATTGTTCTATTTTTGGCCAAAGTAAAACAAACCTGGAGTTGACTTTATTTTGAAGTTATCATGCCATGATTTAACAGCACCGATTTCCTCAGAATTTTCAACAAAATTGGAAGTATTTTGTCCAGAAGATTCGTTGCGATTTGTACGTTTTCCTAATGTGATTGTTCTATTTTTAGCCAGAGTAAAACAAGGAAAACAACCTGACTTTATTTTTAAGTTATCATGCCATGATTTAACTGCACCGATTTCCTCAGAATTTTCCACAAACTGGGAAGTGTTTTGTCCAGAGGATTAGTCGCGATTTGTACATTTTCATAATGTGATTGTTCTATTTTTTGCCAAAGTAAAACAAAGAAAACAACCTGGAGTTGACTTTGTTTTTAAGTTATTTTGCGATGATTTAACAGTACCGATTTCCTCAGAATTTTCAACAAAATTGGAAGTGTTTTGTCCAGAGAAATAGTCGCGATTTGTACGTTTTCATAATGTGATTCTTCTATTTTTGGCCAGAGTAAAACAAGGAAAACAACCTGGAGTTGACTTTATTTTGAAGTTATCATGCCATGATTTAACTGCACCGATTTCCTCAGAAATTTCCACAAACTTGGAAGTGTTTTGTCCAGAGGATTAGTCGCGATTTGTACGTTTTAATAATGTCCTTGTTCTATTTTTGGCCAAAAGTAAAACAAGGAAAACAACCTGGAGTTGACTTTGTTTTTAAGTTATCATGCCATGATTTAACTGCACCGATATCCTCAGAAATTTCCACAAACTTGGAAGTGTTTTGTCCAGAGGATTAGTCGCGATTTGTACGTTTTAATAATGTGCTTGTTCTATTTTTAGCCAAAGTAAAACAAAGAAAAAAACCTGACTTTATTTTTAAGTTATCATGCCATGATTTAACTGCACCGATTTCCTCAGAATTTTCCACAAACTTGGAAGTGTCTTGTCCAGAGGATTAGTCGCGATTTGTACGTTTTAATAATGTCCTTGTTCTATTTTTGGCCAAAGTAAAACAAACCTGGAGTTGACTTTATTTTGAAGTTATCATGCCATGATTTAACAGCACCGATTTCCTCAGAATTTTCAACAAAATTGGAAGTGTTTTGTCCAGAAGATTTGTTGCGGTTTGTACGTTTTCCTAATGTGATTGCTCTATTTTTAGCCAGAGTAAAACAAGGAAAACAACCTGGAGTTGACTTTATTTTGAAGTTATCATGCCATGATTTAACTGCACCGATTTCCTCAGAAATTTCCACAAACTTGGAAGTGTTTTGTCCAGAGGATTAGTCGCGATTTGTACGTTTTAATAATGTCCTCATTCTATTTTTGGCCAAAAGTAAAACAAAGAAAACAACCTGGAGTTGACTTTATTTTGAAGTTATCATGCCATGATTCAACAGCACTGATTTCCTCAGAATTTTAAACAAACTAAGTGTTTTGTCCAGAGGATTCGTTGTGATTTGTACGTTTTCATAATGTGATTATTCTATTTTTGACCAAAGTAAAACAAAGAAAAAAAACGGACTTTATTTTTAAGTTATCATGCCATAATTGCACCGATTTCCTCAGATTTTTCAACAAACTTGGAAGTGTTTTGCCCAGAGGATTAGTCGCGATTTGTACATTTTCATAACGTGATTTTTCTATTTTTAGCCAAAGTAAAACAAAGAAAACAACCTGAAGTTGACTTTATTTTGAAGTTATCATGCCATGATTTACTGCACCGATTTCCTCCGAATTTTCCACAAACTTGGAAGTGTTTTGTCCAAACGATTAGTTGCGATTTGTTCGTTTTCATAATGTGCTTGTTCTATTTTTGGCCAAAAGTAAAACAAAGAAAACAACCTAGAGTTGACTTTATTTTTCAGTTATCATGCCATAATTGCACCGATTTCCTCAGAATTTTCAACAAACTTGAAAGTGTTTTGTCCAGAGGATTCGTTGCGGTTTGTATGTTTTCCTAATGTGATTAATCTATTTTTGGCCAAAGTAAAACAAAGAAAACAACCTGAAGTTGACTTTATTTTGAAGTTATGATGCCATGATTCAACAGCACTGATTTCCTCAGAATTTTCAACAAACTAAGTGTTTTGTCCAGAGGATTTGTTGTGATTTGTACGTTTTCATAATGTAATTGTTCTATTTTTGGCCTAAGTAAAACAAAGAAAAAAATAATTTATTTTGAAGTTATTATGCCATGATTGCACCGATTTCCTCAGAATTTTCAACAAACTTGGAAGTGTTTTGCCCAGAGGATTAGTCGCGATTTGTACGTTTTCATAACGTGATTAATCTATTTTTAGCCAAAGTAAAACAAAGAAAACAACCTGAAGTTGACTTTATTTTTAAGTTATCATGCCATGATTTACTGCACCGATTTCCTACGAATTTTCCACAAACTTGGAATTGTTTTGTCCAGAAGATTAGTCGCGATTTGTACGTTTTCATAACGTGATTGTTCTATTTTTAGCCAAAGTAAAACAAAGAAAACAACCTGAAGTTGACTTTATTTTTAAGTTATCATGCCATGATTTTATCATTACGGCCCTGAGCTAAAATGAGTTTGACACCCCTGCAGTAGTCTAACATGTTGACCTTTAGTAAATAACTTTACTTTTTTTTTTTATATGGAAAATGTAATTTTTTGAAAAATTCTGTTGCAAAACTGTACCAGGAGTTGCAGCATAGTGTTATTATGAGACGGTCCACAGCATTGGTTATCATCCTCCATTGCTTTTTCTGCACCCACTGTGTATTTGTCTGCATGCGAGATGCTGAACGCAGGCTTATTATTCTAAACAAACCGACTCCGATGAGTCCCCATATCACCACAGATGCACACACAAACACACACACACACAGACACACACACAGAATCAAATAGACTGTAATGCTGTTACCACAGGAACAAATATTGCCAGCTCACACAGCTGATGAAATAGTCGGTGTTTACCTTTCCTCCAAATGTCCCGTTAATTCCTGCATGTGGGGTTATGTGCGTGAAGTGTGCGCCCTCGAATAAACACGCCGTGGCGGAGAACACCATTTTGACTCGCACATAATCAAACAAGTGCATACAGAAAGGACACCGCGGCTAATGTGATTTTCCCATGCTATCAACTGTTTGGCCCATAAATAATAAAAAAATATAAAAAATAAAAACCCAAGGACATGTTCCTTCATGGAGACACTGACGGATATTTCATGTTGCAGAATAATTCAGCACATTGGGGATTGGATACTTGATATTCTTGCCAAAGATATCAGCGCCGCCATAAATCTCATGTTCTTCTTACAAAATTGTCCGGCGGAATGAAGGTATAGGACACGCCGAAATATGTGCCAATTATCACGGACATGCAATTCCCATTTTTATGACCTGTCAACATTTGCTTTTGAAAATAAGCGAAAATATAAATAAAATAAAGGGAAAATTACGGAAAATGAGGGAAATTATTCTCCGACTGCCTACTGCAGGGGTGCTCATTACGTCGATCGCGAGCTACCGGTCGATCGCGGAGGGTGTGTCAGTCGATCACCAGCCAGGCATTAAAAAAATAGTCCTAAAAATGAGCGATCATAAATCTTCACGATGACGTCACTTTCGTCACTTGATTGACATTCACGGCACCCGAGGGTCTTCTGAGATGACGCTGGCTGCTGCCAGCTCATTAAAATTACCGACAGGAAGGCGAGAAACACTTTATTTCGACAGACCCTGGCGCCGTACCTGTCGTCAAAACTCCAAAGACCGACTGCACAGTTGCACAGTTGCGCTAACAAAATAAGAGTGTCAGAAAGCTGGCGTGCACAAGCTAGCAAGCTACGGAGTTTGCCGACAATGTATTTCTTGTAAAGTGTATACAAAGGAGTACGGAAGCTGGACAAATAAGATGCCAAAAACCAACCACTTTCATGTGGTATTGGACAGAAAGGAGGACTTTTTTTCTCCTCCATTCGAAAATGCCGATGTTATCAGCACCACTGTCTGATTCCTATCAATGCAAGTCATCAGAATCAGGTAATACACCAACTTATATTCTTGTCTTCATGAAAGAAAGGAATCTATATGTGTTAAACATGCTTGTATTATCTTTAAACACCTTTAACTTGTTAACAATATTAACTATATGTGTTAAACATGCTTGTATTATCATTAAACACCTTTAACTTGTTAACAATATTAACTATATGTGTTAAACATGCTTGTATTATCTTTAAACACCTTTAACTTATTAACAATATTAATTATATGCGTCAAACATGCTTGTATTATCATTAAACACCTTTAACTTGTTAACAATATTAACTATATGTATTATACATTCTTGTATTATCATTAAACACCTTTAATTTGTTAACAATATTAACTATATGAGTTAAACATGCTTGTATTATCTTTAAACACCTTTAACTTATTACCAATATTAACTATATGTGTTAAACATGCTTGTATTATCTTTAAACACCTTTAACTTGTTAACAATATTAACTATACGTATTAAACATTCTTGTATTATCATTAAACACCTTTAATTTATTAACAATATTAACTATGTGTTAAACATGCTTGTATTATCATTAAACACCTTTAACGTGTTAACAATATTAACTATAAGTGTTAAACATGCTTGTATTATCTTTAAACACCTTTAATTTGTTAATAATATTAACTATATGTGTTAAACATGCTTGTATTATCTTTAAACACCTTTAACTTGTTAACAATATTAACTATACGTATTAAACATTCTTGTATTATCATTAAACACCTTTAATTTATTAACAATATTAACTATGTGTTAAACATGCTTGTATTATCATTAAACACCTTTAACGTGTTAACAATATTAACTATAAGTGTTAAACATGCTTGTATTATCTTTAAACACCTTTAATTTGTTAATAATATTAACTATATGTGTTAAACATGCTTGTATTATCTTTAAACACCTTTAACTTGTTAACAATATTAACTATATGTATTAAACATACTTGTATTATCATTAAACACCTTTAACTTCTTAACAAAAACATATATTTCATAAATAAGTAAATATAAATTATATATATGAATGACTTGATCAATTGAAAAGTAGCTCGCCTGCAGAAAAAGTGTGAGCACCCCTGGTCTACTGTGTTTGTTTTACCGGCGTGCTTTTATTTTGAAGGATTGACGTTATTGGCTACTGCAGTGTTTTTCAACCACTATGCACACTAGTGTGCCATGAGATACAGTCTGGTGTGCCGTGGGAAATTATGTCATTTTACCTATATGGCTAAAATATTTTTTGCAAACCAGTAATAATAGTCTGCAAATGATGTGTTGTTGTTGTTGAGTGTCGGTGCTGTCTAGAGCTCGGCAGAGTAACCGTGTAATACTCTTCCATATCAGTAGGTGGCAGCCGGTAGCTATTTGCTTTGTAGCTGTCGGAAACAGCGGGAGACAGCGCGCAAGTATAAAGGTGTCTAATGCTTAAACCAAAAATAAACAAAAGGTGAGTGCCCCTAAGAAAAGGCATTGAAGCTTAGGGAAGGCTATGCAGAATGAAACTAAAAGTGAACTGGCTACAAAGTAAACAAAAACAGAATGCTGGACGACAGCAAAGACTTACTGTGGAGCAAAGACGGCGTCCACAATGTACATCCGAACATGACATGACAATCAACAATGTCCTCACAAAGAAGGATAAAAACAACTGAAATATTCTTGATTGCTAAAACAAAGTAGATGCGGGAAATATCGCTCAAAGGAAGACATGAAACTGCTACAGGAAAATACCAACAACAACAAAAAACGCCACCAAAATAGGAGCGCAAGAAGTAAAACACTACACACAAGAAAACATCGAAAAAGTCCAAATAAGTCAGGGTGTGATGTGACAGGTGGTGACAGTACACCTACTTTGAGACAAGAGCTATAGTCATGCATGCTTGGTTATGCTTTAAAGTCATATCCAATAACGACTTTTTACTGTCAACTGAGTTTTGTTTTTTTATGATTTCTGCTGGTGGTGTGCCTCCGCATTTTTTCAACGCAAAAAATGTGCCTTGGCTCAAAAAAGGTTGAAAAAACCCTGGATGTGTTGCTGTGAAAAAATTATTTTTTTATTTTTTAATATGAAATTTACAAGAAAAATACGTATGTTTCTGTTATGGTTTACCAGAGGGGAGATGACGGCAAAGGCACCAGGGGGCAGTAATGTTCAATAATGTATTTTATATATAGTCAATATATATAATGATAATAATAAACAATACTAACTAATAAACTACACTAAGAAAATGGAGAGTGTCAAAACCCAAGAGTGTGTGTGTGTGTGAGGCTATGCGTGTAGTTAGCTGAGGTGTGTGTTACCAAGTGTTTAGAGCGAAGGAACGAGGCAGTCCATGGGGCAGGCAGGTGGTCCAGGGCAGGAGAAGAGTGACAATGTCCGTGTCCAGGCGAGGGTCAAGGATCGAGGAAGGCAGTCCAATGTCCACAGGGGGAAAACAACGGAAGACTCGGGAAGGAAGGTACACCATTGAGAACTAAGTTCCAGCCAGGATCCTTGGGTCTACTGGTCTTTTATTCAGCTCCCTCTCATCAGGTCCAGGTGCACAGATTGCTGATTGTCTCCGGCTGTTTTTTAATGGTGTCTTAGAATATTGTACGTTCCTTTTTCCCTACGCTTTGAATCATGCGGCTTATTAAACGGTGTGGCTAATTTATGGATTTTTTTCCCCGCCAAGTGCCATCAACAAAATTCGTAAATTTCAATGTGGGTCCTCGGAATAGCTTATTTACACGGCTGAATGCAAGACATTGTGCTAAACTTTGGTTCTTTTCTTCGACAAGTTCAAAACACGCAAGAAAGTGCGGCATTATCATCTGCCGCAATCGTCATGATCGCTTTAGGGAAGAAAAAAAACGATTCAGTGAGATTTTTCTCATTTCCAGCGTGAAACAAAGCCAAGGACCTTGGGTTAGCGAGCTCATAAAGAGAAGGTGAATAGCCTGAGACGATCAAACATCACTTTTAAACGCCATCACCCGGCACATGGAGGCGAGTTCACGGCATTTTCAGACTGCTATGTTTGAAGCAAAGTGAGTGTTATTCTGTTGCACACGTAGCATTTAGTAGGCTCTTAGCGTTAGCCAAGCTAGCTGCAGGCTATAGTATTTTCTAAAACAAAAACATGTTGTCTGTTTACTTTTAGTCATGGTTAAGCACATTGTCAGGTTCAAACACTGATGACATATATTAAACAAGACAAGAAGCAAGGAATTAAACAAAGACAGAATTCAATTTGGCTCAATTGAGGAGAAACGTCTGAGCTGTACTCTTGCACAGTGTCCCACCACGCTCTGACGAAAGATTGTACGCCTCCTCTTTTATTTGGACTTTCCCTGATTACATGGCAACAGCTGTTTCTAAAGGAAGGGGGTCGTAAACAGCTGTTGCCTTTGGTCAAAAAACAGTTCAAAGAAAAGGTGCCTGGAGGGGGGTCAGGCCCTGCTTCTTCTCCGCTTTGTAGATCTCGGGTCAGGACAAAATATTCCTGTGGATTACAATACATCAAAGAAACCTGCACCTTCATGTCGCTTCCCATCCCACACAGTGGACTTTTACAAGCCATTTGATTGGTAAGATCAAAGACTGCTTTTGTCTTCTCGCCGGGAACTCATGGCAACATAAAGTTTTGTGATAACTTAGATACAATTATTTTGACACACATTTTCGTAAAAGTAGCTCAGTATTCAAAGTATTTAGAAGTATTTAAAAGGCTACTGGATGTGTTGCTGCAAAAAAGAGGATTTTTTTATTTTTTTATTATGAAATTTACAGGAAAAATACATAAAAAGCTGGCAGCTTAGCTGCCAGAATTGTTGTGTTAAATGTACAAAGTTTTTTACAACATTATATTGTAAATGGAAAAATAGTAAAAGTTTTTTTATTTTTTATTCTGGCAACTTAGCTGCCAGTTTTTCTACCGTAAAAACAAATGTATTGTTTTTCCTTTTATAGTAATACACGGTTAAAACAAGATTTTACAGTAAAAATTTGGCAGCTCAGTCAACAGAATTTTAAAGCAAAAAAATGTTAGGTTTTTTTTTCAATTTACAGTAATATGCTGGAAAAAAAACACCATAAAATTAATTGCAATTTTAATTAATTTGATGAGTAGTTTGCTGTAAAAATCATAAGTCAAGCAGATATTTAAGTATTTATTTTTATTTAGAATTTGGCGGACGCCAAGAAAGATGAATGTGATGACGAAGATACCTACCTGGACGGTGTTCCTGATTTGTTTTCAGACCCTGGTGGAGAAAATTATGTTGAACTCTTGAGTGTAAACATAATTTGCCCCTAGGGAAATGAACTATTAACTGAAAGTCGCAAGAAGAAGTTATTAGGGATAAGAAGATTCTGGGGAAGTTATGTGATAAACAGGAGGGAAATGTTAGAATAATTATGTATATATTATCACAATAACTTTAGTACAGTTTATTATCATACAAAAGTATGATAATATACTGTAATATTTGTTGCAACATTGGATACTATTAAAGTTTAAAAGGAATTTAAAAAGCAGTATATATATTTTTTCGGTCAAAATGAAAAAAATCCATTATATTTAGTGAGAAAATATTAAGTACTTTATTGACATATATCAATTCCAGGTGTTTGCGGGCCAGATCTGGCCCTTGAGCTTTGAGTTTGACACCTGTGTGTTTGAGCTACACTAAAAAGGAAACATTTGGATAAACATACACCATGAGAGTGAATTTATAAACATTATATTCAAGGAAAAGAATAAAGCGGGATCCTAATGACCAAAAGGTGATCTTTTATTCAACAATTGTACCCACACACGTCATGCCGCTGTCAGTCAGCTTAATCAATGCTGATCGTTCCTTCAAAGTCATCAGACTTTGATTCCTTCCAATTAGCATCCTTAAAAACGCGAAGAAGGTTGCCAGGTTTTACGCATGAAACGCAAACATACATTTTCACTTCAGCCCTTCACTTCTACGACACATGCAGAGACGTGCCAGTTAGTTAATGATGTTGCATCAATTAGGGGCGAATCAATGGGAGAGATGGCCAGAAGCCACGGGCCTATTTACTTAAACGATGATGACACTTTTGACGGATTAAGATGATTTATTCCTTCTCCAACACCAAGAACCCGCCAGTGCTGGAGGAGTCCTGAAAGGGACGAGAATGTTAGCGAAACAAGCTGTCAGCTTTGGCGAAAAGCAAAAGTGTGTTGACAGCCCCAAATGTGTCTATAGTAATAAGCGGCTGACATTTGGCAGCGGTAAAATAAGCTGTACTTATTTGTTAATTAGTCATGAATATTAACAACAACTTAAAAAAAAAAAGTCAAAGTCCTGCATGGATCATCAGATCAGTTTCAGACTTAACACCTCCATCCATCCATCCATTTTCTACCCCTGTCCCTTTTGGGGTAGCGGGGGGTGCTGGAGCTTATCTCAGCTGCATTCGGGCAGTAGGCGGGGTACACCCTGGACAAGTCGCCACCTCATCGCAGGGCCAACACAGATAGACTTTTTATCTCTTAATTTTGATTTTAACTCATAAATTCAACTTTATCTCATAATTCCACCTGTTTGTTAATTTTAACTTTTTATCTCATAATTTTGACTTTTTATCTCATAATAATGACTTTACCTCATAATTTTGACTTTTTATTTCACAATTTTGACTTTTTATGTCATAATTTTGCCTTTTTTTTCTCATAATTTTGCCTTTTTATCTCATAATTGTGACTTTTTATCTCATAACTGACTTTTTTATCTCATAACTGACTTTTTAGCTAATTCATTTTGTGAATTTTTATCTCATAATTGTGACTTTTTATCTCATAATTTCGACTTTAACTCATAATTTCAATTTTATCTCATAAATCCGCCTGCTTGTTAATTTTAACTTTTTATCTCATAACTTAGACTTTTTAGCTCATAATTATGACTTTACCTCATAATGTTGACTTTTTATCTCACAAATTTGACTTTTTATCTCATAATTGTGACTTTTTATCTCATAATTTTGCCTTTTTATCTCATAATTTTGCCTTTTTATCTGATAATTTTGCCTTTTTTTCTCATAATTTTGCCTTTTTATCTCATAATTGTGACTTTTTATCTCATAACTGACTTTTAATCTCATAACTGACTTTTTAGCTAATTAATTTTGTGACTTTTTACCTCATAATTATGACTTTACCTCACATGTTTGACTTTATCTCACAATTTTGACTTTTTATCTCATAATTGTGACTTTTTATCTCATAATTGTGACTTTTTATCTCATAATTTTGCCTTTTTATCACATAATTTTGCCTTTTTATTTCATAATTGTGACTTTTTATCTCATAATTTTGCCTTTTTTTCTAAAAATGTTGACTTTTTATCTCCTAATTGTGACTTTTTATCTCATAACTGACTTTTTTTTTATCTCATAACTGACTTTTTAGCTCATTCATTTTGTGAATTTGTATCTCATAATTGTGACTTTTTATCTCATAATTTCGACTTTAACTCATAGTTTCAACTTTAACTCATAATTCCGCCTATTTGTTAATTTTAACATTTTATCTCATAACTTAGACTTTTTAGCTCATAATTATGACTTTACCTCATAATTTTGACTTTTTATCTTACAATTTTGACTTTTTATCTCATAATTGTGACTTTTTATCTCATAATTGTGACTTTTTATCTCATAATTTTGCCTTTTTATCTCAGAATTGTGCCTTTTTATCTCATAATTTTGCCTTTTTTTTCTCATAATTTTGCCTTTTTATCTCATAATTGTGACTTTATATCTCATAATTTTGCCTTGCAATGTTAATATTTGGTTACATGTCCCTTGGCAAGTTTCACTGCAATAAGGCACATTTGGTAGCCATCCACAAGCTTCTGGCAAGCTTCTGGTTGAATTTTTGACCACTCCTCCTGACATAATTGGTGCAGTTCAGCTAAATTTGTTGATTTTCTGACATGGACTTGTTTCTTCAGCATTGTCCACACGGTAAGGCCATTTTAAAACCTTAATTCCAGCCTGATTTAGCCATTCCTTTACCACTTTTGACGTGTGTTTGGGGTCATTGTCCTGTTGGAACACCCAACTGTGCCCAAGACCCAACCTCCGGGCTGATGATTTTAGGTTGTCCTGAAGAATTTGGAGGTAATCCTCCTTTTTCATTGTCCCATTTACTCTCTGTAAAGCACCAGTTCCATTGGCAGCAAAACAGACCCAGAGCATTATACTACTACCACCATGCTTGACGGTAGGTGTGGTGTTCCCGGGATTAAAGGCCTCACCTTTTCTCCTCCAAACACATTGCTGGGTATTGTGGCCAAACAGCTCAATTTTTGTTTCATCTGACCACAGAACTTTCCTCCAGAAGGTCGTATCTTTGTCCATGTGATGTCAGATGAAACAAAAATTGAGCAGAACACCCAGGAACACTATACCTACCATCAAGCATGGTGGTGGTAGTATTATGCTCTTGGTCTGTTTTGCCGCCATTGGAACTGGTGCTTTAAATGTAAATGGGACAATGAAAAATTAGGATTACTTCCAAATTCTTAAGGAAAACCTACAAAAAAAAAAAAAAATGTAGCTGAACTGCACCAATTTTGTCAGGAGGAATAGTCAAATATCATCCCAGGGGCCTTGACTTTGACACCCCTGCTATAGGGAAAGCTTAGCATAAAACCCAAAAAGCAAACAAATGGCGAAGCTTAGCTCAGGAATCAAATAAGGTAACACTCGTAACTTGTTGCAGGGAATAAGTAGCTCTCTGATTAGTGCCCAGGAGCAGGTGAGCGTCCCGACCACTAGCCAGAGGCAGGTGAAACTAATCAGCACCCATGGCAACCATGCTGCTGAAACAGAAATAAGGTAGTCAAAAACTAAACAAAACATGATCCGAGCAACAAATCATAACACCCTCAATCCATTCCTTACCGCTTGTCCCTTTCAAAGTGTTAATCGTAGTTAGTGTTTACGTTTTATTAGGGTTGTTCTCCAAAAAAAAAAAAAAAAAACATGGCGCCAGTCTTGCAAAAAGCAGTTTTCCCTTTTCACTGATCATTATGAACCTACTCCAATCATTACCCAAATACATAAAAGAAATTGACTCGTTGCTGCCTCTCGGAAAAGAGCAGACAATAAAGCTGACACTAATAATCGAAAGCATAACATTCAATTATTGGAACAAAAGATAGCGAGCATACGTACATTATTTTTTTCTACCTCCCCTCCCTATTTCTCCTAATTTCCTTTTTTTTTCTTTTTTTTTTATCACACCTGCCGTTTGCATTATCAGATATTCCTGCAGACTGCTGTTATTGTCTGAAGTGCCTTTAATACCGGGGACTCATTACCCATTGCCAAAGTTATTGCGGCGTGCCAGTCTCCTCAAAAGCAGGAAATGTGACTGAAAACACGAAATTGGACTTTAATGAGTTCAATCCCCGTGTGCGTTATGTTTATGATGCGTATCCCACGGTGAATACATCGCGTGAATCACGGGGAAGTTTTTCTGAAGATCTGTGCCTTTTGGCGCAGAAAAAATTAAAAAAAAAACACACACAACAGAAGGAAGTTGAAAACAGCTTTTTTTAATTGGACATCCAAGTGGCCCTCTTGTCTTTAGCAAAGAGTTACATTGCAGAGATGTTGTCGTGTTCGGGATCTCGGAGGCGAATGCTGAGGTTCACGGCCCGGGCATGGTGACGCTGATGCAACACTCCGGCGGATTGTTTGTTTGAAATCCACACCAGGACTCGTTTTCACAAGGACACGCCTCGTTGACACGCTCACACGCCCGTCAAGCAGCCGTGAGAGCTGACTTAGCAGCCATTTAGCAGCGGAGGAAAAACGGCCCCTGTCATGATGAAGTACCTCGACCTGGCACGTTCAGTCGCAGGTCAGAGGGCAACACGCACATTGATATGCAGCGTCCATCGCCCCAGGTATTGATCGTGCAACTGCGAGTGTTTGTGTGTGAGACCACGTCATACTTGCCAACCTTGAGACCTCCGATTTCGGGAGGTGGGGGTTGGGGGGGGGCGTGGTTGGGGGCGTGGCTAAGAGGGGAGGAGTATATTTACAGCTACAATTCACCAAGTCAAGTATTTCATATATATATATATATATATATATATATATATATATATATATATATATATATATACATCAGTGACGTGCGGTGAGGTTGATGGCTGGTGAGGCACTGACTTCATCACAGTCAGATTTACAAACATATGAACCCTAAAGAGTATCTTATTCACCATTTGATTGGCAGCAGTTAACGGGTTATGTTTAAAAGCTCATACCAGCATTCTTCCCTGCTTGGCACTCAGCATCAAGGGTTGGAATTGGGGGTTATTAAATCACCAAAAATGATTCCCGGGCGCGGCGCTGCTGCTGCCCACTGCTCCCCTCACCTCCCAGGAGGTGATCAAGGGGATGGGTCAAATGCAGAGGACAAATTTCATTACACCTAGTGTGTGTGTGACAATCATTGGTACTTTAACTTAACTTTAACTTTATACATACAAACTATAGCACAAAAAAAAGCACATTTAATTAAAAAAAAAACGTTATTATGGTCTTTCCTTTACTTATAAAATAAGTCCATGAGCCGCTGTTGTGCTGGATTAATGCACCCCCTGACGAGAGTGTTATATCAACTAAAGCCCTCACTTAAACTTTCCACGTGCAAGATTGAATCTATTTAAAAAAGTGTAACCGAGGGTTTATAAATGTCGCCTATACTGTATGAAACTACAAAATAACAAACACGGAGGCTCCAGTTTACACGAGGACCACTTTATTTACCTTCTTTCAAAAACTTCCGCTCCACTCCAACGTGTCATCACTTCCGCTCTTAGCGCCTTCTAAATGAGAGCTCAAGGCATATACTGTATAACAGCGCATAACAGGAACTTAACATCACAAAGAGGAAAGCCCATAAAAATAGGTTACAAAAGTTATTTAATAAGAAGCCAAAAAGTGCAAAAACAATAATGTTCGTGTTGGAGGAGTTGTGAATTAGGTACACCTGCAGACTGCAATGTTGTGGCCCTGCAGTCATTCACAATTCCTCCAACATGAACATTATTGTTTTTGCACTTTTTGGCTTCTTATGAAATAACTTTTTTAAATAGATTCAATCTTGCACGTGGAAAGTTTAAGTGTGGGCTTTAGTTGATATAACACTCCCGTCAGGGGTTGCCGTGCATTCTACAGCGGGGGTGCAGGAGGCGAGCCTCAGTCAGTGCGTCTTTTGCAGCCGTTTTATGATCGCTCAGCACAAGAAATACGTTACACACATACAGTTGTTGACAAAATACACTGTACATTATATACCTCAGCTAACTAAACTATGGAAATGTATAATATAATTCATATAGCAATACGGTCTCACTGCACAGCAGGCCAGCGTTTAGCCGAGTCCGCAATCCATGGTGAGGCACTGAGTGACGTGCCTCAACTGGCTGCTGTTCACCGCACCGTCTCTTCTCAGTATTTGAACGGCAAATGTGAAAATTCAGCGATTTTAAATAAAAATAATCTAAAACGGGTGAAGTTAAATGGAAAATAACTTTATAGTATAATCACTGGATACATATAACAATTTAATTAAAAAAAAATATTTTTACATTTTTTTTCTTTCCATGATGGCAGGTGAGGCCCCGCCTCACCTGCTTCTAGTGACTGCACGTCACTGTCTTATATATATATATATATATATATATATATATATATATATATATATATATATATATATATATATATATATATATATATATATATATATATATATATATATATATATATATGTATATATACATATATAGTTATATATATATATATATATATATATATATATATATATATATATATATATATATATATATATATATATTTATTAGAAATACTTGACTTTCAGTGAATTCTAGCTATATATATATATATTTATTTTATTATATATATATATATATATATATATATATATATATATATATATATATATATATATATATATATATATATATATATATATATATGTGTATGTATGTATGTATGTATATATATATATAAATAAAAAATACTTGAATTTCAGTGTTCATTTATTTACACATATACACACACATAACACTCATCTACTCATTGTTGAGTTAAGGGTTGAATTGTCCATCCTTGTTCTATTCTCCGTCACTATTTTTCGAACCATGCTGAACACCCTTTCGCATGTAACCAGAAAGGTTTCGAGTACCACCAAAAAAACTGAATCTCTGAAGACAGTATAAAAATCTGTGTTAAAGGTGTACAAATTTTGTTTGTATAATAAGCATGTTATTGTTTACAAATGAGGGTTAAGAGTTCATTACTAAAAAAAAAAAAAAAAAAGAATGTGGCTTAAGTACAGTTTTTTAATTGAGCTGCTGGTTGGGTTGTTTATTTCTTTTCAGTAACTTCTACATTTCTAAAAGGGGAGGAATGTAATAGAATTATCTATGTTTGTCTGTTGCCATCTCCTGGTGAATGTTGGCTATAGCGCACTGGGGTTACTTTTTGGTTGGCCAAAGATTTACGTGGTGTTGCGCACCTGACGTCAAGTGTGTGAGTCTGTTCTGAAGTCTACAGTAAAGAGACGTACTTCATCACCTCACCTGGTTATTGCCTCCAACTCAATATATTACAACAACATTGCTGTTTACGGCAGACGAACTGCTTTACGGTAGAATAAAACATGACTGCTGTTGTTGTGTGTTGTTACCGCGCTGGGAGGACATTAATGAAACTGCCTAACAATAAACCCACATAAGAAACCAAGAACTCGCCCTCGATCATTCTACAGTTATAACGCTGTTTATATTGTGGAAAAGCAGACGTGAATACAGGCTGTTGACACGTCACTCAGGTCCGCATGGAGCTGGAGGGGGCGTGGCTTCCAGCTCCGCCTGAATTTCGGGAGATTTTCGGGAGAAAATTTGTCCCGGGAGGTTTTCGGGAGATGCGCTGAATTTCGGGAGTCTCCCGGAAAATCCGGGAGGGTTGGCAAGTATGGACCACGTGCGTGGAAGGTGGAATCATTCCCATACTTGCCAACCCTCCCGATTTTCCCGGGAGACTCCCGAATTTCAGTGCCCCTCCCGAAAATCTCCCGGGGCAACCATTCTCAACAATATTGGGGGCGTGCCTTAAAGGCACTGCCTTTAGCGTCCTCGCTCACCTGAAGAGGAGACTATTATATATATGTGTCCGTTATCCATAGGTTTGTACAAACCCCGTTTCCATATGAGTTGGGAAATTGTGTTTGATGTAAATATAAACGGAATACAATGATTTGCAAATCATTTTCAACCCATATTCAGTTGAATATGCTACAAAGACAACATATTTGATGTTTTTTTTTTGCAAATAATCATTAACTTTAGAATTTGATGCCAGCAACACGTGACAAAGAAGTTGGGAAAGGTGGCAATAAATACTGATAAAGTTGAGGAATGCTCATCAAACACTTATTTGGAACATCCCACAGGTGTGCAGGCTAATTGGGAACAGGTGGGTGCCATGATTGGGTATAAAAACAGCTTCCCAAAAAATGCTCAGTCTTTCACAAGAAAGGATGGGGCGAGGTACACCCCTTTGTCCACAACTGCGGTATGAATTGTTTTAGTTATATTGTAAAACAAATTGTGGAAGTAGAGAAACAGGTCTGTAGTTTGTAAACTGTGAACGATAGACGGAACATTTTTTTTTAATTTTTGCGTATTTCCATTATGACTGACTGATTGATTGATTGAGACATTTATTTGTAGATTGCACAGTACAGTACATATTCCGTACAATTGACCACTAAATGGTAACACCCGAATTTTAAGTCGGGGTCCACGTTAATAATCAATTCATGGTAAAAGCAACAGATTGTATTGGCCGGGAATCGGACCCGGATCTCCCGTGTGGCAGGCGAGAATTCTACTACTGAACCAACAATGCCTGATCTGATAACATGGTCAGAGTGCAGAAGCACTACTATGATGTCAGTCTTCGGAAATAGCCCAAAGTATTAAGAGTGGACTAATTTGTGACATTTTTGGATGTTTAGACCAGTGTTTTTCAACCACTGTGCCGCGGCACACTAGTGTGCCGTGAGATACAGTCTGGTGTGCCGTGGGAGATGATCTAATTTCACCTATTTATATAGGTGAGTTTAGCTCGGTTGGTAGAGTGGCCGTGCCATCAACTTGAGGGTTGCAGGTTCGATCCCCGCTTCCGCCATCCTAGTCACTGCCGTTGTGTCCTTGGGCAAGACACTTTACCCACCTGCTCCCAGTGCCACCCACACTGGTTTAAATGTAACTTAGATATTGGGTTTTCACTATGTAAAGCGCTTTGAGTCACTCGAGAAAAGCGCTATATAAATATAATTCACTTCACTTCACTTCACTATTTGGGTTAAAAATGTTTTTTGCAAACCAGTAATCCGCAAATAATGTGTTGTTGTTGAGTGTCTGTGCTGTCTGGAGATCGGCAGACTTACCACGTTATACTCTTCCATATCAGTAGGTGGCAGCAGGTAGCTAATTGCATCGTAGATGTCGGAAACAGCGGGAGGCAGCGTGCAGGTAAAAAAGGTGTCTAATGCTTAAACCAAAAATAAACAAAAGGTGAGTGCCCCTAAGAAAAGGCATTGAAGCTTAGGGAAGGCTATGCAGAACGAAACTAAAACTGAACTGGCTACAAAGTAAACAAAAACAGAATGCTGGACGACTGCAAAGACTTACTGTGGAGCAAAGACGGCGTCCGCAAAGTACATCCGAACATGACACTACCATCAACAATGTCCCCACAAAGAAGGATAAAAACAACTGAAATATTCTTGATTGCTAAAACAAAGTAGGTGTGGGGAATAGCGGTCAAGGAAGACATGAAACTGCTACAGGAAAATACCAAAAAAAGAGAAAAAGCCACCAAAATAGGAGCGCAAGACAAGAAGTAAAACACTACACACAAGAAAACAGCAAAAAAGTCCAAATAAGTCAGGGTGTGATGTGACAGGTGGTGACAGTATACCTACTTTGAGACAAGAGCTATATTGATGCACGCTTAGTTATGCTTTAAAGTCATATCCAACAATTGCAACAATGACTTTGTATTGTCAATATCGGCTGCTGAGTTTCAGTTTTTAATTATTTCTGCTGGTGGTGTGCCTCCGCATTTTTTCAATGGAAAACATGTGCCTCGGCTCAAAAAACACTGGTTTAGACGGTATTTTCACATACTTTGCGGATTGTAAATACAATTGGATATGGATTCATTGATACAATGAAACACAATTAAGCATATACAGGTAAAAGCCAGTAAATTAGAATATTTTGAAAAACTTGATTTATTTCAGTAATTGCATTCAAAAGGTGTAACTTGTACATTATATTTATTCATTGCACACAGACTGATGCATTCAAATGTTTATTTCATTTAATTTTGATGATTTGAAGTGGCAACAAATGAAAATCCAAAATTCCGTGTGTCACAAAATTAGAATATTACTTAAGGCTAATACAAAAAAGGGATTTTTAGAAATGTTGGCCAACTGAAAAGTATGAAAATGAAAAATATGAGCATGTACAATACTCAATACTTGGTTGGAGCTCCTTTTGCCTCAATTACTGCGTTAATGCGACGTGGCATGGAGTCGATGAGTTTCTGGCACTGCCCAGGTTGCTCTGATAGTGGCCATGAAGTGCTCTAAAACTTGCTGGTAGACGGCTGCGTTGACCCTGGATCTCAGGAAACAGAGTGGACCGACACCAGCAGATGACATGGCACCCCAAACCATCACCCAACCATGCAAATTTTGCATTTCCTTTGGAAATCGAGGTCCCAGAGTCTGGAGGAAGACAGGAGAGGCACAGGATCCACGTTGCCTGAAGTCTAGTGTAAAGTTTCCACCATCAGTGATGGTTTGGGGTGCCATGTCATCTGCTGGTGTCGGTCCACTCTGTTTCCTGAGATCCAGGGTCAACGCAGCCGTCTACCAGCAAGTTTTAGAGCACTTCATGCTTCCTGCTGCTGACCTGCTCTATGGAGATGGAGCTTTCAAGTTCCAACAGGACTTGGCGCCTGCACACAGCGCAAAATCTACCCGTGCCTGGTTTACGGACCATGGTATTTCTGTTCTAAATTGGCCCGCCAACTCCCCTGACCTTAGCCCCATAGAAAATCTGTGGGGTATTGTGAAAAGGAAGATGCAGAATGCCAGACCCAAAAACGCAGAAGAGTTGAAGGCCACTATCAGGGCAACCTGGGCTCTCATAACACCTGAGCAGTGCCAGAAACTCATCGACTCCATGCCACGCCGCATTAACGCAGTAATTGAGGCAAAAGGAGCTCCAACCAAGTATTGAGTATTGTACATGCTCATATTTTTCATTTTCATACTTTTCAGTTGGCCAACATTTCTAAAAATCCCTTTTTTGTATTAGCCTTAAGTAATATTCTAATTTTGTGACACACGGAATTTTGGATTTTCATTTGTTGCCACTTCAAATCATCAAAATTAAATGAAATAAACATTTGAATGCATCAGTCTGTGTGCAATGAATAAATATAATGTACAAGTTACACCTTTTGAATGCAATTACTGAAATAAATCAAGTTTTTCAAAATATTCTAATTTACTGGCTTTTACCTGTATAAAGTCAACTTATTTTTCCACTCTACTGGTACTTTAAAACTTTGAATGGAATCAGGAGAACCACAATATAAGACCTGGTTCCCATTAATGCCCAACCCTATTTACTCTACATTTCAATGATGTGGAATTCGTCAATCTAAGTCT
The DNA here is from genome assembly GCF_033978685.3 of Nerophis lumbriciformis. Taxonomy (NCBI): domain Eukaryota; kingdom Metazoa; phylum Chordata; class Actinopteri; order Syngnathiformes; family Syngnathidae; genus Nerophis; species Nerophis lumbriciformis. The sequence continues at coordinate 20,607,488 of NC_084577.2, read as the reverse complement.
TCAGTCTTCAGTCTTCAGCACACATTGGAGTGAGCCAAATAAGTTTATGGCCTTTTTCTCAATTCTACTGTTGGGAAGCTAACCAGAGCTAAACAGTCAACTACAGTATAGACAGCAAGGACATTAGATACAAATAAAGATGAATACATTTTCTGTCCGTGGTGAAACTGATTTATGAAAATACATATGTTGGTGTGGACATTCCTATAGCAACTCGAATGTATGAAGATTTGTGTCATCAGTTCATCGGAGCATAAAGCTGCCGTGGACATAAGCCATTACACGTTTGTCGTTCCTCACTCAAGGTAGATATCTTGTTTCATGACAAATTCATCTTCCTGTCACTTTAAACCAACGTCTACATGCAGCTATTCCGTCAGTGTGCTGCTATTCTGAGCTGGCCCCTTCTTGTGCGATGGCTCCCTTCTCTGGCAGTCTAAAAGCATCGCTCTAAAATATTATGGATTTTCAAATACCGTATTTTCCGCACTATAAGGCGCACCGGATTATTAGCCGCACCTTCTATGAATTACATATTTCATAATTTTGTCCACCAATAAGCCGCCCCGGACTATAAGCCGCGCCTACGCTGCGCTAAAGTGAATGTCAAAAAAAACGCTGCGCTAAAGTGAATGTCAAAAAAACAGTCAGATAGTTCAGTCAAACTTTAATAATATATTGAAAACCAGCGTTCTAACAACTCTGTCCCAAAATGTACGCAAATGTGCAATCACAAACATAGTAAAATTCAAAATGGTGTAGAGCAATAAATAGCAACATAATGTTGCTCGAACGTTAATGTCACAACACACAAAATAAACATAGCGCTCACCTTCTGAAGTTATTCTTCATTCGTAAATCCTTCGAATTCTTCGTCTTCGGTGTCCGAATTGAAAAGTTGCGCAAGCGTGGGATCCAAAAATGGCCGGCTCCGCCTCGTCGAAGTCATCGGATTCAGTGTCGCTGTTGTTGTGCAGCAGTTCTGTGAATCCTGCCTTCCGGAAAGCTCGGACCACAGTTGTGACCGAAACTATCTGCCCAGGCATTTACGATCCACTGGCAGATGTTGGCGTATGTCGACCGGCGCTATCTGCCCGTCTTAGTGAAGGTGTGTTCGCCTTCGGAGCTGTGTGAAAAAAGCCACCCGGCCTCTTCGCGTAAACTTCCCTTAACCACTCGCTCATCTTTTCTTCATCCATCCATCCCTTCGAGTTAGCTTTTATGATGACGCCGGCTGGAAAGGTCTCTTTTGGATGGGTGGAAGTTAGCATGGCAAGCTAGAACCACAGTGAAGGATGACTCCTCATTCCCTGTGGTGCGAATATTCACCGTACGTGCTCCCGTTCCACAGTGCAGTTCACAGGAATATCAGTTGCTGTGAAATACGGTAGTAATCCGTGTGCGGATGGAGAGATTGCGTCTTTTTATGATCCGGATCCTTGTCGCGTAGTAGGAGCCATTTTGTGGTCTTTACAGATGTAAACAGGAAATGAAACGTACGGTGATATCCGCGCGTTTTTTCTTCTTCTTCCGGGGGCGGGTGAAGCGCTTCCTGTTCTATGGGGGCGGGTGCTTTCCTTGGCGGTTGCTTGCGTAGAAGAAGAAGCGCTTCCTGTTCTACCGGGAAAAAAGATGGCGGCTGTTTACCGAAGTTGCGAGATCGAAACTTTATGAAAATTAATCGTAATAAAGCGCACCGGGTTATAAGGCGCACTGTTAGCTTTTGAGAAAATTTGTGGTTTTTAGGTGCGCCTTATAGTGCGGAAAATACGGTACGTTATTTTTAGGGTCACATTTCCAGAAAAGCCAAGGACAAATGGACTGATCTTCTCTCTTCGTTATTCTGTTATTTGGTAAATTCCTGCAGGGGAAATAAATACTATTTATTTTGTCAGAGTCATGGTATAAAACAGGGCTATTCAACTACATAATAAAGAGAGTTTCAAGAGCCCAAGGTCTCAGGGGCCGCACATCAAAATTGTGGATATTTCTTTAGAAAGTGCCTCCGCGGGTTATATTCCTTTGAGACTGTGTTTACTTATTTACAAAGTAAACACATCAGCTTTCACACAGCACGGTCAATAAATGCATTAGTCTGCCCTTGCTACTTGTTTCCAGCGTGTGCAGCTAGACAGATAGTTAACAGCACGAAGAAACAGAAGCCAAGTTTTGTTGATTGGTGTTCCTACTTTTTTATTATTTTTCTTCCTCGATTTTATTTATTCATAAAACTTCCTTTATTTAGGTTTGTAAGACTGAAAATATAAATATGACACAAGTGTGAATTTACATAAATAATGTCCATTGTGTATGTAAAATAGATGGTTTAGTGCAGAGGCGTCAAAAGTACAAATATGCTAAGTATAAAAATTAGCCGAAATTTTTGAATGGAAGAAACCGCTGTTTTAAATGTGTCCACTAGATGTCACAATAGCAATTATTTGTATCTTTGTATATTATGCTACAAAAAAATAAAAATAATAAACCACATGATGATGCAAACTACATAAATAACACCCTGTCATTTAATTTTGATATAATTTTTTTTATCTTGATAGATTGAAAATTAACACCAATGAGTTGACTGATGAACATTGTCACATCATTTATTCCGAAAGCATAAATAACGACAAAAAAAAAGATAGAATACTATTAACCGCAAGATGTAAGTGTAAACAAAAAAATTGATTTGTACATTTTCAGAATGTGCTTATTCTATTTTCAAACAAAGAAAACAATCTGAAGTTGCCTTTATTTTTAAGTTATCGTGCCGTGATTTTACCAGTCTGGCCAACTTGGGAGTAGATTTTTCTCAATGTGGCCCCTGATCTAAAATGAGTTTGACACCCCAGGTTTAGAGTTAATAGACACAGCAAACATTGCGCACATGACTTAACACAATTAAACACAATTAAACCTTAATGTAGGTGTATCAGCGCTACATGCATTTACCCAGTTTTAATCGCAAGAGGTAAACAGCAAAAAAAAAACATGACCACGACCAAAATATATCACAAAGTCAGCAATTTTTAATACAATCAAACTTTGTTGTCCATTTGCTGTTAAGTCCGATTTTTGAGATTTATTTTTAATTTATTTTTTTTCAGGGTCGATTGTGCCATCTTCTTCTACTCACCCACTGCTGGTTAATTGTGACACGTATATGCTGTTGCCCCCTGCTGGGTGGTGGGAGTACTGCATACATGAGCAACCCTGTTTTGAATGGTTTCATCAAGCCTATTTGGGTGTTGTTCGGCGGCCCAAATTAAAAGCCTGGTATTAAAAAAATAGCCCTGTCAATACAACAGGACCACTATGCTGTAGGGCTGGAATGATTCATCGATTAATCAAGCTTATATTCATATTCTGTTGCTTTGATTATTCATTTAATGAGTGCCACTAATGAAAATGTATCAAATCTGGACCGCATGGAGTGCTAGGAACTTTGAATATGTTGTATGTTTACATAGTGTCTGCATGATTATTTATTTTATTTTATTTTTTTAATGTATGTATTAGTACACACCTTTAAAGTGCAGTTATTAAAAAAAGTATGAAGGTTGAGCAAACAGAATAATTTTGAATTATTTCAACAATTTCCCCAAAAATATGCATTGAGGTTAAAATCAAGTGTAATTTATCCGATTACTCAATTAATAAATCCAAAAATTGATTCATTCCTCGATTACTATACAGTGCCAACCACTATATTTATAGTCCGATCGTTAGGGAGAGAGATTTGAACCAATACGGTACCAATACCCGGTACCTAGGAATCGATACCAGTACTCAACGGTCCAAATTGTCGGCAATTTTTGTGTGTGTTAATAAATAATTGTTTTAGGTAATAAAATATTTTTTTGTATTGCAACATTTATAAATGAGCCGATTATGATAACTGCTGTCCAGTTGTTATAGCTTGTATAATTATTATCATATTGTCATTTGCAAGTATGACATCAAGTTGCAAGTCCAGGACGTTAGATGGCAATAATTAATGTACAGCTTATGCTGTGTTGTTTTTGTTGCGCCCTAAAAAGTGTTAACATTGTAAGTATTGTACATATTACACACCAGCTTTTTGATTGTAACGTGCATCTTTTAGTTGTAGTTTTTACCAACAAATTTAGAGGTGTTGAAATCGCCGTGTAAAATCCATAATGCTAATGCTAACGAGAGATGATAATAATGATAATGATAATATCGGACTGCCGATATTATCGGCCGGTAAATGCTTTAAAATGCAATGTCGGAAATTATCGGTATCGGTTTCAAAAAGTAAAATTGATGACTTTTTAAAACGCCTCTGTACGGACTGGTACACGGACGTAGGGAAAAGTACACACATAAGTGAATGCAAGGCATGCTTGGTCAACAGCCATACAGGTCACACTGAGGGTGGCCGTATAAACAACTTTAACACTGTTACAAATATGCACCACACTGTGAACCCACACCAAACAAGAATGACAAACACATTTCGGGAGAACATCCGCACCGTAACACAACATAAACACAACAGAACAAATACCCAGAACCCCTTGCAGCACTAACTCTTCCAGGACACTACAATATACACATCCCGCCCCCTTCAACCCAGCCCATCTCAACCTCCTCATGCTCTCGCAGGGAGAGCATGTCCCAAATTCCAAGCTGCTGTTTTGAGGCATGTTAAAAAAAATAATGCACTTTGTGACTTCAATAATAAATATGGCAGTGCCATGTTGGCATTTTTTTCCATAACTTGAGTTGATTTATTTTGGAAAACCTTGTTACATTGTTTCATGCATCCAGCGGGGCATCACAACAAAATTAGGCATAATAATGTGTTAATTCCACGACTGTATATATCGGTATCGGTTGATATCGGAATCGGTAATTAAGAGTTGGACAATATCGGAATATCGGATATCGGTAAAAAAAAGCCATTATCGGACATCTCTAATGCTAATCGATAGCATGTCAATGGCAAAGCCAATGTAGCATCAATGTTTGTAAAAGTGGAACCTTACTTTACTTACGTTGGATTTTACTTGAATCTGTGCCTTTTAGGACCAGGGAGGATTAAACCGGCGCCAAAAAGAGTACTCATCCCTATTGGTTATTAAGAAAAATTAAGAAAAAGAGCTGAATAATTGGCTTTTTTGTGTACACTACTGAATTGGGGTCTTATGGCCACTTATGTGGACACTTAAACTGTCATCTGGTGGTGACAGAAGAGTATAACATACAATGGAATTTGGAAAAAAAAAAAGTAAAATTAAAAATTAGCATGTCACTACACATAAAGTACACATTTGTGTACTTATGGACTAAGTACATCATATGAAAAGATGATTTTTAGTTTTTATTTTAATTAGGGTCCAATAAGCCCAAATAGCAAAGAGAAAAAGAAAAAAAAGCAAGTAAACAAACAGCTTGGGCCTTAAGAGGTTAAAAGCATTTTTACCTGCATTGCCTGCAGTCTCTGCATCTTGGGGTCACGCTGTAGGCATCTCTGCCAGAGCGTAACATTTGTCCTTTGCTTCCGTGGTTCAACTCCACCAGCAAGCGTGACACACGACCCCTTAAAAGTGTAAAGACCCGCCTAAAAAAAAAACTCAGGTTGTGACCTCAACCCAACGAGGTGTGCAGGAGAAATGCTTCTAGAAAGAGCCAGTGGGGGGAAAAAAAAACACTCATGCTGATACATAATTGTCCACGTGGAATTGAGCCTGTCAGCGGTTTCCCACATCAGCACGTTCCCTTTTTCCTGCTGCGTCACGACACTTCCAGCTTCGCAGAGCTCAATCTTCTCTCTCATTAAAAAAAATAAACACTTGGGCCCGACAGTCAGCATAAACACGTCAATTGCTCAAATTCATTGTTTGCGAGCGGATTGATTTCTCCCTCCTCTGAACACGCGTAGAAAGTGGGGAGAATGCATATATGTTTATGAGTTCTTTCTTTATTCATAGTCATGTTTATATCACCTAGTACTTTTCCTTTGTATATTCTGCATACCAGTTTGTCTTTGTCTTCATAGGTCTGTTTAGTGTCTTAGACATTTGAAATGTGAATACATCCCCCCTTCTTGCCTTATCAGTGTTGGGACAGGGAGAGGCATCCCTTTTCTGTGGGGGACGGGGGACGGGGGGACGGTGGTCCTTCTTACTCAGCATATATGTCATCGAAAGAACTTGGGATTGACCAGTAATTTATATTCCCTGGGAGGAAGAGCTGGTCGACGCAAGAAAAGTCACATTTGCTTTTCCTTCCATGTCAAGAATTCCTCCGTCTGGTTCCCAAAGCACGGCGGAAAAAAGTACCCGGAACCGATCAATAGGCGGACGAGATGATGAGAAGAAGTATTGCTAAAGGTTTTCAAGTGACTGCCTCGAGTTGCCAATATGAATGTATTGGTATGGGCTGATCTCCTGAAATTTCAGTAAAACTTGATAATATTCCTATTCTGTCATGATGGTCCTTCTTACTCAGCATATATGTCATCGAAAGAATTTGGGATTGACCAGTAATTTATATTCCCTGGGAGGAAGAGCTGGTCGACGCAAGAAAAGTCACATTTGCTTTTCCTTCCATGTCAAGAATTCCTCCGTCTGGTTCCCAAAGCACGGCAGAAAAAAGTACCCGGAACCGATCAATAGGCGGACGAGATGACGAGAAAGAGTATTGCTAAAGGTTTTCAAGTGACTGCCTTGAGTAGCCAATATGAATGTATTGGTATGGGCTGATCTCCTGAAATTTCAGTAAAACTTGATAATATTCCTATTCTGTCTTGGTGGTCCTTCTTACTCAGCATATATGTCATCGAAAGACCTTGGGATTGACCAGTAACTTAGATTCCCTGAGCTGGTCGACGCAACAAAAGTCACATTTGCTTTTCCTTCCATGTCAAGAACTCCTCCGTCTGGTTCCCAAAGCACGGCGGAAAAAAGTACCCGGAACCGATCAATAGGTGGACGAGATGACGAGAAAGAGTATTCAAGTGACTGCTTGAGGGAAGTTCCAAGAAAGTGCTGAAGTGCATGTGCGTCACTTTGCAACGGCGTCAATGTCTGAGTATGTTTTGGTAATCAATAACACTTGAGCTGGAGAGGAAGTCAATAGTGGCTGCACTGTGAGGGGAGTGCATGATCCATACAAGGAACATGGACAAGGTGCGAGATGGAAAGCAAGCACCAGTGTTGCCAGATGGGAAATGACACATTAACACAACCAGAAACTTTTAATTAGAATTTTTTTTTTTTTTCAAATTGTACAACATAAGCTGCACCAAATACATATAGCCGCACCAAACCATAAGTCACAGACATACACTATATTGCCAAAAGTATTTGGCCACCCATCCAAATGATCAGAATCAGGTGTCCTAATCACTTGGCCCGGCCACAGGTGTGATGAATCACACTTTTTCCATCTGGCAATCTGATGAACCAGTCTGGGTTTGGAGGTTGCCAGGAAAACGCTACATTTCGGACTGCATTGTGGCGAGTGTGAAATTTGGTGGAGGAGAAATTATGGTGTGGGTTTGTTTTTCAGGAGTTGGGCTTTGGCCCCTTAGTTCCAGTGAAAGGAATTGTGAATGCTCCAGCATACCAAAAACATTTTGGACGATTCCATGCTCCCAACCTTGTGGGAACAGTTTGGAGCGGGCCCCTTTCCTCTTCCAACATGACTGTGCACCAGTGCACAAAGCATGGTCCATAAAGACATGGATGACAGAGTCTGGTGTGGATGAACTTGACTGGCCTGCACAGAGTCCTGACCTGAACCCGACAGAATCAATCAAATCAAATCAACTTTATTTATAGAGCACATTTCAGAACACCTTTGGGATGAATTAGAACGGAGACTGAGAGCCAGGCCTTCTCGACCAACATCAGTGTGTGACCTCACCAATGCGCTTTTGGAAGAATGGTGGAAAATTCCTATAAACACACTCCGCAACCGTGTGGACAGCCTTCCCAGAAGAGTTGAAGCTGTGATAGCTGCAACATCATATTGACCCCTGTGGGTTAGGAATGGGATGGCACTTCAAGTTTTTTTTTTTTTTAGTTTATTATTCTTCGGTCAATGGTCAACAAAATAAACAAACAGTTGCACATTCATAGATTGAAAATGAAAATGAAAATGTTGCAGACCGAAAGGGTTTAGGCTGAAGTTGAACACTTATAGCGCCTAACCCTATAAACAATGTCAAGTACAAGATGAACTTCCGAAAATTATGAAATGTCCTTTGTACAACATAAGTTCATATGTGAGTCAAGGCAGGTGGCTGAATACTTTTGGCAATATAGTGTATATATTGTGAAATGTGTTATTTACACAGAAAGATTCTGTAAATGTTTACCTTAATTGTTTCCAAACGGTGTCTGTAACACGGCAGTAAAACGGTTGATCAAACAAAACAGAAGTCATCGTCATGGACCCAATCAGCTAAACAGACTCAATAAGTCCACGGTGACATCCGGGTGAATATGTAAAACTGAAACAATACAAAAAGAATGCCATTGTAAGTTATCAATACTAACACAGACATCTGTGAATGTGTTAGCATATTAGCTCATACCAACGACGCTAGTTTCATTACATACGTACAATAGCGCGTACAAATAGCACGTACAAATCTGCATGAAAACACTTAGTAAGTATGAATTGTTTTAGTTGAATTAGAAAACTTAGAAATGTTGCTTGGAGTGATGAATGAAAAATATATATATATATGTATTTATATGTATATATGTATGTATGTATGTATATGTATATAAATATATATATGTATATATATATATATACACACACACACACACATATGTATATATATATATATATACAGTATATATATATATATATATATATATATATATATGTATATATATATATATATACACACACACACACACACATATGTATATAAGTATTTGTGTATATATATGTATATATGTATGTATACATATATGTATTTATATGTATAAATGTATGTATATATATATATATATATATATATATATATATATATATGTATATATACATACAAACATACATATATATACATACATACATATATATTCATATATATGCATACATATATATACATAGATATACACATATACATATATACACATATATACATATATATACATATATATACACATATACATATATACATATATACATATAAATACATACATACTAGAGATGCGCGGTTTGCGGACACAACCGCGGAGTCCGCGGATTATCCGCGGATCGGGCGGATGAAATTAAAAAAACTAAGATTTTATCCGCTCGCGGGTCGGGTTGGGCGGATTAATTTTTTTTTTTTTTTTTTTTTTTGCGGGTGGCAGTTAAACCAATTCGGAAATATATATACATAGTTAAATGTTGTTACCCACATACGAAAAACGAGCAGGCACCTGCTGCATATGCCACAACAGAAGAAAAAAAAAGAAAAGAGATGGACACTTTTACGGAGCGGAGAAGGGACGCCTCGCCGGGGTCCGGGACCGAGGCCCCTTCCCCCGAGAGGGCCCCACCGGGAGCCGTAGCTGAGGCGATCCGCGAGAAGGGCCCGACGCACGTCCAGGGTCACTACCGCGCCCACCGCACCGACACCCCGCCTCGTCCGCTTTCGCCGCGGCCGGCGTCACGCGCAGCAGGTAAGCAGCTTACCTGCCCGCCACCCCCGTGGCCGGGGGCTCGTAACATGGGTCACTCCGCGCGCTCCGCCCGCGCAGCTTACCTGCTTGCCACCCCTGTTGCCGGGGGCGCGTAACAGGGGTCACTCCGCACGTAGTGCGCTCATGAAAGGGGTGGGGCTCACCCTGGTTGATATAGAGAGCAGGACGGTGGCCATGGAAGTCGGAACCCGCTAAGGAGTGTGTAACAACCCACCTGCCGAATCAACTAGCCCTGAAAATGGATGGCGCTGGAGCGTGGGCCCATACCTGGCTGTCGCCGGCAGCGAGACGCGCTTGGAGGTGCGCTCAGCGCGGCTCCCATATGATTGAGCAGAGGTGTGGACTCGAGTCACATGACTTGGACTCGAGTCAGACTCGAGTCATGAATTTGATGACTTTAGACTCGACTTGACAAAATGTAAAAAGACTTGCAACTCGACTTAGACTTTAACATCAATGACTTGTGACTTCACTTGGACTTGAGCCTTTTGAATTGACATGACTTGACATGACTTGCTACTTTCCCCAAAACCCAAAGATGAAAAAGTTATTCGGGAGCGCTCCGTATTTTTCATTGTGTACTTGTCTATCAGCGTTGCGTGTGTCAGCTGGTGTGGTCTCAGTACAACAGCCAATCAAATTAGATCTACTTTGTTTTCATCACACAGCATTCATCCAATCAAATTGCAGGACAACCAACGAAGAAGACATGTCCAAACCACACGCCAGTGAACAAAAAATGATACCTAAAATATTTTCGTTTGGGTATAAAAATTACGAGGTGGTCAACACAAAACGGTTTGCAGTATGCAACACATGCGGTTCGAAAATGACTGATGGAGAGGCAACAACTTCCAACTTCGTCCGGCATTTGAAGTTGCACAAAGAAGGGTAAGTTTTGAATGTAAGATAACGTTTATTGGCTAAGTAACGTGACTTTTATTTGCTGTGTAGTTAAATCAGTGAGGCTGTAAACTCACTGCTAACATTATAACGTTATTGCAAACACGGGAATCTGTTGCAGTTCACTACCTTATTCATACTTTTTGTTCAGTGATTTTTTAAGCAGGGTTACGTTAGTCAATATATCACACGTAACGTTAGACGGCGGTCAGCAGCACCGCGTATTTTAGCCACCTAAAAAAAGACAAAAATAGTAAAATAAAGGTCAGTTAAAATGTATACTATATTATGAATATGTGTACCGTTTTAGCTAGCTTTCTGACATACTGTTGGTTGTTTACCTCAGTGGTCCCCAACCACCGGGCCGCGGCCCGGTACTGGTCCGTGGATCGATTGGTATCGGGCCGCACAAGAAATAAATATATATTTTTTTTCTTTTTTTAATTAAATCAACATAAAAAACACAAGATACACTTACAAGTAGTGCACCAACCCCAAAAAACTATCTCCCCCTTTTGTTCTGGGCATTGAACATGAAGACTCTTCCTTCACTGTTCCGAGTGGCCATGAGAGTCTTGGCAGTGCCTGCCTCCAGTGCTCCAGTGGAGCGAGTTTTCAGCCATGGTGGCATCATACTACGCCCCCATCATGCACAAATGACTGACAGACTCTTGGCTAATTTGGTCTTTTGCAAATGCAATGCAGCATAGGGCCCTGACATATAAAAAGTCCAACTTTTTTGTTATGTTCACGTATATGTCATGTTTTTTCAATGTTAACACCTTTGTACAAATAAGTACATTTGCACTTTATTTGTCAATGTGTTTGTTCTGTAAAGGAATGAGTTAATGTTTAAAATGACTGGTTAATAGTGCTATTATAAAGTGCAATGTCAGCACAATTTTTTTTCCTGCAATTTAAAATGCACTTGTTTTAATAAATAAATACAGCGTTTGAAAAGCATACACAATCTGTGTTAATATATTAGTCTGTGGTTAAAAGGACTTGAAAGGACTCGAAACTCAAAATGCAGGACTTAGGACTTGACTTGAGACTTTCCAGTCTTGACTTTGGACTTGACTCGGGGCTTGCCTGTCTTGACTCGGGACTTGACTCGGACTTGAGGGCAAAGACTTGAGACTTACTTGTGACTTGCAAAACAATGACTTGGTCCCACCTCTGTGATTGAGCACTGGTGTGCGTCTGGGTCGTGACAGCGTGGCACGCGAATGTCTGTGCATTGGATCATTCTCCTTTCTTTAACAGGCAAAAGCTTTATAACCTCACCATACCTGCCAACTTTTAAATCAGAAAAACCTAGTAGCCAGGGTCCAAGGGCCGCAGGCCCCGGTAGGTCCAGGACAAAGTCCTGGTGGAGGGTTCAGGGCTTCGCCCCCCGACGCAAAATGACTATTAGCATTCAGACAGGTTAAAATGTTGCTAAAACCATCACTTTTCTATCAGTCACAGTGACTTTTCAAAACAAAAATATTACAGCAAAAATCATATGGGTTGATTGACATGTTTATTCTGTAAGCTAACTTCAATAGTTTGAAATTATTTTGACAGTTAATGCCAGTTATCCTGTCAACCTTTCACAAGACTTCAATTTGTTAATTGAAAGTATAAATAGTATAAACACTTTTTACAGTATGTCGTGCTGTGAAATACAGCCGACAGGATTGTGCATGCATGGTGCAGGAGAACAAAGGACTTCTTTCATTTAAGGTTTGTGATAAACCATCAAACTCATTCGTTAAAAGGACTCTATAGTAATATAAAGCGAATTTTTTTGGACATTATCATGCAAGAAAAGTTTATTTTTGGGATCGCGATCACCGCGTAATGATTTTTAAAGGTTGCATTACATTATTAACTGTCCCATGTGATCAGCCAGTGCGATTGGAAGTCCATGCTCAATTATTGCCTCCGTAAATAAAACTTTGGCATTCATCACATCCAAAGAATCTGTTTGGGCGACGAAAAACGTTGAAAGTTTTCCACTTGTATCGCTAGCAACGGCATTAGACTTGTGTTTTTTTGTCCCAACGTGGTCTTTTACATCGCTAATTCCTCCGTGTCCGATCGAAAAATCTTGTCTGCACAAGGTGCAATTCGCGTAGTTTTCACCCTTTTTTTAATTTTTTTTATTAATATTAGATATATAACAACGGGCGGATGGTGGGCGGGTGCAGTTCTGATCAAACGTTACATCGGGTGGATGGCGGATGGTTGACGACTTTCTGACGCGGTTGCGGATGAAATAATTGCCTATCCGCGCATCTCTAATACATACATATACATACATATATATATGCACACACACATTTGTATATTATATATATATATATATATATATATATATATATGTATATATATACATACATACATATATACATGCATACATACATACTATATACATATAAATACATATAAATGCATACATATATACATGTATATACACATATATATATTGTACACATATACATATATACACATATATACATATATACATATATATATATACACATATACATATATACACATATATACATATATATATATATATATACACATATACATATATACACACTTATACATATATACATATATACATATAAATACATATATACATATACATACATATATATGCACACACACATATGTATATTTTATATATATATATATATATATATATATATATATATATATATATATATATATATATATATATATATATATATATATATATATATATATATAAATAAATAAATAATAAATAATATTGATGTATGTTTCTTATATAAACTGTCAATAACATTTAGGTGTGAATGAAAATACAGCTCCACCACTTTAGTCATATTTTTTGCGCTTAAAAAAAACTTGAACTCTATGACTTAAGCTCCAGACTTCTCCTGTTTGTTTGATATTGTCATTACTGCCACATGTGGTGGAAAAGTGTACTACAACTGAGCACCGCTGAGAAACGGACACATTTTGGCGGCCCTCTAGGGGGCGCTCACTTAAACACTGCTGCAGGGCACATTCATTAAGCTACGAAATGTATTTTTCTTTTGTTTGTGTTTCAACTCTATTGCAGCATCGACATATCGAGATATTACCGTGAACCACATATTGTATGTATTGCCTCGTGAGGCACCCTGAAATTCCCAGCCCTGCTACTAATTGTAATTGCTATGGTTTGAAGGGATTAAATGTTTTTTTTTCATTATGGGAATCATAGTTATTTGTGCAGGGTGAAACCATCGTACACTTCCAATAAATATTGCGCATCTGGCCACGCAAAGGAAGGCTGAGGCTGAACGTGAGACATTAATGGATTAAAGAGGGAGACAAACAACACGAAAGAGAAAGCCGGTGTGGGAGTTTTTTGTGCAAGGAAAACTAAACGCACAGCGAGACATTTGTCAGGCGAGGCCCATTTCTGCATAATTGTTGTCTTAGTGAGCCTGTTCTCGCCCCCTGTGAGGCTCAAGCAAGGCAAGGCAGGGAAATTGTCTCCAGTGAGATGAAAAAGCAGCAATAAAAGATGTAAAATCACAAAGAAAAACAGCATGAGAGGCAGGGAAATGAAAGGAAAGTTTAGTTTATTTTCCCCGCTTGCTGAACGCTGGCAAGGAGTAATTTGCAGATGTGACCCTTGACCCCCGGGTCTATCCATTAGAGTAATTCAATAAAGTTTATTTCTCGGGGGAATTGATGTAATAATCTTGAAGATTTTCATTAGATATGACACACTTTATTGATTAACGTTGTCAAAACAGTGATGAAATCCTTTCACTGATATTAGGAATTAACGAGTGTTTGATTCACACACGTCATCTTAATTAATGACTATATTGTGCAGAATGTATTTTATTTCAGTGGTTAAGGGTGTCCTGTCCTGTCCAGTCATCATTTCACGCAAAAAATGTCACTGTTTTACAAAAACAAAACAAAAATTGGCAATATTGTGATAAAAGGCAGCATTTAATATGACAAATGTCACCATTTTGCATTAAAAAGTAAAAATTTTACATAAAAAAGTAATAATTTTACAAGAAAATATTGCAATATTACAGAAACGGAAAAAGAATATGAGAAATCGTTCCCAATTTTATGAGAAAAAAGTGGACACATTGTGAGAAAAAACTGCTTTTAGTTAATTTATTTGTTGTCTGTTATTGGTTTTTCATCTTCATTATTTACTTCAATGTATTACAGTATGTCTCTATATACATATTTATTTCATTGTTTTCATTCATTTTGGCCAAAGGGGGCACATTTCAATTTCTTACACACACTTGTTATTTCATATGTTGACCAGAGGGGGAGCACTTTTAAAACCGACACACAGTCAATTTGAAAAATCTCTCCTTTTTGGGACCACCATAATTTGGATTCCCAGAATTTCCCGGAATGTTCTCCAGGGGTGCAAATGAGATCTCTATGTTTTGTTTTTTGTAATGTGCTTAAGGCTGATGACAAACGAGTCACGGACCACAGATGGCCCCCTGTGCCACACTTTGGGCAAACCAGCTGTAGAAGCTAACTGTTGATGGCCACTATTGTTTTAGTACCGTAGTGTATTTGTTCATCCTATGGTCACATATGGATGCACATTAAATAACAAAAAAATCCTGACTTTGGAGCAATGTTCACGGACTCTAGTATCTGGCTCTCTATTAGATGCAGTGGTTTTCCGTATTGGGACCATGGTTTCGGTCCTAACTTGTTCACCGGTCCTCATATGGTAGGTACTTCCATAGGAGGACCACAGCACACACAAACAAGTTACAAAGAATACACAAGACTTGCAACAGAGTCAATTTTAAAAATCCCTCCTTTTTGGGACCACCCTAATTTAGATAGATTTCACCACATTCCTGAAGTTGGAGCAATGTTGACGGACTCTAGTATCTGGCTCTCTATTAGATGCAATGGTTTTCTGTGTTGGGACCATGATTTCGGTCCTAACTTGTTCACCGGTCCTCATATGGTAGGTACTTCCATAGGAGGACCACAGCACACACAAATAAGTTACAAAGAATACACAAGACTTGCAACAGAGTCAATTTTAAAAATCCCTCCTTTTTGGGACCACCCTAATTTAGATAGATTTCACCACATTCTCTATTATATGCAGTGGTTTTCCGTATTAGGACCATGGTCTCGGTCCTAACTTGTTTACCGGTCCTCATATGGTAGGTACTTCTATAGGAGGACCACAGCACACACAAACAAGTTACAAAGAATACACAAGACTTGCAACAGAGTCGATTTTAAAAATCCCTCCTTTTTGGGACCACCCTAATTTAGATAGATTTCACCACATTCTCCATTAGATGCAGTGGTTTTCCGTATTGGGACCATGGTCTTGGTCCTAACTTGTTCACCGGTCCTCATACGGTAAGTACTTCCATAGGAGGACCATAGCACACACAAAAAAGTTACAAAGAGTACACAAGACTTGCAACAGAGTCAATTTTAAAAATCCCTCATTTTTGGGACCACCCTAATTTAGATAGATTTCACCACATTCCTGACTTTGGAGCAATGTTCACGGATTCTAGTATTTGGCTCTCTTTTAGATGCAATGCTTTTCCGTATTGGGACCATGATTTCGGTCCTAACTTGTTCACCGGTCCTCATATGGTAGGTACTTCCATAGGAGGACCACAGCACACACAAACAAGTTACAAAGAATACACAAGACTTGCAACAGAGTCAATTTTAAAAATCCCTCCTTTTTGGGACCACCCTAATTTAGATTGATTCCACCACATTCCTGACTTTGGAGCAATGTTCACGGACTCTAGTATCTCGCTCTCTATTAGATGCAATGGTTTTCCGTATTGGGACCATGGTTTCGGTCCTAACTTGTTCACCGGTCCTCATATGGTAGGTACTTCCATAGGAGGACCACAACACACACAAACAAGTTACAAAGAATACACAAGACTTGCAACAGAGTCAATTTTAAAAATCCCTCCTTTTTGGGACCACCCTAATTTCGATAGATTTCACCACATTCCTGACTTTGGAGCAATGTTCACAGACTCTAGTATCTGGCTCTCTATTAGATGCAATGGTTTTCCGTATTGGGACCATGATTTCGGTCCTAACTTGTTCACCGGTCCTCATATGGTAGGTACTTCCATAGGAGGACCACAGCACACACAAACAAGTTACAAAGAATACACAAGACTTGCAACAGAGTCAATTTTAAAAATCCCTCCTTTTTTGGGACCACCCTAATTTAGATAGATTTCACCACATTCCTGACTTTGGAGCAATGATCACGGACTCTAGTATCTGGCTCTCTATTAGATGCAATGGTTTTCCGTATTGGGACCATGATTTCGGTCCTAACTTGTTCACCGGTCCTCATATGGTAGGTACTTCCATAGGAGGACCACAGCACACACAAACAAGTTACAAAGAATACACAAGACTTGCAACAGAGTCAATTTTAAAAATCCCTCCTTTTTGGGACCACCCTAATTTAGATAGATTTCACCACATTCCTGACTTTGGAGCAATGCTCACGGACTCTAGTATCTGGCTCTCTATTAGATGCAATGCTTTTCCGTATTGGGACCATGATTTCGGTCCTAACTTGTTCACCGGTCCTCATATGGTAGGTACTTCCAAAGAGGACCACAGGACACACAAACAAGTTACAAAGAATACACAAGACTTGCAACAGAGTCAATTTTAAAAATCCCTCCTTTTTGGGACCACCCTAATTTAGATAGATTTCACCACATTCCTGACTTTGGAGCAATGCTCACGGACTCTAGTATCTGACTCTCTATTAGATGCAATGGTTTTCTGTATTGGGACCATGATTTCGGTCCTAACTTGTTCACCGGTCCTCATATGGTAGGTACTTCCATAGGAGGACCACAGCACACACAAACAAGTTACAAAGAATACACAAGACTTGCAACTGAGTCAATTTTAAAAATCCCTCCTTTTTGGAACCACCCTAATTTAGATAGATTTCACCACATTCTCTATTAGATGCAATGGTTTTCCGTATTGGGACCATGATTTCGGTCCTAACTTGTTCACCGGTCCTCATATGGTAGGTACTTCCATAGGAGGAACACAGCACACACAAACAAGTTTCAAAGAATACACGAGACTTGCAACAGAGTCAATTTTAAAAATCTTTCCTTTAAGGGACCACCCTAATTTAGATAGGTTTCACCACATTCCTGACTTTGGAGCAATGTTGACGGACTCTAGTATCTGGCTCTCTATTAGATGCAATGGTTTTCCGTGTGGGGACCATGATTTCGGTCCTAACTTGTTCACCGGTCCTCATACGGTAGGTACTTCCATAGGAGGACCACAGCACACACAAACAAGTTACAAAGAATACACAAGACTTGCAACAGAGTCAATTTTAAAAATCCCTCTTTTTTGGGACCACCCTAATTTAAATAGATTTCACCACATTCCTTACTTTGGAGCAATGCTCATGGACTCTAGTATCTGGTTCTCTATTAGATGCAGTGGTTTTCCGTATTGAGACCATGATTTCGGTCCTAACTTGTTCACCGGTCCTCATATGGTAGGTACTTCCATAGGAGGACCACAGCACACACAAACAAGTTACAAAGAATACACAAGACTTGAAACAGAGTCAATTTTAAAAAATCCTCCTTTTTGGGACCACCCTAATTTAGATAGATTTCACCACATTCCTGACTTTGGAGCAATGTTCACGGACTCTAGTATCTGGCTCTCTATTAGATGCAATGGTTTTCTGTATTGGGACCATGGTTTCGGTTCTAACTTGTTCACCGGTCCTCATATGGTAAGTACTTCCATAGGAGGACCATAGCACACACAAAAAAGTTACAAAGAATACACAAGACTTGCAACAGAGCCAATTTTAAAAATCCCTCCTTTTTTGGGACCACCCTAATTTAGATAGATTTCACCACATTCCTGACTTTGGAGCAATGCTCACGGACTCTAGTATCTGGCTCTCTATTAGATGCAATGGTTTTCCGTATTGGGACCATGATTTCGGTCCTAACTTTTTCACCGGTCCTCATATGGTAGGTACTTCCATAGGAGGACCACAGCACACACAAACAAGTTACAAAGAATACACAAGACTTGCAACAGAGTCAATTTTAAAAATCCCTCCTTTTTGGGACCACCCTAATTTAGATAGATTTCACCACATTCCTGACTTTGGAGCAATGTTCACGGACTCTAGTATCTGGCTCTCTATTAGATGCAATGGTTTTCTGTATTGGGACCATGATTTCGGTCCTAACTTGTTCACCGGTCCTCATATGGTAGGTACTTCCATAGGAGGACCACAGCACACACAAACAAGTTACAAAGAATACACAAGACTTGCAACAGAGTCAATTTTAAAAATCCCTCCTTTTTGAGACCACCCTAATTTAGATAGATTTCACCACATTCCTGACTTTGGAGCAATGCTCACGGACTCTACTATCTGGCTCTCTATTAGATGCAATGGTTTTCCGTATTGGGACCATGATTTTGGTCCTAACTTGTTCACCGGTCCTCATGTGGTAGGTACTTCCATAAGAGGACCACAGCACACACAAACAAGTTACAAAGAATACAGAAGACTTGCAACAGAGTCAATTTTAAAAATCCTTCCTTTTTGGGACCACCCTAATTTAGATAGATTTCACCACATTCTCTATTAGATGCAGTGGTTTTCCGTATTGGGACCATGGTCTCGGTCCTAACTTGTTCACCGGTCCTCATATGGTAGGTACTTCCATAGGAGGACCACAGCACAGACAAACAAGTTACAAAGAATACACAAGACTTGCAACAGAGTCAATTTTAAAAATCCCTCCTTTTTGGGACCACCCTAATTTAGATAGATTTCACCACATTCCTGACTTTGGAGCAATGTTCACAGACTCTAGTATCTGGCTCTCTATTAGATGCAATGGTTTTCCGTATTGGGACCATGAATTCGGTCCTAACTTGTTCACCGGTCCTCATACGGTAGGTACTTCCATAGGAGGACCACAGCACACACAAACAAGTTACAAAGAATACACAAGACTTGAAACAGAGTCAATTTTAAAAATCCCTCCTTTTTGGGACCACCCTAATTTAGATAGATTTCACCACATTCCTGACTTTGGAGCAATGTTCACGGACTCTAGTATCTGGCTCTCTATTAGATGCAATGGTTTTCCGTATTGGGACCATGATTTCGGTCCTAACTTGTTCACCGGTCCTCATATGGTAGGTACTTCCATAGGAGGACCACAGCACACACAAACAAGTTACAAATAATACACAAGACTTGCAACAGAGTCAATTTTGAAAATCCCTCCTTTTTGGGACCACCCTAATTTAGATAGATTTCACCACATTCTCTATTAGATGCAGTGGTTTTCCGTATTGGGACCATGGTCTCGGTCCTAACTTGTTCACCGGTCCTCATATGGTAGGTACTTCCATGGGGGGACCACAGCACACACAAACAAGTTACAAAGAATACACAAGACTTGCAACAGAGTCAATTTTAAAAATCCCTCTTTTTTGGGACCACCCTAATTTAGATAGATTTCACCACATTCTCTATTAGGTGCAGTAGTTTTCCGTATTGGGACCATGGTCTCGGTCCTAACTTGTTCACCAGTCCTCATATGGTAGGTACTTCCATAGGAGGACCACAGCACACACAAACAAGTTACAAAGAATACACAAGACTTGCAACAGAGTCAATTTTAAAAATCCCTCCTTTTTGGGACCACCCTAATTTAGATAGATTTCACCACATTCCTGACTTTGGAGCAATGTTCACGGACTCTAGTATCTGGCTCTCTATTAGATGCAATGGTTTTCCGTATTGGGACCATGATTTCGGTCCTAACTTGTTCACCGGTCCTCATATGGTAGGTACTTCCATAGGAGGACCACAGCACACACAAACAAGTTACAAAGAATACACAAGACTTGAAACAGAGTCAATTTTAAAAATCCCTCCTTTTTGGGACCACCGTAATTTAGATAGATTTCACCACATTCTCCATTAGATGCAGTGGTTTTCCGTATTAGGACCATGGTCTCGGTCCTAACTTGTTCACCGGTCCTCATATGGTAGGTAATTCCATAGGAGGACCACAGCACACACAAAAAAGTTACAAAGAATACACAAGACTTGCAACAGAATCAATTTTAAAAATCCCTCCTTTTTGGGACCACCCTAATTTAGATAGATTTCGCCACATTCCTGACTTTGGAGCAATGTTCACGGACTCTAGTATCTGGCTCTCTATTAGATGCAATGGTTTTCTGTATTGGGACCATGGTTTCGGTTCTAACTTGTTCACCGGTCCTCATATGGAAGGTACTTTTCCTTGTTGATGTCTCAAGAAGGGTAGAAATACAAGAACACACACACACACACACACACACACACACACACACACACACACACACACACAGTTAAATGTGTGGGTCTGATAAACTTGCTTATGACAGCTAATAACTCCTTTCCCCCTGGTCTTAATTAAGGCCAGTTACTACAAACTGTTTGATGCTGGCCCTTTTTTCTCAATCCTTCCCCTTCCTCCTCGCACGGTTACACTTCGGATCTTTGCATGACAATATTTTGGTCTGCATCCCTCGCATTATTACCATTCCCAACGTATTTCCGTTTGAACGTCCTCACGTGCAACGCCGGCCTTCCTCTCTGTGTTGTCTGCAGTATCAAAGGTAGGAAAAAGAAGAAGAGGGGAAAGAAAACGAGGCGCACCTTTTCTCCACACGCCATAATCCAGGTGATGGGTCATGAAAAAGCTCTCACGGAGCTAACAAAAACAAGAATGAAGACATTTAGAAGGGGAAAAACGTGGCAAATGACAAGCTTTGGTCGGATGTGGTGAACAAGTGACCTCATGTATTGTGTAGAAAATATCTCTGGAACGCAACACAATGTTGTGATCTGAGATAAGAGCACGTTGTAAGACTCCAAGCATCAAATATTAATAAGCATACTCAGTCTGTTGTCTCAGACTCGAGACTGGAACCATGATAAAACTACTGTATTTTTCAGACCATAAGGCGCACCGGAATATAAGGTGCACTGCCGATATTCAGGTCTATTTTCATGCACAAGGCGCATTAAAGGGGTCATATTATGATGTTATTTCTACATTAAAAACTAGAGATGTCCGATAATGGCTTTTTTGCCGATATCCGATATTCCGATATAGTCCAACTCTTAATTACCGATTCCGATATCAACCGATACCGATACATACAGTCGTGGAATTAACACATTATTATGCCTAATTTTGTTGTGATGCCCCGCTGGATGCATTAAACAATGTAACAAGGTTTTCCAAAATAAATCAACTCAAGTTATGGAAAAAAAATGATTATTGAAGTCACAAAGTGCATTTTTTTTTTTTTAACATGCCTCAAAACAGCAGCTTGAAATTTGGGACATGCATGAGAGCATGAGGAGGTTGAGGTGGGCGGGGTTGAGGTGGGGGGGTAGCGGGAGGTGTATATTGTAGCGTCCCGGAAGAGTTAGTGCTGCAAGGGATTCTGGGTATTTGTTCTGTTGTGTTTATGTTGTGTTACGGTGCGGATGTTCTCCCGAAATGTGTTTGTCATTCTTCTTTGGTGTGGGTTCACAGTGTGGCGCATATTTGTAACAGTGTTAAAGTTGTTTATACGGCCACCCTTAGTGTGACATGTATGGCTGTTGACCAAGTATGATTTGCATTCACTTATGTGTGTGAAAAGCCGTAGATATTAAGTGACTGGGCCGGCAAAGGAAGTGCCTTTAAGGTTTATTGGCGCTCTGTACTTCTCCCTACGTCCGTGTACACAGCGGCGTTTTTAAAAGTCATAAATTTTACTTTTTGAAACCGATACCGATAATTTTGAAACCGATACCGATAATTTCCGTTATTACATTTTAAAGCATTTATCGGCCGATAATATCGGCAGTCCAATATTATCGGACAGCTCTACTTCCTGGTGGTCTACATAACATGTAATGGTGGTCCTTTGGCCAGATTAATATGTTTTATAGACCATTTTTCTCTTTAGGATGCACCCTTTTGTGGGCGGTCTTTTTCACAATGTCTTCTCTCCGCCATCTTTGTTGTAGTTTTTAGCGCTTCCATAGCGAGTCTACTGAGAGATATAAGTTAGAACCGTATACTGCTTTATGTCAGAAATGGCAACAGCCGAGGATGAATGACCCACAACGAGGGGATAGAGAAAAAGAAGGAGCTTATTGACGACAAAGGCGGACGCGCGTATTTTTCGAGTCTTATTTATAAAGCAAATACACATCAGCAGGTATCAATAGGTAAGAAAAGTTGTATTTGCATAATATTGTGAAACAACACGCCAGATAACGTCTCCGAATAAGTGCCATTTTGCAGTTCTTATAGACACACCATAATAATACCCGTATGTTGAAGCACAGTACGTCTGACTACTGTAGCCATAATGCTCCCACATACATCAAGTAGTGGGTCATACCAAAATATTTGGACAGATTTTTGAGCGCCGTGTGTAATGTTCCATATTCTCAATGTAACCAAAGTTTTGGGCTCGCTTGCTCGCGTCATTTATTGAACAGGCGTCAACTTGCAGTCCACACAAATCTCTTATGTGTGAGCCGTTCGAAAGACTGGCTTGTTATTACATTTATTTATTTATTTATTTTAAATCAAGGAAACAATCACTACTATCAGTTAAACGTAAGATGTAGATCAGAAAGATTTCATTTATTGGTGGTAATTATTCTGAAAAATTAGCAATATTTTTTTTTTTTTTTTTTTTTTTTTTTTATGTCCTGTCCAGCTTCTCAGGCAAATCATATAGTTGATGTAGATGCCCATGTCGGCTGTTCAGATTTACTTTACAAAAGAGAAGTGTAGGATACTTCTCTTGTTGCCTTATTTGTATTTGACTTTATTAAATGTATTTATATTATCATTTAGTGCAGCCGGGCCGGAGCAGGAGGGGATAGAAAGAGAAAAAAAAAGAAGACAGAGGGGGAAATTGTGGGGACAAGAGGGGGATTAGACAGAGAGACAAAAACAACAACAGCAAACAACAACAACAACAACAATAGAGCAACATCAGCAAATATGACATGTACAAATATGATGGTAAAAGTAATAGCAAATAAGCAGTTAGCGAAAAATAAAAAATAATACAGAAATGACAATGAGCATTATTACACTACAAATGGATCAATACAAATACCAATAGAAATAGCGCTATTGATAATGAACAATACCAATAATTTACCTTTATTATCAACAATACAGTTGTTTAAATGCAACAATACATATACGTAATGATAACTTGAGATACGAAAGAATGCAGAAAAATGGAGGGGGAGAAAGAGAAGCAACCTACATTAACCTTGTAGATTGTTATAGTCACAATAGGTTAAGCTTTGTCAGTGTGCCATGTGTTACACCCAGTTTACCCTAGGGCAACAACGTTAATATATGTTTGATGAAACGTGATTATGTGCATGAGTGTAAGTATGCATATGTACTTGTATATGTACAGAATGTGTATATGTGTTTGTACAATGAATGTATATGTACAGAATGTGTATATGTGTTTGTACAGTGAATGTATATGTACAGTATGTGTATGTTTGTATATTGAATGTGCGTGTGGATGTACGAACATTAGGTAGGTAAATATGTACTGTATTTGTGTATGTATGTGGGAGCGTAGGTACCTATGTACGTATGTGAGCATATGTGAATTTGCATGTACAATACAATCGACTCCCAGAGTGCGTGGGAGCCAGAGCACGGCCCCATCACCCCCGAGAGCCCAACCCACAAACAGGAGGCGTGGTGCCCAGGGAACCAGGGACCACCGCCCCCACGCAGCCAAGCCGGCCAGCGACAGGAACCCCAGAGCCCGACCCACCGTACCGCCCACAAGGGCCAGCAGCAGGCCGCAGACAGACGCACCCGGCAGAGGACAGGGCACGAGAAAAGCAGGGGACAGCCAGACCCCAAGCCAGCGAGAGACCACACCCCACACGGGCAGAAAGGCGAGACGCCCCGCCCGAGGGACCCAGAGACTCCCCGCAACCGGACGGGAAGACCGCCCCCGCCCCACCGGCAACCGGGCCCCCACGAGCCCACCCCCCACCCCCGGAGAGCGCGGCGAGGCCAGCCCCCGGCCACCCCACCCAAACCGGCCGCCGCAGGACCACCCAGGCACAGGGCCACGGGAACCACCCACCCCACCCGCAGGGACCCCAACGATGGAGATGGAACAACCAGCAACCGCCCCGCCGAGCCCCCCCCCTGAGGGAGGGGAAAATTAAAAAATAATATTAATAAAATATATTAAAAAATAAATAAATTAATAAATAAATTAATTAATTAATTTAAAAAAAAAAGAATTAAAAGAAGATCACAGACATGCTGACAAACAAGGTCACTACCCCAGCAACTGGCCGACTCGCAGCACCTCGGAATACCTTGCAGCACCAAGCTACCACAAATTACCAAATTAGCAATATTTAATCTCTTTTTGTTGTGTTTTTTTTATTATAAACATTCCATAAGGCAGTGGCATATTTCCATGCTTCAGCAGTGACATCACTAGTTTGAATTGTCTCCTCGCTTTAAAGAATTGTAGCGGTTTAACAATATAGAACAAAATCCATAAATAATAAGTAAGAATAAAATAAATTGATGGATATAAAAAGCATGAACACAAATACAATACAAATTATTATACATCACGCACTCTTCTCTCATGAAATATCTCTCAACTGCATACAAAATGAAAGGAGAAAAAAAAGGTAACGCATTAATTACTTTGCCCAGTTATTACTGTAAATTCTGTACGTTAAGCTGTTACTTTTTTCCTACGCTCTGAACCCTGCGGCTTATAAAGCGGTGCGGCTAATTTATGGATTTTCTTCGCCGGCGGCCATAATGCAAACATTTTGCAAAAAAAACAAAAACTAGCTTGGTGTGTTATTGTTTGTGCTACGGCGACTTCTTTTAGAGAGGTTCACTCACTGCAGGTGCTGCAGTGCCCTTCTGTTTAGACTGAGCTTCCAACCGGAAGTAGATCCATCTTCTAGCCGTCCATAGCGAAACTGCTGAAAAAATAAATCTTCATTTATCACTCCAAGCAACGTTTTCAGGTTTTACAATATAACTAAAACAATTTATACTTAACAAACTGTCCCATGTGTGACATCATTAGGATTTTTTTTCAAGCATATTTAGACAATCGTAACTTAATCAAGCTAGCATCGTGAGCATTAGCTAGTATGCTAACATGTTTACAAGTGTGTTAGTATTAATAACTTACAATGGCATTTTCAGTTTTTCGTAAATCCACCAAAACGTCACAGTGGACTTATTGTGTCTGATTAGTTGATTGGAGAGCTAGTTTCTGCAGCTAGTGGGCCCAATGACAATGACTTCTGTTTTGTTTGTTTAGCCGTTTTACTGCCGTGTTACATACACCGTTTGGAAATAATTAAGGTATGTATATACACATTTTCAAAATATTTATGTTTAAATAACAAATTCCTGAACGTATATTCACTATATTGCCAAAAGTATTTGGCCACTGTTGCGTTTGGACCAGTTGTTCCTCCCAGGGAATTCAAGTTTCTGGTCACTCCCAAGCTCTTTATGACACTGAAAGCTGAGTAGAAGAACCACCAGAGACAGAATACGTATTTTGTAATTTTATCCCCAAAGCTTTGGAAATATAATGAGACCAGTCCAGCATAGAACATTCAATCGCGCAGCTAAGATGGTCTGATCTAAAATATGGAAACCTTCTATTCTATAAAGTCTCTCTCCCTCCCACCCTCACTGTCTTGTCTTTCCAGCCCAAACACATGCCCATTGTCCTCCGCAGCTGGACACAAGAAGAGATAAGGAGAAGGAGTATCTCTCCTCCTTACATTCCAAAGTCAAGGTTAGCACACAGTATTTGCAGACAACCAAAAGACCACAATTGGAAGAAAAACACTAGCTGTTTTGTAATATGATTATGAAAGTAAAGAAGTAACACTTAAATACGGATATATGTAAATATCTGCCTCCGACACCACCCTTCCAAAGGATGAGAATCAGGTGTCCGAATCACTTGGCCCGGTGTATAAAATCAAGCACTTAGGCATGGAGACTGTTTCTACAAACATTTGTGATTTCTCAGTGATTTCCAGCGTGAAACTGTCATAGGAGGCCACCTGTGCAACAAATCCAGCCGTGAAATGTCCTCGCTCCTAAATATTCCAAAGTCAACTTTATTATAAGAAGAGTGAAGAGTTTGGGAACAACAGCAAGTCAGCCACCAAGTGGTAGGCCACGTAAACTGACAGAGCGCGGTCAGCGGACGCTGAAGCGCATAGTGCAAAGACTTTCTGCACAGTCAGTTAATACAGAGCTCCAAATTTCATGTGACCTTCCAATTAGCCCACGTACAATACGCAGAGAGCTTCATGGAATGGGTGCTCATGACCGAGCAGCAGCATCTAAGCCATACAACACCAAGTCCAATGCAAAGCGTGGGATGCAGTGGTGTAAAGCGTGTTTGGAGGTTGCCAGGGGAACGCTACATTTCCGACTGCATTGTGCCGAGTGTGAAATTTGGTGGAGGAGGAATTATGGTGTGGGGTTGTTTTTCAGAAGTTGGGCCTTGGAAAGGAACTTTGAATGCTCCAGGATTCCAAAACATTTTGGACAAGTCAATGGGATGGCACTTCAAGTTCATATGTGAGTAAAGGCAGGTGGCCAAATACTTTTGGAAAAATAGTGTATTTGCGGCCAGCTACAGTCGAGAAAAAAACGGCACATTTATTGAAGAATAATTTTGTTAGCAACTAAATAAATTTTTTGGGAAAGTAACAAGTAACTGTAATGAATTATCGTATTTTCCGCACTATAAGGCGCACCTAAAAACCTCAAATTTTCTCAAAAGCTGACAGTGCGCCTTATATATGGACCAATATTGAGCCACAACAGGTCTCGCAACTACGGGATGCATAACGTAACACCATACTTGCCAACCTTGAGACCTCCGATTTCGGGAGGTGGGGGGTGGGGGCGTGATTGGGGGCGTGGTTAAGAGGGGAGGAGTATATTGACAGCTACAATTCACCAAGTCAAGTATTTCATATATATATATATATATATATATATATATATATATATATATATATATATATATGAGAGAGAGAGATATCTACATCCTGAAAATATGCAAACAAAACTGTGTTTAGATAATTGATACTTCAAACTTGCATAAGTAAATATTAAGGAATATAACATAACTTGGCTTCTGAGAGTTTCAAAATGTAATGAATAAAATGCTAAAGTTGTTGATAAACAAGCAATTATTTTAATAATTAAATATGGTCATTTTAAATGAATTATTATGATCATTTAAAATCAATTATTTCAAATATGTTTATTTTAATGTATAATTCTATGGCTGGATGTAATAAGGAGTCAGGAAAAAATACAAATAAAAACACAATTAATTTTGATGTTTTTAGCAAAATATAGTAAAAATGTGTATATATATTTTCTTTTTTTTTTAATCAATAAATATATTTATTTTTAGGTAAAATAAACATAATAATACAATTTATCTCTAGTCTGGATGATTTAGTTCTTGTCACCCTGTTGTCCTCCCGTCATGAAAAAAGGCTGTCCTCAGTCAGGTCCGCATGGAGCTGGAGGGGGCGTGGCTTCCAGCTCCGGCTGAAAATCGGGAGATTTTCGGGAGAATATTTGTCCCGGGAGGTTTTCGGGAGAGGCGCTGAATTTCGGGAGCCTCCCGGAAAATTCGGGAGGGTTGGCAAGTATGCGTAACACCAACCTCTACTGTAGCGTCTATTCTATGCGCCTTGTAATGCGGTGCGGCTTATATATGAAAAAAGTTTTAAAATAGGCCATTCATTGAAGGTGCGCCTTATATATGAACAAAGTTTTAAAATAGGCCATTCATTGAAGGTGCGCCTTATAATCCGGTGCGCCTTATATATGAATAACGTTTTAAAATAGGCCATTCATTGACGGTGTGCCTTATAATCCGGTGCGCCTTATATATGAACAAAGTTTTAAAATAGGCCATTCATTGAAGGTGCGCCTTATAATCAGGTGCGCCTTATATGTGAACAAAGTTTTAAAATAGGCCATTCATTGAAGGTGCGCCTTATAATCCGGTGCGCCTTATATATGAACAAAGTTTTAAAATAGGCCATTCATTGAAGGTGCGCCTTATAATCCGGTGCGCCTTATATATGAACAAAGTTTTAAAATAGGCCATTCATTGAAGGTGCGCCTTATAATCAGGTGCGCCTTATATATGAACAAAGTTTTAAAATAAGCCATTCATTGAAGGTGCGCTTTATAATCCGGTGCACCTTATATATGAACAAAGTTTTAAAATAGGCCATTCATTGAAGGTGCGCTTTATAATCCGGTGCGCCTTATAGTGCGGAAAATACGGGACTTTTTTAAAGTAATTTTCCCAACATTTCTCCTCAGTCATTATTGCACATTAACAGTCGTAACGACAACAAATACAAAATGTAAGCTTTCTTTATTTTAAGGCCAAAAGTAGAGGTTTGTTTGAAAGTAAAAATCGTGTCTAGGATTCAAGGGGCTGCATTATCCGTTATCCCGTTTGCCAAGTCAGTGATTTTAATTTCTTCATTACAGTAAAAAGTGCCAATTAGTGTCCAGGGATATCATTAGTACGCTCTCTGCCTTTTCTATAGTTGGCGGCGAGATTGAACGGGTTGTAATTGTGTGTCACGGTGGCACAAAAGGTTGTGAGCTGTGATCCAGACTGATAATAGCACAGTACGTTACAGAGCACATTAAGGCTGACAGGCAGCACTTCATTTGAGAGAGGCTGCGAGGAGATGGCTGTTGTTTATGTAGACAATTGTCTGGATTCACAGGCCGCTGCTTTAAGAGCAGGACACAGGAGATGAGGTTGAACAACAGTTTTAACTCACACAAGTTTTCTTTTTGTGACTTGGCATAAGGCAAGGTGAAAAACAAGTCTCCTTCTCACCCTGGTGGGGTGGCATCCGTGTCATCCTCAAGCTCGGGTCCTCTACCAGAGGCCTGGGAGTTTGAGGGTTCTGCGCAGTATCTTGGCTGTTCCTAGGACTGCGCTCTTCTGGACCGAAGCTTCAGATGTTGTTCCTGGGGTCTGTTGGAGCCATTCTCCCAGTTTGGGGGTTACTGTTCCGAGCGCCGCCCATTACCACGGGGACCACGTAAGCCTTGACCGTTCCAGCTGCTCTTTCAACCCTTGGTACTTCTGAAGTTTCTCGTGTTCCTTCTTCCTGATGTTGCCGCCAGCTGGGATCGCCACATCTATCACCACCACCCTTTTATATATAAATATATATATATATATATATATAGTACAGGACAAACGTTTGGACACACCTTCTCAATTCAATATGTTGTCTTTATTTTCATGAGTAACTTGTAGATTATCACTGAAAGCATCTAAACAATGACACCTGTGAAGTGAAAACCCTTTCAGGTGACTACCTCTTGAAGCTCATCTAGAGAATGCCAAGAGTGTGCAAAACAGTAACCAGAGCAAAGGGTGGCTATTTTCAAGAAATTAGAATATAAAACATGTTTTCAGTTATTTCACCTGTTTTTGTTAAGTGCATAACTCCACATGTGTTCATTCATAGTGTTGATGCCTTCTATAATGTAAATAGTCATAAAAATAAAGACAACCCATTGAATGAGAAGGTGTGTCAAAACCTTTGGCCTCTACTGTACATACATACATATACAGTATATACAGTATATATATATGGCCCGATTGTGTTAATGTGAGTATGAATGTTGTCTATCTGTGTTGGCCCTTTGATGAGGTGGCGACTTGTCCACGAAAAGTGATAAGCGGTAGAAAATGGATGGATGGATATATATATATATATATATATATATATATATATATATATATATATATATATATATATATATATATATATATATATATATATATATATATATATATATATATATATATATATATATATACATATAAATATAAGTATAAATATAAAAATATATATATACATACATACATATACATACACATACTTTTGGCCTATATATATATACATACACACACACATTATGTATATATATATATATAAATATATATATATATATATATATATATATATATATATATATATATATATATATATATATACATATATATAATGTATATACAATATATATATATATATATATATATATATATATATATATATATATATATATATATATATATATATATATATATACCCCGCTTTCCGCCCGATTGTAGCTGAGATAGGCTCCAGCGCCCCCCGTGACCCCGAAAGGAATAAGCGGTAGAAAATGGATATATATATATATATATATATATATTAGTTGATCTGCCGTTTCTTTTCTTTTCTCCTCGGGGTGGACCGCTCGCCTGTGTATCGGTTGGGAACATCTCTGCGCTGCTGACCCGTCTCCGCTCGCGATGGTTTCCTGCTGACCCCACTGTGGACTGGACTCTTACTGTTATGTTGGATCCACTATGGACTGGACTCTCACAATATTATGTTAGACCCACTCGACATCCATTGCATTCGGTCTCCCCTAGAGGGGGGGGGTTACCCACATATGTGGTCCTCTCCAAGGTTTCTCATAGTCATTCACATCGACGTCCCACTGGGGTGAGTTTTTCCTTGCCCTTATGTGGGCTCTGTACCGAGGATGTCGTTGTGGCTTGTGCAGCCCTTTGAGACACTTGTGATTTAGGGCTATATAAATAAACATTGATTGATTGATTGATTGATATAAAAAACAAATATTAAAAATGTGTTATCAGTTACCTTAATGTTTTTTTCTTCAATACCATTGACATGTTTATGTAACTTAGCATTAAAAAGAAGAAAAAAAAGTAATTGTGTGAATACTGACGACCGTTTATGTTATTCCGCACCAATAGTCTTTATTGTGGGTCTGCTTGTGAAGCAATGGCAGCTTCAAGCATTTTCCTTGCAATGAATTTAGGTCACATTGTGCAAAGAACCCTTTCACATCGCTATTTACATTTCCTAATGCACCATGCAAACTTACCAAATAGGCCAATAGGTTAGCAACCCACCAGATAAATGGGAAATATCTCTGTGCATAATACAGTATGTGCTTCCGTTTCCAGGCCCTGTCAATTAAAACAAATTATCCATCTTTCAAGTACAAACGTATATGCTTGTATGTATTTATGTAAGTACTTCATGTTGGTTGCATGTAAAATATTCAATATAAGTGTGTTTACTTGTATTTTAGTCGAGTCATTCACAAAAGGTAAACATGGTAGGCTATATGCTACTAGGAGCTGGCAGCTACACAACAGCTAAGCACACAAGCTAGACATACGTAATAAGTATCCCTCGTGTACAATATTGCAGTCTAAAATATAGCATTTGTCAAAATAAACAAGTATCAAATAATTAGAGACGCATATCACTTACACATACAAAGTCTCCAAGGCAGAATTGCATTACAAAATATCCAGTAACAAACGTGTCCGCATCATTCAACTTACTGCTTCGCGAGCTTGATTTAATAAATTGGTGTGACCACTAGGTGTGACCAAAACACAATTACCACTCTACTTCAATTCATACTTGCCAACCTTGAGACCTCCGATTTCGGGAGGTGGGGGGTGGGGGTGGGGGCGTGGTTGGGGGCATGGTTAAGAGGGGAGGAGTATATTGACAGCTAGAATTCACCAAGTCAAGCATTCCATACACACACACATACATATATATATATATATATATATATATATATATATATATATATATATATATATATATATATATATATATATCCTGAAAATATGCAAACAAAACTGTGTTTAGATAATTGATACTTCAAACTTGCATAAATAAATCTTAATATAACATAACTTGGCTTCTGAGAGCTTCAAAATGTAATGAATAAAATGCTAAAGTTGTTGATAAACAAGCAATGATTTTAATAATTAGATATGGTCATTTTAAATTAATTATTATGATAATTTAAAATTAATTATTTCAAACATGTTTATTTTAATGTATAATTCTATGGCTGGATGTAATAAGGAGTCAGAAAAAATACAAATAAAAATACAATTAATTTTGATGTTTTTAGCAAAATATAGTAAAAAATTTATTTAGTTTTTTTTTTTTTTTTTATTAAAAAATATATTTATTTGTAGGTAAGATAAACATAATAATACAATTTACCTCTAGTCTGGATGATTTAGTTCTTGTCACCCTGTTGTACTCCCGTCCCGAGGCCACGCCCCCTCCAGCTCCGGCTAAAAACCGGGAGATTTTCGGGAGAATATTTGTCCCGGGAGGTTTTCGGGAGAGGCGCTGAATTTCGGGAGTCTCCCGGAAAATTCGGGAGGGTTGACAAGTATGCTTCAATTTAAAGACAGCTCAAGTCCATTCCAGAAGTTTAATAATAAATAGGTTAGTGTTGGCAACACTAAATTGGCCCTAGTGTGTGAATGTGAGTGTGAATGTTGGCCCCGGGATGAGGTGGGGACTTGTCCGGGGTATACCCCGCCTTCCGCCCGAATGCAGCTGAGATACGCTGCAGCACCCCCGCGACGCCGAACGGGACAAGCGGTAGAAAATGGATGGATGGATGTTTCATGCCTATCATTGTTCTCTGTTTAACTAATTACACTTGATCTAACCTTTTTTAAACACTCCACACTACTGAATAGTACAAGTATCTATTATACGTGCTGATATCGTCTCCGATCAATATCGGTATCGGCCAATGCTCAAGGCTCCAATAAGTGAAACATTTTGTCAGCACACCTTTAAATAATAATAATAATCAATAAAAAGAGAATAATATAAGGACACCTTGAGTGCACAATTATGTATATAAATACTGTAGCTACAGTATATATGTATCTATATATGTACTCTATGTATAAATATATGTATGTATTCACAGTGCGTCACTTCTTTTACATTTTTCCCTCAAAATTCTACACAAACTCCCATGATGTATGTATAAATGTTTAAATGTTTTACAAGAAGAAGATCGCAGCCTTGCTCAGTACTTAGTGGGCGCGCATTTGGCAGCAATTAAAGCCTCAATCAAGTCTTTGTGAATGCGATGCCACAAGCTTAGCATATCCCCCTTTGGGCGGTTTCACCCATTCCTCTTTGCAGCACTCAAGCTCCATCACGGCGGATGCGAGGCGACGGTGCACAGCCTTTTTCACATCCCTCCAGAGATGTTTAATCGGATTCAAGTCTGGGCTCCGGCTGCGCCACTCAGGGACAGACGTTAAGTTGTCCTGAAGACACGCCTTTGATATCTTGGCTGTGTGCTTACGAGTGTTGTCCTGCCGTCACCTTAGTCCGAGGTCAAGAGCGCTCACTTCGGTCTATCGCCGCAGTCGTCACACATGAGGCCAAAATTTTAGGTACACTTTGCAGGTGCAAAAATGCGGCAAAAAGATTCAGTTCACAAAAAATTGGGCACATTTACAAAACCCAAAAACAGTGAAGTTGGCACGTTGTGTAATTCGTAAATAAAAAAAGAATACATCCATCCATCCATCCCTCCATCTTCTTCCGCATATCCGAGGTATCCAGACTTCCCTCTCCCCAGCCACTTCTTCCAGCTCTTCCCAGGGGATCCCGAGGCGTTCCCAGGCCAGCCGGGAGACATAGTCTTCCCAACGTGTCCTGGGTCTTCCCCGTGGCCTCCTACCGGTCGGACGTGCCCTAAACACCTCCCTAGGGAGGCGTTCGGGTGGCATCCTGACCAGATGCCTGAACCACCTCATCTGGCTCCTCTCGATGTGGAGGAGCACCGGCTTTACTTTGAGTTCCCCCCGGATGACAGAGATTCTCACCCTATCTCTAAGGGAGAGCCCCGCCACCCGGCGGAGGAAACTCATTTCGGCCGCTTGTACCCGTGATCTTGTCCTTTCGGTCATAACCCAAAGCTCATGACCATAGGTGAGGATGAGAACGTAGATCGACCGGTAAATTGAGAGCTTTGCCTTCCGGCTCAGCTCCTTCTTCACCACAACGGATCGATACAGCGTCCGCATTACTGAAGACGCCGCACCGATCCGCCTGCCGATCTCACGATCCACTCTTCTCTCACTTGTGAACAAGACTCCGAGGTACTTGAACTCCTCCACTTGGGGCAGGGTCTCCTCCCCAACCCGGAGATGGCACTCCACCCTTTTCCGGGCGAGAACAATGGACTCGGACTTGGAGGTGCCGATTCTCATCCCAGTCGCTTCACACTCGGCTGCGAACCGATCCAGTGAGAGCTGAAGATCCTGGCCAGATGAAGCCATCAGGACCACATCATCTGCAAAAAGCAGAGACCTAATCCTGCAGCCACCAAACCAGATCCCCTCAACGCCTTGACTGCGCCTAGCAATTCTGTCCATAAAAGTTATGAACAGAATCGGTGACAAAGGGCAGCCTTGGCGGAGTCCAACCCTCACTGGAAAGGTGTCCGACTTACTGCCGGCAATGTGGACCAAGCTCTGACACTGATCATACAGGGAGCGGACCGCCACAATCAGACAGTCCGATACCCCATACTCTCTGAGCACTCCCTACAGGACTTCCCGAGGGACACGGTCGAATGCCTTCTCCAAGTCCACAAAGCACATGTAGACTGGTTGGGCAAACTCCCATGCACCCTCCAGGACCCTGCCGAGTGTATAGAGCTGGTCCACAGTTCCACGACCAGGACGAAAACCACACTGTTCCTCCTGAATCCGAGGTTCGACTATCCGGCGTAGCCTCCTCTCCAGTACACCTGAATAGACCTTACCGGGAAGGCTGAGGAGAAAAAGAATACAATGATTTGCAAATCATTTTCAACTTATATTCAATTGAATAGACTGCAAAGACAATAAATTTAATGTTCCAACTGAGAAACATGTTTTTTTTTTTTGCAAATAATCATTAACTTTGAATTTAATGGCAGCAACACATTGCAAAAAAGTTGAAGCAACCAAGTCAATCAGAATCAGAAGAAAATCGGTGGTATCGCACATTACTTTTTAAAAGTACAGTAAATTCCCGACTATAAGCCACTACTCTTTTCCTACACAGTGAGGCTAATTTATGGATTTTTCTTCACTGACGGCCATAATACAACGTTTTTACAAAAAACTAAACAAAGTAAATACACTGGGAACGTGTTTTATTGTTTGTGTTATGGCACCAACTTTTTGTACAAGTTGGTGCTGCAGTGTCCTTCCATTTAATGCTTTCACCCGGAAATAGAGTGCTGTTCAGTCTTCAACTAGTCCATAGTGTTTCTACTCGTATGAATTCTCCATTGTCAGATTCAAACACTGATGACATCTATTAAACAAGACAAGAGGCAAAGAATTAAACAGAGACAGAATTCAATTTGGACTCAATTGAGGAGAGTCGCCTCTACACTGTACCCTCCAACAGTATCTCAGCACGCTCTGCCAAAAGATTATTTTATTTTGGACCCTCCCCGACCACATGGCCACCGCTGTTTCCAAAGGACAAAGGTTGCGAAAAGTTCACAGAAAAAGTCGTAAACAATTCACAGAAAAGGTCAGTTCAAAAAGAGTTCGTAAAATAGTTCCAAAAAAGACCCATAAAATAGTTCAAAAAGACGCTCGTAAACCAGTTCAAAAAGGAGGTTCAAAAAGAGGTCGTCTGGAAATTGGGCAGATCCTGTCTTCTCTCCGCTTTGAAGTCCTTGGGTTAGAACAATATCTTTCTGTTGATTAGCATACATGAAAGAACACAGGAACACCTTCATCTTGCTTCCCTCTCCCCTACACAGTGGAGTTTTACGAGCATTACTCTTGGTAGGTTTCAAAGACAGCTTTTGTCTTCTCACCAGACCCTCAATGTAACACAAAGTTTTTGTGATAATTTAGAAACAATTATTCTAACATTTATCCATCACTCCAAGCAACATTTGTAAGTTTTACAATATACCCAAAACGATTCATACATACTAAAGCGTCCCATGTGTGACGTCTGTAGGATTGTTTTCATGCATATTTGTACGTGCTATCGAAATGTAATGACGCTAGCATCGTTAGCATTAGCTAATATGCTAACACAATATTATTTTTGTATTGTTTCAGTTTCACAAATTCCTCAGTAGATTCACCAAAAACGTCACCGTGGAGTTATTGAGTCTGTTTATCTGATTGGAGAGCTAGCTTGATCATCGTTTGAAACAATTAAGGTATGTAAATAAAAATGTACAAAATATTTCTGTGTAAATATTCATTTCACAACGTACAGTCAAGGCCAAAAGTTTGGACACGCCTTTTCATTCAATGTGTTTTCTTTATTTTCATGACTATTTACATTGTAGATTGTCACTGAAGGCATCAAAACTATGAATGAACACATGTGGAGTTATGTACTTAACCAAAAAAAAGGTGAAATAACTTAAAACGTGTTTTGTATTCTAGTTTCTTCAAAATAGCCACCCTTTGCTCTGGTTACTGTTTTGCACACTCTTGGCATTCTCTCGATGAGCTTCAGTGACAATCTACAATGTAAATAGTCATGAAAATAAAGAAAACGCTTTGAAATAAGAAGGTGTGTCCAAACTTTTGGCCCGTACTGTATATATCTGCGGCTTATAGTACAGTATTTTTTTAAATCATTTTTTTAATTTAGTAGGTGTGGCTTACATAGAGTTGCTCTCTATAGTCCGGAAAGTACTGTACATTGGTTCAGTTTTTTTTATTTTTTTATTTTATCATGTTTTGAATAAGTAATGAGAATTGTGATAAATGACAGGTATCGGCATTGTCGGAGGCAGATATTTACATATATCCGTATTTAAGTGTTACTTCTTTATTTTCATAATCATATTACAAAACAGCTAGTGTTCTTCTTCCAATTGTGGTCTTTTTGGTTGTCTGCAAATACTGTGTGCTAACTGTGACTTTGGAATGTAAGGAGGAGAGATACTCCTTTTCCTTATCTGTTCCTGTGTCCAGCTGAGGAGGACAATGGGCATGTGTTTGGGCGAGAAAGAGAGACAAGACAACGAGGGTGGGAGGGAGAGACACTTTATAGAAGAGAAGGTTTCCATATTTTAGATCAGACCATCTTAGCTGCACGATTGAATGTTCTATGCTGGACTGGTCTCATTATATTTCCAAAGCTTTGGAGATAAAATTACAAAATACCTATTCTGTCTCTGGTGGTTTTTCTACTCAGTTGTACTGTCATAAAGAGCTTGGGAGTGACCAGCCGCTTGAATTCTCTGGGAGGAACAACTGGTCCAAACACAACAGCATCTACTACTGAAATTCTGGAATCGTGACAACCCGAGTTCACATTAAATGATGCCTGCATGCCTACGCTGCAGATAGTAATAAGTAATATTACAGTAATTTTCATGCTCGGATGACCACGACTGTGCTCTACTAGCGAGGCGCATGATAGGCTGTCACACTGTGTTTCTTTATATATGGCACTGGGATACTTGGTTAGCCAAACACATGGACTGTGATTATTATACAGTATGACCATTTCCTTCAGAGTGCTTACAATCAAAGCTTGGGAACTGTAACCACTGGCAGCACACACACACACACACACACACACACACACACACACACACACACGCACACACACACACACACACACGCACACACACATTCTTGTATTTGTTACCTTCTTGATACCTTTGAAAAATGCCTACCTCTGTAGGACCGCCCTTTCTAGATATATAAAGATTTATATTTACAACATTAATAATATATACATACTGTGCAAATATAAAAAAGCTTGTTGTGAAAAATGTGTTGGAATTTCACAGGAAAAAGGTCACAATTTCACAAGTAAAACTTGAAATTTTGGCAGTATTGTAATAAAAGTCGTAATTGTGCTCAACACAAGTCAAAATTATACAGGAACATTTGAACATTTGTGCAATATTATGATAAAAAGTTGGAATTTTACTCAATAACAGTCGCAATTCTACAAGAAAAGGTTAACATTTTGGCAATTTTATGAAAAGAGTCATCATTTTACTTGACAAAAATCACAATTTTATAAGAAAACTTTAAAATTTTGGCAATATTATAATAAAAATAATCGGAATTTTACTTGGCAAAATTATGACAAAAGTCATCATTTCACTCAAAAATTGTCACTATTTTACAAGAACAACAAAAAAATTGGCAATGTTGTGATAAAAGTCAGAATTTTATATAACAAATGTCACCGTCTTGCATTAAAAAGTAATAATTTTACATCAAAAAGTAATAATTTTATGAGAAAATATTGCATTATTACAGCAACGGAAAAAAAATATGAGAAAGTGTTCCCAATTTTATGAGGAAAAAAGTCGCCTCATTGTGAGAAAAAGACTGCTTTTAGTTTTGTTCACCGGTCCTCATATGGACGGTACTTTTCCTTGTTGATGTTTCAAGAAGGGTAAGAATACAAGAACACACACACACACACACACATACATACACATTCTTGTATCTGTTCCTTCTTCAGACCTCCAAAAAATGCCTACCTCTGTAGGACCGCCCTTTCTCGACATATAAAGATTTGTTTTTACAACATTAATAATATATACATACTGTGCAAATATAAAAAAGCTTGTTGTGAATTTGTTGGAATTTCACAAGAAAAAGGTCACAATTTCACAAGTAAAACTTAAAATTATGGCAGTATTGCAATAAAAGTCGTAATTGTGCTCAACACAAGTCAAAATTATACAAGAAAATTTGAACATTTGTGCAATATTATGATAAAAAGTTGGAATTTTACTCAATAACAGTCGCAATTCTACAAGAAAAGGTTAACATTTTGGCAATTTTATGAAAAGAGTCATCATTTTACTTGACAAAAATCACAATTTTATAAGAAAACTTTAAAATTTTGGCAATATTATAATAAAAATAATCGGAATTTTACTTGGCAAAATTATGACAAAAGTCATCATTTTACTCAAAAAATGTCACTATTTTACAAGAACAACAAAAAAATTGGCAATGTTGTGATAAAAGTCAGAATTTTATATAACAAATGTCACCGTCTTGCATTAAAAAGTAATAATTTTACATCAAAAAGTAATAATTTTATGAGAAAATATTGCATTATTACAGCAACGGAAAAAAAATATGAGAAAGTGTTCCCAATTTTATGAGGAAAAAAGTCGCCTCATTGTGAGAAAAAGACTGCTTTTAGTTTTGTTCACCGGTCCTCATATGGACGGTACTTTTCCTTGTTGATGTTTCAAGAAGGGTAAGAATACAAGAACACACACACACACACACACATACATACACATTCTTGTATCTGTTCCTTCTTCAGACCTCCAAAAAATGCCTACCTCTGTAGGACCGCCCTTTCTCGACATATAAAGATTTGTTTTTACAACATTAATAATATATACATACTGTGCAAATATAAAAAAGCTTGTTGTGAATTTGTTGGAATTTCACAAGAAAAAGGTCACAATTTCACAAGTAAAACTTAAAATTATGGCAGTATTGCAATAAAAGTCGTAATTGTGCTCAACACAAGTCAAAATTATACAAGAAAATTTGAACATTTGTGCAATATTATGATAAAAAGTTGGAATTTTACTCAATAACAGTCGCAATTCTACAAGAAAAGGTTAACATTTTGGCAATTTTATGAAAAGAGTCATCATTTTACTTGACAAAAATCACAATTTTATAAGAAAACTTTAAAATTTTGGCAATATTATAATAAAAATAATCGGAATTTTACTTGGCAAAATTATGACAAAAGTCATCATTTTACTCAAAAAATGTCACTATTTTACAAGAACAACAAAAAAATTGGCAATGTTGTGATAAAAGTCAGAATTTTATATAACAAATGTCACCGTTTTGCATTAAAAAGTAATAATTTTACATCAAAAAGTAATAATTTTACGAGAAAAAATTGCAATATTACAGCAACGGAAAAAAAATATGAGAAAGTGTTCCCAATTTTATGAGGAAAAAAGTCGCCTCATTGTGAGAAAAAGACTGCTTTTAGTTCATTTATTTTTTGTTTGTATTTGGTTTTTAATCTTCATTATTTACTTCAATGTATTACAGTATGTCTCTATATACATATTTATTTAATTGTTTTCATACATTTTGGCCAAAGGGGGCGCATTTCATTTTCTTACACACATTTGTTATTTCATATGTTGACCAGAGGGGGAGCATTTTTAAAACCGACACACAGTCAATTTGAAAAATCCCTCTTTTTTGTAACTTTGGTTCTCCAGGGGTGCAAATGAGACATTCTCTATTAGATGCAATGGTTTTCCGTATTGGCACCATGATTTATGTCCTAACTTGTTCACCGGTCCTCATATGGACGGTACTTTTCCTTGTTGATGTCTCAAGAAGGGTAAAAATACAAGAACACACACACACACATACATACACATTCTTGTATCTGTTCCTTCTTCAGACCTCCAAAAAATGCCTACCTCTGTAGGACCGCCCTTTCTCGACATATAAAGATTTGTTTTTACAACATTAATAATATATACGTTCTGTGCAAATATAAAAAAGCTTGTTGTGAATTTGTTGGAATTTCACAAGAAAAAGGTCACACTTTCACGAGAAAAACTTAGAATTTTGGCAGTATTATAATAAAAGTCGTAATTTTGCTCAACGCAAGTCAAAATTTTACAAGAAAAACTGAACATTTGTGCAATATTATGATAAAAGTTGGAATTTTACTCAATAACAGTCACAATTTTACGAGAAAAGGTTAACATGTTGGCAATTTTATGAAA
Source organism: Nerophis lumbriciformis (assembly GCF_033978685.3). Classification (NCBI taxonomy): domain Eukaryota; kingdom Metazoa; phylum Chordata; class Actinopteri; order Syngnathiformes; family Syngnathidae; genus Nerophis; species Nerophis lumbriciformis. The sequence goes on along the minus strand of NC_084577.2, from coordinate 20,566,018 downwards.
AGAGTCATAATTTCACTCGACAAAAGTCACAATTTTATAAGAAAACTTAAACATTTTGGCAATATCATAATAAGAAGAATCGGAATTTTACTTGGCAAAATTCTCACAAAAGTCATAATTTTACTCAATTTTTTTTACTTTTTTACAAGAACAACAGAAAAATTGGCAATGTTGTGATAAAAGTCCGAATTATATACAACAAATGTTACCGTTTTGCATTAAAAAGTAATAATTTTACATCAAAAAATAAGAATTTTATGAGAAAATATTCCAATATTACAGAAACAGAAAGAATATAAGAAATTGTTCCCAATTTCATAAGACAAAGGCTGACACATTGTGAGAAAAAGTGAGAACATTTTTGTTAATTAATTTATGGGGAATTGTGTTTGTAATTGGTTTTTAATCTTCATTATTTACTTCAAATTATTACAGTATGTCTCTATATACATGTTTTTTGTTTTGTTTTTTTTTAATTAATTTTGGCCAAAGGGGGTGCACGCCAATTTCTAACACACACTTGTTATTTCATATGTTGACCAGAGGGGGAGCACTTCAAATTCTTACACACACTTGTTATTTCATATGTTGACCAGAGGGGGAGCATTTTTTAAAACCGACACAGTCAATTTGAAAAATCCCTCCTTTTTGGGACCACCCTCATTTTGATAGACTTCACCACCAGGGGTGCAAATGAGACATTCTCTATTAGATGCAATGGTTTTCCGTATTGGGACCATGATTTATGTCTTAACTTGTTCACCGGTCTTCATATGGACGGCACTTTTCCCTGTTGATGTCTCAAGAAGGGTAAAAATACAAGAACACACACACACACACATACATACACATTCTTGTATCTGTTCCTTCTTCAGACATCCGAAAAATGCCTACCTGTGTAGGACCGCCCTTTCTCGACATATAAAGATTTGTTTTTACAACATTAATAATATATACATACTGTGCAAATATAAAAAAGCTTGTTGTGAATTTGTTGGAATTTCACAAGAAAAAGGTCACAATTTCACGAGAAAAACGTAGAATTTTGGCAGTATTATAATAAAAGTCGTAATTTTGCTCAACGCAAGTCAAAATTTTACAAGAAAAACTGAACATTTGTGCAATATTATGATAAAAGTTGGAATTTTACTCAATAACAGTCGCAATTTTACGAGAAAAGGTTAACATGTTGGCAATTTTATGACAAAAGTCATAATTTCACTCGACAAAAGTCACAACTTTATAAGAAAACTTAAACATTTTGGCAATACTATAATGAGAAGAATCGGAATTTTACTTGGCAAAATTATGACAAAAGTCATAATTTTACTCAAAAAATTTCACTATTTTACAAGAACAACAAAAAAATTGGCAACGTTGTGATAAAAGTCTGAATTTTATATAACAAATGTCACCGTTTTGCATTAAAAAGTAATAATTTTACATCAAAAACTAATAATTTTACGAGAAAATATTGCATTATTACAGCAACGGAAAAAAAATATGAGAAAGTGTTCCCAATTTTATGAGGAAAAAAGTCACCTCATTGTGAGAAAAAGACTGCTTTTAGTTCATTTATTTTTTGTTTGTATTTGGTTTTTAATCTTCATTATTTACTTCAATGTATTACAGTATGTCTCTATATACATATTTATTTAATTGTTTTCATACATTTTGGCCAAAGGGGGCGCATTTCAATTTCTTACACACACTTGTTATTTCATATGTTGACCAGAGGGGGAGCATTTTTAAAACCGACACACAGTCAATTTGAAAAATCCCTCTTTTTTGTAACTTTGGTTCTCCAGGGGTGCAAATGAGACATTCTCTATTAGATGCAATGGTTTTCCGTATTGGCACCATGATTTATGTCCTAACTTGTTCACCGGTCCTCATATGGACGGTACTTTTCCTTGTTGATGTCTCAAGAAGGGTAAAAATACAAGAACACACACACACACACACATACATACACATTCTTGTATCTGTTCCTTCTTCAGACATCCGAAAAATGCCTACCTCTGTAGGACCGCCCTTTCTCGACATATAAAGATTTGTTTTTACAACATTAATAATATATACATACTGTGCAAATATAAAAAAGCTTGTTGTGAATTTGTTGGAATTTCACAAGAAAAAGGTCACAATTTCACGAGAAAAACTTAGAATTCTGGCAGTATTATAATAAAAGTCGTAATTTTGCTCAACGCAAGTCAAAATTTTACAAGAAAAACTGAACATTTGTGCAATATTATGATAAAAGTTGGAATTTTACTCAATAACAGTCGCAATTTTACGAGAAAAGGTTAACATGTTGGCAATTTTATGAAAAGAGTCATAATTTCACTCGACAAAAGTCACAATTTTATAAGAAAACTTAAACATTTTGGCAATATTATAATAAGAAGAATCGGCATTTTACTTGGCAAAATTATGACAAAAGTCATAATTTTACTAAAAATGTTTTACTATTTTACAAGAACAACAGAAAAATTGGCAATGTGATAAAAGTCCGAATTATATACAACAAATGTTACCGTTTTGCATTAAAAAGTAATAAGTTTACATCAAAAAGTCATAATTTTACGAGAAAATATTCCAATATTATAGAAACAGAAAGAATATGAGAAATTGCTCCCAATTTTATAAGACAAAGGCTGACACATTGTGAGAAAAAGTGAGAACATTTTTGTTAATTAATTTATGGGGAATTGTGTTTGTAATTGGTTTTTAATCTTCATTATTTACTTCAAATTATTACAGTATGTCTCTATATAAATGTTTTTTTGTTTGTTTTTTTTAATTAATTTTGGCCAAAGGGGGCGCACGCCAATTTCTTACACACACTTGTTATTTCATATGTTGACCAGAGGGGGAGCACTTCAAATTCTTCCACACACTTGTTATTTCATATGTTGACCAGAGTGGGAGCACTTTTAAAACCGACACACAGTCAATTTGAAAAATCCCTCCTTTTTGGGACCACCCTCATTTTGATAGACTTCACCACCAGGGGTGCAAATGAGACATTCTCTATTAGATGCAATGGTTTTCCGTATTGGGACCATGATTTATGTCCTAACTTGTTCACCGGTCCTCATATGGACGGTACTTTTCCTTGTTGATGTCTCAAGAAGGGTAAAAATACAAGAACACACACACACACACACATACATACACATTCTTTTATCTGTTCCTTCTTCAGACATCCGAAAAATGCCTACCTCTGTAGGACCGCCCTTTCTCGACATATAAAGATTTGTTTTTACAACATTAATAATATATACATACTGTGCAAATATAAAAAAGCTTGTTGTGAATTTGTTGGAATTTCACAAGAAAAAGGTCACAATTTCATGAGAAAAACTTAGAATTTTGGCAGTATTATAATAAAAGTCGTAATTTTGCTCAACGCAAGTCAAAATTTTACAAGAAAAACTGAACATTTGTGCAATATTATGATAAAAGTTGGAATTTTACTCAATAACAGTCGCAATTTTACGAGAAAAGGTTAACATGTTGGCAATTTTATGAAAAGAGTCATAATTTCACTCGACAAAAGTCACAACTTTATAAGAAAACTTAAACATTTTGGCAATATTATAATGAGAAGAATCGGCATTTTACTTGGCAAAATTATGACAAAAGTCATAATTTTACTAAAAATGTTTTACTATTTTACAAGAACAACAGAAAAATTGGCAATGTTGTGATAAAAGTCCGAATTATATACAACAAATGTTACCGTTTTGCATTAAAAAGTAATAAGTTTACATCAAAAAGTCATAACTTTACGAGAAAATATTCCAACATTATAGAAACAGAAAGAATATGAGAAATTGTTCCCAATTTTATAAGACAAAGGCTGACACATTGTGAGAAAAAGTGAGAACATTTGTGTTAATTAATTTATGGGGATTTTTGTTTGTAATCTTCATTATTTACTTCAAATTATTACAGTATGTCTCTATATATATATTTATTTGTTTTGTTTTTTATTAATTTTGGCCAGAGGGGGAGCACTTAAATTTTTTACACACACTTGTTATTTCATATGTTGACCAGAGGGGGAGCACTTTTAAAACCGACACACAATCAATGTGAAAAATCCCCTCCTTATTGGGACCACCCTAATTTTGATAGATTTCACCACCAGGGGTGCAAATGAGACATTCTCTATTAGATGCGGTGGTTTTCCGTATTGGGACCATGATTTATGTCCTAACTTGTTCACCGGTCCTCATATGGACGGTACTTTTCCTTGTTGATGTCTCAAGAAGAGTAAAAATACAAGAACACACACACACACACACATACATACACATTCTTGTATCTGTTCCTTCTTCAGACCTCCGAAAAATGCCTACCTCTGTAGGACCGCCCTTTCTCGACATATAAAGATTTGTTTTTACAACATTAATAATATATACATACTGTGCAAATATAAAAAAGCTTGTTGTGAATTTGTTGGAATTTCACAAGAAAAAGGTCACAATTTCACGAGAAAAACTCAGAATTTTGGCAGTGTTATAATAAAAGTCGTAATTTTGCTCAACGCAAGTCAAAATTTTACAAGAAAAACTGAACATTTGTGCAATATTATGATAAAAGTTGGAATTTTACTCAATAACAGTCGCAATTTTATGAGAAAAGGTTAACATGTTTTTATGACAAAAGTCATAATTTCACTCGACAAAAGTCACAACTTTATAAGAAAACATTTTGGCAATATTATAATGAGAAGAATCGGCATTTTACTTGGCAAAATTATGACAAAAGTCATAATTTTACTCAAAATGTTTTACTATTTTACAAGAACAACAGAAAAATTGGCAATGTTGTGATAAAAGTCCGAATTATATACAACAAATGTTACCGTTTTGCATTAAAAAGTAATAATTTTACATCAAAAAGTCATAATTTTACGAGAAAATATTCCAATATTACAGAAACAGAAAGAATATGAGAAATTGTTCCCAATTTCATAAGACAAAGGCTGACACATTGTGAGAAAAGGTGACAAAATGTTTGTTAATTAATTTATGGGGATTTTTGCTTGTAATTGGTTTTTAATCTTCATTACTTACTTCAAGTTATTACAGTATGTCTCTATATACATTTATTTAAAAAAAAAATTTAATTAATTTTGGCCAGAGGGGGTGCACGCCAATTTCTTACACACACTTGTTATTTCATATGTTGACCAGAGGGGGAGCACTTCAAATTCTTACACACACTTGTTATTTCATATGTTGACCAGAGTGGGAGCACTTTTAAAACCGACACACAATCAATGTGAAAAATCCCCTCCTTTTTGGGACCACCCTCATTTTGATAGACTTCACCACCAGGGGTGCAAATGAGACATTCTCTATTAGATGCAATGGTTTTCCGTATTGGGACCATGTTGATGTCTCAAGAAGGGTACAAATACAAGAACACACACACACACACTCACACACACACACACACACACACACACCCACACACACAAATCTTCAGCATGAATGCTTCATTGAACTGCCATTAAAAAAAAAAAAAAAAAAAAAAAAAAAGAACTGCCATTAAAAGAAAAAGCCTTCATTATTTAGGATGTTCCTTCTAAAAGGATACCGACTTATGCATGTAACTATCCAGAGCCCCCCCCCAATTCCCACATAGGCGTATTCATTAGGCAGGAGGGGTGCCATTTGAAAGGCACCCGAGCATTCGCCACTGCGGCTGCATGCGCAAAATAAAACCACATTGGGAGTGATTGAGGAGAACGAAATGGAAGAATGCAGCAGAACAATAAAGAGCATTCCGGAACACAATGTCAAGGGAAAATCCCCATTCAGCAGGGACAAACAGAATTTAGACAGAAAGCGACATTTTGGCACGGCAGAAAATTTGACACCGGGGGATGATGAATAATGACTGGAAATAAGATAAAGTATGTGGCTGAGTTGTGTTACCATAGTGAGTCGTTCTGCTCTTTTCTGTCCCTCATCAGGGAATAACAGTCAATTTAAAACATATTTATCCGGCAATTAACATTTTTAACGTCATTATTGTTGTTTGGATGTGTGCCTAATGTCTTATTCCTGATCAGTGCTTGTCTCAGAAATTAAAGGACGCAGCAAACTTGCAGTGTACGAGATTGTCTTGTTTGTGTCGGTAGCACAGATTTAACTACTGTAGTCGTCTAACGTATTTTTCGGACTACAAGGCGCACTTAAAAATCCTTTCATTTTCTCAAGACTCAACAGTGCGCCTTCCAACCCGGTGCGCCTAATGTATGGAATAATTTTGGTTGTGCTTACTGACCTCGAAGCTATTTTTATTTGGTACATGGTAAAATGATAAGTGTGACTGTCAGAATAATTGTATCTAAGTTATCACAAAACGTTGTGTTTCAATGAGTTCCCGGCGAGCAGACAAAAGCTGTCTTTGATCTTACCAATCAAAAGGCTTGTAAAACCCCCCTGTGTAGGATAGGAAGCGATATGAAGGTGTCGGTTTGTTTGATGTATTATAATCCACAGGAAGATTTTGTCTTGACCCGAGATCTACAAAGCGGAGAGGAAGCAGGACCTGACTCCCCTCCAGGCACTTTTTCTTTGAAATGTTTTGTAACCAAAGGCAGCGGCTGTTTACGACCCCCTTCCTTTAGAAACAGCTTTTGCCATGTAATCAGGGAAAGTTCAAATAAAAGAGGAGGCGTACAAACCTTCGTCAGAGCGTGGTGGGAGATTGTACAAGATTACAGCCCAGACGCTACTCCTCAATTGAGCTAAATTGAATTATGTCTCTGTTTAATTCCTTTCTTCTTTGTCAGTTTAATAGGGACGGCGTGGCGAAGTTGGTAGAGTGGCCGTGCCAGCAATCGGAGTGTTACTGGTTACTGGGGTTCAATCCCCACCTTCTACCATCCTAGTCACGTCCGTTGTGTCCTTGGGCAAGAAACTTCACCCCTTGCTCCTGATGGCTGCTAGTTAGCGCCTTGCATGGCAGCTCCCGCCATCAGTGTGTGAATGTGTGAATGTGTGTGTGAATGGGTGAATGTGGTAATACTGTCAAAGCGCTTTGAGTACCTTGAAGGTAGAAAAGCGCTATACAAGTATAACCCATTTATCATTTATTTATTTATTTAATAAATGTCATCAGTGTTTGAACCTGACAGTGACCGATAGATGGCAGTCACACAAGAGATACGAGTAGACTGCAATATGACTCAAGTAAACAACACCAACATTTTACAAGTTCCATTGAAAATATAGAACATTACACACGGCGCTCAAAAATCTATCAAAATGTTTTAGTACGACTTTGGTAAGCGATGAAGCCACACCGCTTGATGGATTGTACTGTGCTTCAACATACGAGTATTATTATGGTGTGTGTCTAAGGTAAGACATATTATCTGGCCTTTTGTTTCGCGATATTATGCAAAAGCAACTGTTCTTACCTTTTGGTACCTGCTGATCTGTATTTGGGATCTGCATAAATCCTGAAAATTTGCGCGAGTCCGCCTTTGTAGTCCGTGTTGACACCTTTGTTGATAAGTTTCTTCTTTTTCTCTATCTTCTTGTTATGGGACATTCATCCTCCCCTGTTGGCATTTCTAATATAAAGTAGTGTAAAGTTCTTACTTATATCTGTCAGTAAACTCGCCATGAAAGCGCTAAAACATACCGGTGTAGTGAGATTATATTATTCACCCAAGGAACTTTAGTTATTAGAGGGTTTCCAGCGTTGTTATTGCAATATTGAGCCACGGATGAGGAGATGCTGCTCTGTTATTGATTTAAGTAAAGTCTGAATGTAATTAAAACAGTTAGCTCCATCTTTTGACACTTCTTCCACTCCCGTCCTTGCACGCTACACCGCTACAACAAAGATGACGGGGAGAAGACGCTGCCGAAGGTGAGCCACGTAAAATAAGACCGCCCACAAAACTGTGCATCCTGAAGCGACTGTCAGAAAGCGGCTTGAAGATGATCTGTAATACATCATCTATGCAACATTTTGACCAAAGCACCACCATTACATGTTATGTAGACCACAAGGAAGTGTTTTACATTTAGAACAAAAATTATAATAATATGACTCCTTTAATGGGCCCTATAATCTGCGCCTTTTGTATGAAAATAGACCTGACTAGACTCGCCCATCGGCAGTGCGCCTTATAATCTTGTGCGCCCTATGGTCTGGAAAATACGGTATTTTAAAACTGACAGTATTGACCTGATTATAAACATGACATGGTATTTTTTCAATGAAGGGTCAAATGGAAAAACAAATAAATACAAAAAACATCTTTAAATAATTACTAATAATTCATTGTTATTAGACTGTATGTTATTCAATATCACAATTTAATGTCATTTAATGTTTTAATCATTTCATAAATAATCCAATATTTAATTATTAATTTATTCATCTAAGTACTTATTGATTTCATTATTTCATGATTTAATATTTATATCAATATTCTATGATCCTCTGTGGCTGTATGAATATGTTTTTTTTAATTGTATCTATTATTTAATTATTTTTGAAATAATTAAGTAATTCAGGAAAAAAATAATAAAAATTATTTAAAATTATTTAATATTTTATTATTTATTAAAATAATTAATTAAATGATTAAAACATTTAAAATGTATTTTTACATTAAATAAATGAATGACACATTCAACACAATTATGTATTTATTTACAGTTATAAATAATTAATTACAAATTTAAGTAATTATTTAAAGTTGTATTTATTTACTTCATTGCGGCCCCCTTTGACCCTCCATATGTCTGTGACAATAAACTGAATCTGGATAGTGGCGTTGTTTTATTTATGACTAATTTAGCAGACTATCACCACCCACATGAGAGAGGAAGTGTTCAGTCTTGCCCAAGGTTTTTGCTCTACACAACGGGTGTCCTAGGTCCAAGGCTTCTTTTCATCAGACGAAGAAAATGAGACGAGTAATTAAACGTGGCCCACGGTGGAAAACCTTTGGACACTTTTGCTCTTTGCAGACTTCCAGTCATTCATGTTGACGTCTTAATGTTAAAGTTAGAGTGTGTTAATAGCCTGTACCAAGCTACATAGCAACACAACAGATACCAATAAAAGAGTGTGTTCTCTTTTGAACAATTCAAAATGAACGGTTAAAGATTTAAATATAAACTGTAATATTTTCCAGCATCATGCGCACACGCCAAACCTTGCAGCAGCAAATAAAAGGTAGTAAATAAAACATGCAGTCCTGCAGCTAAATTACTCACTGAGACACAAACACGTTGGCATAGTTTGAAAGCAGCATCATTAAAAAACAAAACCCTACAATATATTTTTTTAAAGCTTCTCCAAGTCCTCCATACTCTGAAAAAAGTTACTTTTTTTTTTTTTTTTACTATTTACAGCGTGTTATTTCTTGTATGAATTATTGTAAGAATGCCTTCAAACAAGAGCAACAGTATAGATCAGAAGGCCCCAAACTCTGTCCAAAATCTAACCCGCGAAACGTTTCATGTTCTCATAGTCATTCACATCGACGTCCCACTGGGGTGAGTTTTTCCTTGCCCTTATGTGGGCTCTGTACCGAGGATGTCGTTGTGGCTTGTGCAGCCCTTTGAGACACTTGTGATTTAGGGCTATATTAATAAACATTGATTGATTGATTGATTGATAAATAAAAAAATAAAATAATAATGATAATAATAATTAAAAACATATATAAAAAATTAATTTATATATATATATATATATGTATATATATTTATTTATATATATTATATATATACATATGTATAATTTTAAAATAATTTTATGTTGTCCAGCTGCTTGGGCAAATCATATTGTTTTAAATACAATTATTATTTATTTATTCATTTATTTATATTATAATTATAAAACAAATACAACAATATGTTTTAATCTAAATATTATTTTGATAGATATACTGTATATACATACATATATACTGTACATAAACATGCATATATATACATATAAACATATACTAATATACATATATACATACATACATATATACATACATACATACATACATACATACATACATACATATATATATATATATATATATATATATATATATATATATATATACAGGCTTTTTTTTTTATGATCGTTGCTGCCAAAAATACCTGATTTTGCAGCAGGCCTTATTAATAATATTGCACAGAAGTTGCAATATTTTGAGGTCGTTCTTTTTAAATATGTTAAGATCTTCTATGCTTCATTTCAAATAATTTATGTCGGGAGTGGCAGCACTATTTTTTACTACCAGAGTCCATAAATAAATATTTCTGAGAGAATTAGTAGTCGTTATTGTTAGTTAGCCCATGCCAAAGGCTGATGGTGAAATAGAGCCATTAAATAGGTGTACACTTCATAATTAGTCGAATAATTGTTAAGATAGTCGTCGATTATCAAAATAGTCGTTAGTTGCAGCAATAGCTAGCGTTAGCCTATAGCTAGAGAGCAACATAACTTTGGTTTTCCAGCCACAGGAAAGAAGAAGGGACAGCTAAAGGACAACGCTGAGAAGAAGAAGTGGATGATCATTGAATTAAAGAAAGAAATCATCAAAAAATTAGCACAGCATTGCGAGTCTGCACCATACCAAAGCAGAATACAGCAGCCATTGACGATTACCATATGTTTCCTACCATAGGGCGCACCGGACTATAAGGCGCACTGCTGGCGAATGGTCTATTTTTGATCTTTTTTCATATATAAGGCGCACCGGATTATAGGGCGCATTAAAGGAGTCATATTATTGTTTTTTTTTTCTAAATGTAAAACACTTTCTTGTGGTCTACATAACATGTAATGGTGGTTCTTTGGTCAAAATGTTGCATAAATTATGTTTTACAGATCATCTTCAAGCCGTTTTCTGACAGTCGCTTCCGGATGTGCCGTTTTGTGGGCGGTCTTATTTACGTGGCTCACCTTCGGCAGCGTCTTCTCCCCGTCATCTTTGTTGTAGCGGTGTAGCGTGCAAGGACGGGAGTGGAAGAATTGTCAAAAGATGGAGCTAACTGTTTTAATGACATTCAGTTTTTACTTAAATCAATAACGGAGCAGCATCTCCTCATTCGGAAACAACAACAAGGCCGTAACTCTCTAATAACTAAAGTTCTTTGGGTGAATAATGTAAACGCACTACACCGGTATGTTTTAGCACTTTCATGGCGAGTTTACTGACAGATATAAGTAAGAACTGTATACTACTTTTTATTACAAATATCAACAGCAGAGGATGAATGTCCCATAACAAGAAGATAGAGAAAAAGAAAAAGCTTATTTACTACGGTGTCGGCACAGACTACAAAGGCGGAGTCACGCAATTTTCAGGATTTATGCAGATCCCAAATACAGATCAGCAGGTACCAGAAGGTAAGAAAAGTTGCTTTTGCATAATATTGCGAAACAAAACGCCAGATAATATGTCTTACCTTATACACACGCCATAATAATACTCCTATGGGCGGTATAGCTCGTTTGGTAGAGTGGCCGTGCCAGCAACTTGAGGGTTCCAGGTTCGATCCCCGATTCCGCCATCCTAGTCCCTGCCGTTGTCTCCTAGGGCACGACACTTTACCCACCTGCTCCCAGTGCCACCCACACTGGTTTAAATGTAACTTAGATATTGGGTTCATATGTAAAAGCGCTTTGAGTCACTAGAGAAAAGCGCTATATAAATATAATTCACTTCACTTCACTATGTTGAAGCACAGTACAATACATGAATTGATTTACGTGGACCCCGACTTAAACAAGTTGAAAAATGTATTCGGGTGTTACCATTTAGTGGTCAATTGTACGGAATATGTACTGTACTGTGCAATCTACTAATAAAAGTTTCAATCAATCAATCAATCATCAAGCGGTGCGGCTTCATAGCTTACCAAAGCTGTACTTAAACATTTTGATGGATTTTTGAGTGCCGTGTGTAATGTTCTATAATTTCAATGGAACATATAACATGTTGGTGTTGTTTACTTGAGTCATATTGCAGTCCACACATATCTCTTATGTGTGACTGCCATCTACTGGTCACACTTATTATTTCACTATGTACCAAATAAAATTGCTTCGAGGTTGGTAAGCAAAACCAGAATTATTCACTACTTTAGGCGCACCGGGTTATAAGGCGCACTGTCGAGTTTTGAGGACGAAAAAAAAATACAATAAATAATATCTTAAAACGTTGTATATTTCTCCATAAAAATATGGAGAAGCTGCTGATTGTGTGTTTGACTGAGAAGTCCGCTCTCTGAGGTAGATGCTGCACTTTATTATTACATTAGATTGTAAAACTACTGTGTTGTTTTTCGCGCAAAAAGTTGATTTCCCCTTTCAAAAGGCATGTGACATGTTAAAATGGTGCATTCTTCTTGAATGAGGTCAAACTGCTGAAGACCGGGATCATGGCGGAGTGATGGAAAAGAACGAACGTGCGCGTCGTTCTCCACAAACTGCGTAATTAGTCTGCAGATAACGAAGACAAGACGTCTGACCCCCAGCCTCTTGCCAGTGTGATCTTTTTTTTTTTTTTTTTTTTTTTTTTTTAAACAGCTCAACCGCTGGCAGTCTCACGCCAACAGGAAGGTGTTTAAAAAATGAACACATCCGCCGGCTGCTGCCACAAAGAAAACTTAAAATGCTTGAAGCCATCATGAAATATTGAGCCAGTCAGATGCGCTTCAAACAAAGCCCGACATAACTTTTTACTATGAAAATTAAAGTGGCTGTTTTTTTGTTTTTGTTTGGCATTGGCTCAAACACTGCAGCTTTGTTGTTCCCAAAAAGCCTTACAGTCTTTTTTTTTTCTTTTTTTATTACACTTGCCATTCCGTCCACATCTTTATCCGATGTGTGTGTGTATTTATTTATTTTCTCTGTGTCGACCTGCACTGAACCCAAGTGGCTCCTTTTAGCTTTTAGGTGCTGTGATGTGAACTGAAGACAAAGAGGATAAATAAGGATTAAGGCGACAAATGCATGGATTGGAAGGCAGTCGGTAACAACTCTTTAAAATTGAGCGCGGGATTAAAAGCGCCCCGTTGGGACGTTTAAACAAACAGCTCTCACTTCTGAAACTACTTAAAAAAAAGTTGTCACAGAACATCTACTAAGTTTTTCAATCATGCAAAATAAAATGCCTTAATGCATCTGGTAATATCTCTTTGTATTTTGTTACACTTATTTAATTACCAGCTACAAAAACATCACAAAATGTCAACAATCACAACATCAAACTTTGTTAACCTCTTAACGCCTTTTCGCAAAATTAAACAAAACAAATATAAAAAACAGAAATTACCGTAAATTCCAGACTTTAAGTCGCTCATTTTTTTCCTACGCTTTGAGCCCCGCGGCTTATAAAACGACGCGGCTAATTTATGGATTTTTCAATGCAAATAGTTAAAAAAAACAAGAAATGACGCTGAAAATATGTGTTATTGTTTGTGCTATGGCGCCCTCCTTTGGATGAGTTCACTCACTACTGGTGCTGCATTGCCATTTCAACCGGAGGTACAAGTGCTATTCCGTCTTCTGGGTGTTCATAGTGTTTCTATTTGTATGGATTCTATATTCATTACTTCAAGCAACTAAGTTTTACAATATCACTAAAACAATTTTAACTTAATAAACCGTTTTCATGCATATTTGTACGTGCTCTCGTAATGTAATCAAGCTAGCGGCGTTAGCATGTGCTAATATGTTAACATGTTTAAGAGTGTCTTTGTTAGTATTATTAACTTACAATGGCATTCTTTTCGCATTGTTTCGTGAATTTACCAAAACGTTTTAATTCCCACCTCTGGAAGAACTTTGAACATTTCACGAGGGAAGCGCTGGACATTGGGTCCGAGTGGACAATGTTCTGTGGGTCTGTTGTCGAGGCAGCTGATGGGAGCTGTGGCCACAAGGTGGTATCATGCTAATTAGCTGCCTAAAAGCGGGTGACTCCACTGTAGAAATAGCCTGCATGTCTTCTAGCACATACGCTGCAATGGCTCTATATATATTGTCCTGGCTAGCAGTCCCTGCATTAAAATCCTTAGGTGGTGGTGGAGGTTAAGTGGTATCGAAGTCTGTGTCTCTCTTTACTAGCTTCATTGAAGCATGTTGCTTTTGTAGCTGTTTCAGCAGATTTGAATTGTTATTTGGGCAGTAGATAGGATCTCTGATCCAAGACACAACTTACATTTAACTAAAATGTTCTTTTCTTTGTGCTCGACAAAAGAAAAGTAGTGAGAATATCTCCATGTTAAGAAACTCGACTCCGGTTAGTAAACACAGACACGACACGCACCTCTCTCTTCTCCAGCTTGTGACACAGGAAGAATCAGAGGGACGACACTGCAACTCTCCAATACAACGCACTCAGATCTTCTGTTTCTAGCCGATACTACATAAAAAATAACGTAAAATAACGCAGTAACACATCATGTAGTAACGGTAATTGAGTTACTGAATATAAAAAATAGCGCGTTAGACTACTAGTTACCGCCGAAAATAACGACGTTACAGTAACGCGTTAATCCCAACACTGCTCATTACACATTATCTGTATGTAATATTGGCCGCATTTCTGATATGTTGTTCCAGACCACAGCAAACGTTACCCAGCTTGCAAAGATTGTAATAAATCCATTAAAGTCCATTAATTTCCTTTACCTTTGGCCATTCTAAGCCAGTAATTTCCAGTGGAAGAAGATGGATGGATGAAAAACAGAATACTCAGAATACTAAATCAAAAATGAACAAAATGACATATTCATAACATATTTGGACACAGGGGAGTATTGTTTGGCACCAAACCTACTCAGTTGCCTTGCGGTTAGAGTGTCCGCCCTGAGATCGGCAGGTTTTGAGTTCAAACCCCAGCCGAGTCATACCAAAGACTATAAAGATGGGACCCGTTACCTCCCTGCTTGACACTCAGCATCAAGGGTTGGAATTGGGGGTTAAATCACCAAAATGATTCCTGGGCGTGGCCACCGCTGCTGCTCACTGCTCCCCTCACCTCCCAGGGGGTGAACAAGGGGATGGGTCAAATGCAGAGGACACATTTCACCACACCTAGTGTGTGTGTGTGACAATCATTGGTGCTTTAACTTAACTTAACAAATAACACATCTCATCACATATTATATGCACGTCCATTTGTATATTGATATTTCTCACAGTGCTCACATCATACCAAAGCGTCCATCAAATAGAAATAACGTGCAGTACAATTTAAAATTAGCCAGTTCGTTTACAATAATACCTCTCTGATGGTGTCACTCATTGATCTGAACAAGATGGCTTTTTTCCCTACCCCAAATGTTGATGAGATCACAATGCACGATATTCTCCCTGTTCATACTACTCAATACAATCTACATATCATTGCTTTAATTCCCACCCTTCCAGCACGCCACTGTCCTGTCCTCTTTTGCTGAAATGGAACACACTCTCATCAAAATTTCACATATTTCCCCCTTTTTCTCAAACGCCCTATGTAGATCTATTGTAATGAAATATCCTCAACCGCTTTGGTTTCTTCCCTGCTCATTTGACACCTCCCCCTCCCGACTATAATTTATGGATTCAATGTGCTGGAAAGGCAAACTGCTCGGACCCAAGTATTAAAAATGGGTTGGTGAGGAATCAGGGTACAGTTTGTAGGCAGCAGACTGCCTTTGCGAAGGGGATTAATAAAGAACTGAATACGTACCCTCTGTGCAAAATGCATTTGCAGCCCCACCATATTGCAAAAAAAAGACATTTTTTTATGAATGTGAAACTTTTTATATCAAACATGAATTAAATTGTTTGCATGTTTTGTATCAAGCTTAACTTGGGCTGAAAATGTTTGCACTTGAAAATATAAATTTTGAAAAATAAATTAATGTTGAATTTTGAAAAATACATCAGGTATATATATATATATATGTGTGTATATATATATATTTGTTTATATATATATATATAAATATATATATAAATATATGAATATATTATAATTTATACATATACATATACACATATTACATATATAAACATATATACATACATATATACACATACATATATACACATATATACATACATATATACACATATATACATACATATATACAGACATACATACATACACAGTATATATATATGTACATATATACATATATATACATATATATAAATATAGATACATACATATATACTTACATACACACACACATATATATATATATATATACACACATACATACATGTATACATATTTATATATATATATATCCATCCATCCATCCATTTTCTACCGCTTATTCCCTTTGGGGTCGCGGGGGGCGCTGGAGCCTATCTCAGCTACAATCGGGCGGAAGGCGGCCTACACCCTGGACAAGTCGCCACCTCATCGCAGGGCCAACACAGATAGACAGACAACATTCACACTCACATCCACACACTAGGGCCAATTTAGTGTTGCCAATCAACTTCTCCCCAGGTGCATGTCTTTGGAAGTGGGAGGAAGCCGGAGTACCCGGAGGGAACCCACGCAGTCACGGGGAGGACATGCAAACTCCACACAGAAAGATCCCGAGCCCGGGATTGAACCCAAGACTACTCAGGACCTTCGTATTGTGAGGCAGATGCACTAACCCCTCTGCCACCGTGAAGCCCATATATATATATATATATATATATATATATATATACATACATGCATATATACATACATACATACATACATACATACATACACATACATGTAGAAATATATATATATATATATATATATATATATATATATATACACATACTTACATACATACACATACATGTAGAAATATGTATATATATATATATATATATATATATATATATATATATATATATATATACATACATACATACATACACATACATGTAGAAATATATACTAGATATATATATAGAAATATAAATAATATTTATATATATATATAGAAATATATATATATATATAGAAATATATATATATATATGTATGTGTATATATATATATATATATATATATATGTATTTCTACAATATATGTGTGTATGTATGTATGTATGTATATATATACATACATATATACAGACATACATACATACATACACAATATATATATACACATATGTATATATATATATATATATATATAAATATATTTATATATATACAGACATACATATATACATGCATATATATATATATATATATATATATATATATATATATATATATATATATATATACAGTATATTAATATATTTATACATATACATACATACATACTCACATACATATATATGCACACATATACATACATAAATATATACATATAAGTTTCAATGTTTATTTTTTGGCCCTAATTTAGTTTAGTTTAGTTAGTTTTGTACTTCAACAAATGCATGGGGAAGAAACGGTTCAAATATGTGACATAATGTATTATTTGAGCACAGGAAGAGAACAGACTCAGTAATTGCGGACATAAAGAGAAGGGGTGCTATCAAGTAAACTCTGCTTCTTCCTGCTCCTTTTCAGACCTTTGTAAACATCTCCAATGTAGCTTGTTGTTTAATTCTTAACCATTCAACATTTCCAGAATACTCTCCTATTAATATATATATATATATATATATATATATATATATATATATATATATATATATATATATATATATATATATATATATATATATATATATATATATCAAAGAATATGATTCCAACTGTGATGTTATCAGACAACCTCAGTAGGATACGGGACATAAGAAGATTAGATTTGCAGGATTACAGATGACCTTTAAATGACAGCAAGTGTCCGATCGGATTTGTTTGTGCATTGAGACAAATAAAATAGAAGGTTACTGCAGGGGCGGCAACAAATTCTCAAAGCATTTATAAGCGAGCGCGTGACGTAACGAGAGGCCGCAACAGCAAGGACATGGAGGCTAATCACAATAAAGTGTTCGATGATACGGTGTGTGTATAATCTGCACGCGGAGATGTTACTTACAACATCTACCATGACCGTGGAAACTTCTGATGTCAATCTATATTTGACAATAAACTCCCCCTAAGGGGGGAGTCGGCAACCCTAATGGCTCCCTGGAGCTTTTTCAAAAATCTATGAAAATGGAAAAAGATGAGGGAAACATATATTTTGTGTTTTAATATGGTTTCTGTGGGGGTTCAAACCTTCCTAATTGTTAGAAAGCCCTATGTTTAATATGATTGTGTTCATGCTTCACTGATGGCAATATTTGGTGAGCGCCGTTTTGTCCGACTAATTTCGGCGGTCCTTGAACTCACCGTAGTTGTGGCGCACCAGTTTGTTTCACATATACAACTTTCTTCGACGCTGACACAGAAAGACGTGTTTTATGCCACTCCTTCTTTGTCTCATTTTGTCCACAAAACGTCACATGCTGTGTGTGAATGCACAAAGGTAAGTCTTGTCGATGTTATTGACTTGTGTGGGGTGCTAATCAGGCATATTTGGTCAGTGCATGACTGCATGCTAATCGATGCTAACATGCTATTTAGGCTAGCTGTATGTACATATTGCATCATTTTGCCTCGTTTGTAGGTCTATTTGAGATCATTTAATTGCCTTTACTTATGTCCTCTGAGTATTTAATTAGTGTTGGGTTAGTTACTGAAAACCAGTAACTAGTTACAGTTACTAGTTACTTTATTTCAAAAGTAACTCAGTTACTTACACCAAAAAGTAATGTGTTGCTGTGTAAAGTAACTATTTAGTTACTTCTTTTTTCTTTTTCTTTTTTTAAAAGCTCCCATTAATGCCCTTTTAGCCTTAATTTCAGTACTGTTATTGCACTGGAGAATAATACAGGCATATGATTTTTCCGTCTAAAGTCGGAATTCCGTCTTTTTTAATCACGGGGGGAAAAAAATAATTATCTCCCGTTTTTCCGTTTTTTTTCCCGACCCTAAATCAAGATTCGAGACGTAGTTTATATTACGCCGTAGTTGATTGGTCGATATGTTCCTTGTGACCAATCAGGACATCTGTTATGAATGATGACGTTAATAACGTCATCATTCATAATGGTTATTACCGCCATTTTCCATATGTAAACGATGTCGGTTCTCGAGAGAAAGGACGCTTTACGAGTAAAATAAATTGATAAACATGTCAAAAATAAGTTTCGATGGGACTGGATGGAAAGGGAAATCACTGATACTGTTGGGAAGAAGGAAGTTACGACTTTGTTCGGTGATTTTATTCGGAAAATCGATCGTCCCGGAAAGGTTTTGTGCACGTGGTGTCAGGATAATATTGACTATGGATCACGAGGTTTCAAGGCTTTGGAAGTACATGCGAAACGCCAAAAACATATGAAACAACTTGAAGCAAGGAAAACGAACTATTCACTAGCTGGTACTTTTGGATGTCAACCGAAAGTGAGCAAACCTTACGGACTTCATCCTTTGTTTACATCGACATCGACCGTAGACATCGAGAGGAAAGATCCACCCAAACAACCCACTTCAGTTGCAGACAGGGTTGTTAATAATGAGGTAAGCTAAAAAATATTTGCTTGCGAAATACGCATGTTTGTTTTAAATATTAACCAATTATTGCTTTGCGAAATATAAATGGGTTTTTCTAAAAATAAAAAGCCACGTGAAAATATATTATGAAATTACAGAAATTCAAAGAGTCGCATTATTGATCCCAGTTAACAATGTATTTGAAATAAATTTGCATATAATACTATTTTGTGTGAAGTGAACTGAAGTAATGTGGTAATACTGTAAATAAACTGGAGATAATAACACTGATCAATGTGACACCTGTGGATGTGAATGAACACAAGATGTAAATATTAGTGACTAAATACTGTTGGGACTGAACCATATCATTCATTAGGATAATTGGGTTATGGATGTTCTATTAATGATGTTTTCATGTCTTTAAACACTAAAATATTTTCTTCAAATGGTGCTGTCTTTGTTAATTTTAGCATGTTAAATTGGTGAAAAACTAGGAGCTCCTGGACCTGGACCTTCGTCCCCCAGACCCCCGGAAATGTTTTCAGTCTTTTTCATTGTGGTCAAATCACATGCCTGATAATACAATCTGTTGATCAACTTGACATGCATTTGCATCACTGAACTCTGCTAAGCAATGTGGTCGACATACAACACACAAAGACAAAGATATGTTTCAAAGGGCCAATTTATTTCAGGCCAGAACAAATTGAAAAAACTATTTTAAATAGCTGCAACATAACATACATAAGTAACAAACAACATAATGACATCATAGGTGTAAACCAAGGAAGTACTTTAACTTTAACTTTACATACACAAAGCCTAACCAGGTGTTTTTTCTCTCAAGGAATTCTGAAATAAAATCATGTCTGATTTTCCCCAGTTTTAGTTTAGAGATAAGGAAAGATTGGCCTGGCCCACTAGCATCCCTCTTTATGTTTGTGAACTTTATATTCTATACATTTAGATTGATGTGATAATCAAACACTCTAGAAGTCTAGAATGAAAGAGTATATAAGAGGATTGACAGAGTGTGTGTACCTTCAGTGCTGAATGATGAGCAGAGGCAGAGTTTGGAGTGTCTTCTTTAGCTCGCTTTCCATGTTTATGTGTTCACTGTCCACTGTGTCCAGGAGCTTGGAAAATGTTTTCGTGCCATTTGCTGTTTGACGCCCGCTGTCATGCTAATTAGCTGCCTGAAAGTGAGTGGCTCCACTGTAGAAATAGCCTGCATGTCTTCTAGCACATACGCTGCAATGGCTCCATCAATGTTGTCCTGGCCAGCAGTGCCTCGTTAAAATCCAGCCGCTGTTGCTTAGGAGGTGAAGTGTGTCTCTCTTTATTAGCTTTGTCGAAGCATGTTGCTTTTGTAGCTGTTTCAGCAGATTTGAATTGCAGTTTTCTTTGATCCAAGACACAACTTACATTTAACTAAAATGTTCTTTTCTTTGTGCTCGACAAAAGAAAAGTAGTGTAACCTATTTTTATGGGCTTGCCTGTTTGTGATGTTAAATTCCTATTATAAGCTGTTATACAGTATATGCCTTGAGCTCTTATTTTGAAGGCGCTAAGAGCGGAAGTGGTGACACGTAGTGGAGCGGAGGTTTTGAAAAGAAAGGAAATAAAGTGGTCTTTGTGTAAAACTGGAGCCTCCGTGTTTGTTATTTTGTAGTTTTATACAGTATAGGCGACATATATAAACCCTCGGTTACAGTAGTGATAATATTTCCATGTTAAGAAACTCGACGTGGACAGACATGCCCCCCCCGCCCCCTGCCCTCCCTCCCCACACCCAGACACACACAGAGAGCGCGCCTCTTCCTTGTGACACAAGAGATTCAGAAGGACGACACCGCAGCGCTCCAATACAACATACTCAGATCTTCTCTGTTTCTAGCCGATACTACATAAAAAATAATTTAAAATAATGCAGTAACGCATCATGTAGTAACGGTAACTGAGTTACTGAATATAAAAAATAACGCGTTAGATTACTAGTTACCGCCGAAACTAACGGTGTTAGTTAGTCCCATTAGTGTTGGGACTAACACGTTACTTTGTAACGTGCAGTGTTGGGACTAACGCGTTACAAAGTAACGCGTTACTGTAACGCCGTTAGTTTCGGCGGTAACTAGTAATCTAACGCGTTATTTTTTTTTATTCAGTAATTTAGTTACCGTTACTACATGATGCGTTACTGCGTTATTTTACGTTACTTTTGATGTAGTATCGGCTAGAAACAGAAGCGCTGCGGTGTCGCGTTCTTCTGAATCTTCCTCTGTCACAAGCCGGAGAGAAGAAAAGAGGCGCGGTCTATGTGTGTGTGTGTGGGTGGATCACGTGATCCGCGGTTTGATATATGAAACAAACAAAAAAAAGTTGTTGGCACGTTCAGTCCACACACAGCGTGGTCATGGCGAGCGCAGTAACGGAGGAGCTTGAATGCCCCCGCCATTGAATCGGTGTGTTTATAAGTGCAGATTCGGTTGTGCAAAACGAGGGTTTTAAACACATGCTGAACGTGCTTGAACCACGTTACGACATCCCGTCGCGCACCCACTTCAGCAATAAGATTGTGCCAGATCTTTATGAGCAGGAGAAGAAAAAAGTTGTGGATGAACTATCCCGAGCATCATCTGTTGCGCTCATGACAGACGGGTGGACGTCCAGCGGAACTATAAGCGCTCACTTCATCACAGCAGACTGGGAGATGAGAAGACACGCCCCCTCTACGAGAGTCACCTTGCGCAGGTACTGACACAAGCAGTGGAGGACTGGAAGATAAAGATATCCCAGTCACACGTGATAATGCCAAAAATCAAATAATTACAGAGAATGAGGCAGGACTGGGACCACAGATAGGTGCTTTGCACATGTAGTGAATTTGGCATCACAGAAGGGAATCTCAGTCAATAGGATGGAGCGCCTCTTTGGGAGGATCAGGAAGGTTTCTTACTTCCACCCAAGCACAACAGCTGCTCATGTGCTTAAGACAAAGCAAGAAATGCTAAAGCTGCCTGCTCATACATGATGTCCCAACGAGGTGGAACTCCACTTATGATATGTTGGAGCAGCAGGCAGCTATATTGACCCACAACACCCTGAAGACAAATGTCACCCTGTCTGATGATGATGTGAGAGTGGCAGATGAGGTCCTCCAGGTGCTTAAAAGTGTTCCATCTCTACTGAGCACTGAAACTTCACCATCTGTGTCAATGATCCTGCCACTGAAAACAAGGATTCTACAATCCATGGCTCCAAGTGTGGAAGACAGCAGCATCACTCCAGATGTCAGGCTTTATTTCACTACCTATGTTTCAAGGAAGATGATGTTTCTTCTTATGTTGCACTTAAACTTGTTTTTTATTAATGGTCATTGGTCCAAGTTTAAAGAAAGGAGGAATGCCTTTTTATGTTGCACTGTTTTTCATTCATTATGTTAAAAGGAAAATAAAAATGTATGTCAAGTTGATCAACAGATTGTATTATTCTCCAGTGCAATAACAGTACTGAAATGAAGGCAAAAAGGGCATTAATGGGAGCTTTAAAAAAAAAAGAAGAAAAAAAGAAGTAACTAAATAGTTACTTTTCACAGTAACGCATTACTTTTTGGTGTAAGTAACTGAGTTAGTAACGGAGTTACTTTTGAAATAAAGTACCGTATTTTCCGCACTATAAGGCGCACCGGATTATTAGCCGCACCTTCTATGAATTACATATTTCATAATTTTGTCCACCAATAAGCCGCCCCGGACTATAAGCCGCGCCTACGCTGCGCTAAAGTGAATGTCAAAAAAACGCTGCGCTAAAGTAAATGTCAAAAAAACAGTCAGATAGTTCAGTCAAACTTTAATAATATATTGAAAACCAGCGTTCTAACAACTCTGTCCCAAAATGTACGCAAATGTGCAATCACAAACATAGTAAAATTCAAAATGGTGTAGAGCAAAAGCAACATAATGTTGCTCGAACGTTAATGTCACAACACACAAAATAAACATAGCGCTCACCTTCTGAAGTTATTCTTCATTCGTAAATCCTTCGAATTCTTCGTCTTCGGTGTCCGAATTGAAAAGTTGCGCAAGCGTGGGATCCAAAAATGGCCGGCTCCGTCTCGTCGAAGTCATCGGATTCAGTGTCGCTGTTGTTGTGCAGCAGTTCTGTGAATCCTGCCTTCCGGAAAGCTCGGACCACAGTTGTGACCGAAATATCTGCCCAGGCATTTACGATCCACTGGCAAATGTTGGCGTATGTCGTCCGCGAAGGTGTGTTCGCCTTCGGAGCTGTGTGAAAAAAGCCACCCGGCCTCTTCGCGTAAACTTCCCTTAACCACTCGCTCATCTTTTCTTCATCCATCCATCCCTTCGAGTTAGCTTTTATGATGACGCCGGCTGGAAAGGTCTCTTTTGGCAAGGTCTTCCTTTTGAATATCACCATGGGTGGAAGTTAGCATGGCAAGCTAGAACCACAGTGAAGGATGACTTCTCATTCCCTGTGGTGCGAATATTCACCGTACGTGCTCCCGTTCCACAGTGCGGTTCACAGGAATATCAGTTGCTGTGAAATACGGTAGTAATCCGTGTGCGGATGGAGAGATTGCGTCTTTTTATGAACCGGATCCTTGTCGCTTTGTAGGAGCCATTTTGTGGTCTTTACAGATGTAAACAGGAAATGAAACGTACGGTGATATCCGCGCGTTTTTTCTTCTTCTTCCGGGGGCGGGTAGAAGAAGAAGCGCTTCCTGTTCTATGGGGGCGGGTGCTTTCCTTGGCGGTTGCTTGCGTAGAAGAAGAAGCGCTTCCTGTTCTACCGGGAAAAAAGATGGCGGCTGTTTACCGAAGTTGCGAGATCGAAACTTTATGAAAATGAATCGTAATAAAGCGCACCGGGTTATAAGGCGCACTGTCAGCTTTTGAGAAAAATTGTGGTTTTTAGGTGCGCCTTATAGTGCGGAAAATACGGTAACTAGTAACTGTAACTAGTTACTGGTTTTCAGTAACTAACCCAACACTGGTAACGTGTTAGTCCCAACACTGCTCATGACACATTATTTGTATGTAATATTGACTGCATTTCTGATAGTTGTTCCAGACCACAGCAAATGTTACCCAGCTTGCAAAGATTGTAATAAATCCATACATTTCCTTTACCTTGGAAACACACATCTTTACCTTTGGCCATTCTAAGCCAGTAATTACCAGGAATAATATGACCCCTTTAAGATAGTGTTTTTGTTGTATTATCTATTTATACATACTGCCGTCGTTAAAGTCCCATTTTTGGTTGATTTTGGCGGCGCCAGTGGACCAAAGCGGTAGTGTTTTTCCAGAAGACCACATTTCCCTTGAGGACGAGCACATTTAGAGACAAACTGACATGATATCCGCTGTAATATTGGCACAAATATTACGTCTCTCACGGCTATGCTGATGTTAAATAGCAGACACTATCAAGAAATTATCTTGGATTGCGCTACAAACATGACGCTACTATCAAGAATGTATCGGGGCGGATGCAGGTTCGAAGCAAAGAACTACCGGCGGGACAGTTTAATCGAAGGAAGTGGTAGTGAAACTATCAAGCTGTTGGCTATTTATTGCGACCAAATTTCCGATATCATTTTGATTTGAGCATCGAAAGTCAGTTAATAGTTTAGCAGAAACAGAGCCAAGACAGTATCGGTCTGAAATTCCTCGTCTTCAAGCTCACGCCAGCGAGTGAAAGCCGAGGCAATGTTGATCCTTGACTGTCCTTTTATCCGGGTAGCCTCTCTTTTCCAAATTTTTGTCTCCTCAGACAAAACTTTTCGTTTCTTTGGTTGTTTTGGAGCTTCTACCATGATAGCAGTAATTGCACGTAGGCGTTCTTCTTCCTCTTCTTTTTCTTTTACTTTTCTGGCGGCACATAGGTGTTCGCATCGACTTCCGTCTTTTTATCGAATGGGGAAAGGGGGAGTGACATATTTCGTAAAGCAAGTCAGCACATTTGTAGTGTTTTATGTGACCCTCCCCAAAGTTGCTAAGTGCCAGTGGCAGTGATACAGACCCTCTCAGGCCATGACAGAGGTTTGTCATTCAACTAGTTGTAAGTCCATGTATCATCTCAAAAGTTATGAACATATCTTATGAAGGCTGAAAAGGTACTTAGTAAGGCAATTTTTAGATGTTCATTATGTTTTAATTATGTTACTGTATGTAAAAAACTGCACTGCAACCAAATAATTTCCCCATTGTGGGATGAATAAACTATCCCAGATATTATCTATCCCGATAATATCGGAGTGCCGACATTATCGGCCGATAAATGTTTTAAAGTGTAATATCGGAAATTATCGGTATCGGTTTCAAAATTATCATTATCGGTTTCAAAGAGTAAAATGTATGACTTTTTAAAACGCCTCTGTGTACACGGACGTAGGGAGAAGTACAGAGCGCCAACAAACCTTAAAGGCACTTCCTTTGCGTGCCGGCCCAATCACATAATATCTACAGCTTTTCACACACACAAGTGAATGCAAGCATACTTGGTCAACAGCCATATAGGTCACACTGAGGGTGGCCGTATAAACAACTTTAACACTGTTACAAATATGCGCCACACTGTGAACCCACACCAAACAAGAATGACAAACATATTTCGGGAGAACATCCGCACCGTAACACAACATAAACACAACAGAACAAATACCCAGAACCCCTTGCAGCACTAACTCTTCCGGGACGCTACAATATACACATCCCGCTACCCCCTACCCCCCCCCCCCCCCCCAACTCAACCCCGCCCACCTCAACCTCCTCATGCTCTCTCAGGGAGAGCATGTCCCAAATTCTAAGCTGCTGTTTTGAGGCATGTTAAAAAAAATAATGCACTTTGTGACTTCAATAATAAATATGGCAGTGCCATGTTGGCATTTTTTTCCATAACTTGAGTTGATTTATTTTGGAAAACCTTGTTACATTTTTTAATGCATCACAACAAAATTAGGCATAATAATGTGTTAATTCCACGACTATATACCCTTGTATATCAGTATCGGTTGATATCGGAATCGGTAATTAAGAGTTGGAAAATATCAGATATCGCCAAAAAAGCCATTATCGGACATCTCTATTTAACAACTTAACTTTAAATAATTATGTCTTGTCCTTAAATCACCTTTTGTGTGTCTACTTTGTTTATTTAACATAAACTCAGTCTGTTTAGCTTAATGATAATAGTGACATTATCAACACGCCAAGCATTTGTGAGGTAGACGATGCGATAGAAATGCAACGCTCTGATTGGCCGAAAGCAAATAGCTGTGGCTCAGTGACTAAACCCGAAACTGAAACTAACAAAATGTTAGTGCACTCAAGGGGTAACAATGGTCGGAGTCTGTTTTATGACGGTGACGGTTTGACCCTGGAACAGATCATTTATATTTCCATTACAAACATTCTCCGGGAAACAAAATGTGAAAGGAACGATGTCGGCGGTTCAAATGATTTGCTGCTGAAAGCGGTAATGGGCTCCGTTTGAGATTTAAGGGAAGCCTTGTGTGCTTGTTTGGGTTCATATATAATCATTTCAAAGCGTGACATACACATAATTTTGAAAACAGAGCCCAGGAAGAGCTTATTGATGGCAAGGTGTGTCAGCATGCATACAGTACAGAGGACAGTGTGACCTTTGTGAGGGGGCTGAGAGATAGATGGATGGGAAAATGAATAAGAAATTGCCAATCGAAATGGTCCTACCAATCATGTGTTTCAACGTTCTGAGGAATCCATTCACCAGAATCTCACAAGTAAATGTTAATTTTCCATCAAACATGGCGTGTGTGTGGGGATGAATATATCTCCTTCCGAGTTATATACTGTATTGATCCATTTTTTTTGTATCCTTGTCTGAGTCCGGACTCATAACCTGTGAGTCCACTGTAATGCATGAAATCATCATCCTGAATTGTGCCATCACGTCCGATGTTATCGTGCTTAATAATCTGCATACCTTTTCTACGGTGGCTCGGGAAGTGCAAAAAAAAAAAAAAGTAAAAGTACAGCTTGGTACTGAATCAGATACTTTTTTGGCACCGACCGAATCCAGCCGGTCCTACCTGGCATCGATGCCCGTAAAATCCAACGGTGCCATGTTTCGGTACCATGGATTCTAATCCCTTTTTGAGAAATGGTTCCCGTTATTGAAGCCACTATAGTAAAGAAAAATATTTGGTTCTTTATATTTGGATCGGATCGGCCGCCGATATTTGCCAAAAAATGCGTATCGGCAAGGCATGGGAAAATGCAGATCCAGATCCAGTTAAAAAAAAAACTCCACTCCGTGTTTTCCAACGCACCTATTTAAATAATACATTCCACTTTTCTGCTGCTCCCTAATTTCCGTTCCGCATTTTCCAGCACACCTTCAACACATCCACAGGTCTGTGGATTCTCACTCTTTTCTGTGTCTCCCTCTCACAGACAGCAAGCGCACCTTTTTACACACGTCACATACTGTCACGTCATACGTCACATACGTATACGTCCTCTCCCAGCAGAGAGGTAGCAGCATGGCTAACGTTAGCTGTGATGCTAGCGCAGCCGTGTGACCAACGTTCTCTCTAAGGTGCGCGCTTGTGCAATTGTGCACTGCTCAAACGTCCTCTGCGCATAGCAATTATATGCCACGCACAAAATCAAATGAAAAAATAAGCGCATAACAATTTTCGACACACGGACACGACAGAGAAAACAGTTTTCGTCATCATTGTTCAAATATTGTAACGTCTGTCGAGACGCTTATCTCCATTCGGTGCCACACGTCCACACCATCAAAATGCCGAGGCAAACATTTCCACATCAACACCGTATGAAAAAATTAGTGATTTTTTTAGTTGTGATTTCCTTCTCTGCATGAAAGTTTAAAAGTAGCATATATTAATGCAGTATGAAGAAGAATGTTTTAATGTAGACATGCAAGCCTTGAAAGAAAATTTTGAAAATCAAGACTACATTTCCTGCAAATGGGTGCATTTCTACCCTATATTTTAACTTTAGATTTATTCTCATATCAAACTCTTTTGGCTGTCTTTTTGACACTTACATCCGGCGCCCCCCTCCACACCCTGGATTATAAATAATGTAAATAATTCAATGTGATTATCTTGTGTGATGACTCTATTATGATGATAGTATATATCTGATAGTATATATCTGTATCATGAATCAATTTATGTGGACCCCGACTTAAACAAGTTGAAAAACTTATTCGGGTGTTACCATTTAGTGGTCAATTGTACTGAATATGTACTTCACTGTGCAACCTACTAATAAAAGTCTCAATCAATCAATCAAAACACATAAAATCATCATACTGCTGTGATTATATGCATCAAGTGTTCATTCAAGGCTAAGGCAAAATATCGAGATATATATCGTGTATCGCAATATGGCCTTAAAATATCGCAATATTAAAAAAAGGCCATATCGCCCAGCCCTAGTTTCAATGATGCCATTTCTGTTTGTCATGTATAATTTTGTCTATTTTGTGTTTATCCTTGAATAAACAGGTCAGTTTCTTGTTACCAACCATTGTGTATTATTCAAACTCCCCTAATTCAGCTGGCTAGTTGTTATCAAGAGTACTAAAACCCTTTTCAACATGATTCTGACAACTAAGTAGGCTAAATAACTTTAAACTTTAATACATGCTCGGATAGGCCATTATCGGTCAGTATCGGTATCGGATCGGAAGTGCAAAAACAATATCGGTATCGGATCGGAAGTGCAAAAACCTGGATCGGGACATCCCTAGTCCTAACTATCAGTTCCTAAGAGTGTATAAACCCAGTCCATCCCATTTTAAATATTTTTTCATGATCGCTTATAATATTTGCCCCGAAACCTTTCAAAATACGCCAAAATCTGCACTGACGCGGGTGAATAAACAGTAGCCTAATGGAGCTCAGACCATCGTCCGAAACCCGGAAGTGCCTCTAGGTCACGTGATTGCAACCCAGCAAATATCGTTACAATATTGTCGCGTAAGATTTTGATATCGTTACTTCCCTGGTATGTTTTAATGTACCGCTAACATGGATTCCTATGCAGTTTGATGCAAGACCTCGTCTTCCTTGCATGCACTCTGAATGAACCTGACTCACTGAACTCCTTCCTCAACATTTCCCCTTTGAAAAGACCAAATGAGACGACTGTCGAGCCACTGAGAGAGAAGAAAAAAACAAAATAAAGACACAATAGGAGACGCTTGCTATCTTTCTCCTGCTAATTTTAGACCGGCTTGAACCTCTAAATAGATGGCATCAGATCTCATTGCCTCGGTTGTTCAGTCGCCACGTTTCCATGGCTTCTCAGGGGAGAGCAGTTTCAAAAGAAGATTTGATTGGCCGCTGGGGTTACGTCCCTCTGTGCCGCTAATTAGCAGTCTCATGGCTTCCCTCAGGTGTGTATCGCAAAGTCGGTGGGACAACGGGCTTCCATGCTGGCACGCACGCCGCAACACCTCCGCACAAGAACCATTTTCACACAGACACTTTTTATCTTCCTCACTTGGGGACACAATCAGGGAAGTAACACCAACAAAGACAAACAGAACTCCCGCTGCAATGACGTTAACATAACAATGTTATCAGTGTGATATCTGTATCCTCTATTCCTCTATCTGTGAGGCATCCACTGTTTGCACATCTTTTCTTCAAACCACCTTTGATGAAAATCAATAATATTTTTTCTCTGACATTTTCTTGATTATAGTTGATAGTTGTTGTGCTTTAGTACCACAAATAAGATTGGCGCAAACAATGCAGCCGCATGATGATGTTTTATCACCATAATAATACAAATATAACATTATTATCATTAATCATAACTAATGATAATAATGGCAATATTGATATTGGATATCAGTCCGATACAAGGTTGGTCTCATTTGGTCTCTATTTTACTGAAGTCATATACAAAAGGTAAATGTGGAAGTCTCTCTGCTGTGAGGGTTCTCCTGGTGCCGATCTTCTCGAGCCCGGTATACAGGTTGGAGCAAGTCTTTTATTTGTCATACACAAGTATGGTTTGCTTTCCAGCAATATATATTCAAGACTTTTCAGTCCGGCGTGTCTGTGCTCTTGGCTCCAACTCCAACTCCAACCACATGTCTCGGCCCGGCTGCTGCTAATAAGGGCGACAGGTGATTAGATAATCAGCCCAGTGACGTGCGGTCACTAGAGGCAGGTGAGACGGGGCCTCACCTGCCATCATGGAAAGAAAAAAAAATGTAAAAAGAAAAAAAATCTATTAAATTGTTATATGTATTCAGTGATTATACTATAAAGTTATTTTCCATTTAACTTCACCAGTTTTAGATTATTTTTATTCAAAATCGCTGAATTTTCACATTTGCCGTTCAAATACTGAGAAGAGACGGTGCGGTGATCAGCAGCAAGTTGAGGCACGTCACTCAGTTGTGCCTCAACATGGATTGCGGTCTCGGCTAACTGCTGGCCTGCTGTGCAGTGAGACCGTATTGCTATATGAACTATATTTTACATTTCCATAGTTTAGTTAGCTGAGGTATATAATGTACAGTGTATTTTGTCATCAACTGTATGTGTGTAACGTATTTCGTGTGCTGAGCAATCATAAAACTGCTGCGAAGACGCACTGTGTGAGGCTCACGTAATCCCGCCTCCTGGTGCCGGTTAATGCACCCCCCGCCGCAGAATGCACCCCCCGACGGGAGCGCCACACCAACCAAAGCCCACACCCAAACCCTCCACGTGCAAGACCGAATCCACCCAAAAAAAGTCACTTAACAAGAAGCCAAAAAGTGCAACAAAAACAATGCTCGCGCCAGAGGAACCGTGAACGACTGCAGGGACACAACATTAGGTACACCTGCAGACTGCAGCACGGATTTCATATTTCATTCATTCACAACTCCTCCAACACGAACAGCACTGTTCCCGCACTTATAAGTAAAGGTAAGACCATAATAACGTTTTTTTAATTAAATGTGCTTTTTTGTGTGCTACAGTTTGTATGTGTAAAGTTAAGTTAAAGTACCAATGATTGTCACACACACTAGGTGTGGTGAAATTTGTCCTCTGCATTTGACCCACCTCTTGATCACCCCCTGGGAGGTGAGGGGAGCAGTGGGCAGCAGCGGCGCCGCGCCCGGGAATCATTTTTGGTGATTTAACCCCCAATTCCAACCCTTGATGCTGAGTGCCAAGCAGGGAAGAATGCTGGTATGAGCTTTTAAACATAATCCGTTAACTGCTGCCAATCAAATGGTGAATAAGATACTCTTTAGGGTTCATATGTTTGTAAATCTGACTGTGATGAAGTCAGTGCCTCACCAGTCATGAACCTCACCGCACGTCACTGAATCAACCCCAGCTGGGCAATCTACTCACCTGCCGCTGGCTTCGAGGCCGGGCCATACACAACCCATTCCGGCAGGAGGCGCGCCGACCACGCCCTCCTCCACAGTAAATATGGTAGGCTATACGCTACTAGGAGCTAGCAGCTACGCAACAGCTAAGCACACAATAGCACAGAAGCTCAACATACATAATAATTGAACAATATTGTAGTCTAAAACATGACATTTGTCAATATAAACAAGTATGAAATAATTATACTTGTAAATTACTTACACATACAAAGTCTCCAAAGCAGAAGCGGGTTTGAAATTATCCAGTAACAAACGTGTCCGCATCGGTCGGCTTATTGCGTCATAGGCTTAACTTCAGGAATTATTGAAACCACTAGGTGTTGCCAAAAAAAAAAATACTACTTCAACTTCAAGACAGCATAGGCCTGTTCCGGAAGTAAAAAATACATAAGTTAGTGTTTTTTATAACTACCAGTTCTAGTGAGTCTTTTCTTTTCATACATTTCACAAAATAATAAAAGTATGTATGCTTTGGGCTGATATCTTATCCGATCAATGACGGTATCAGCAAAAACCCAAAGCTCTAATATGGTTGTATTGGGACACCACTAAATAATAATCGGTAAAACAATAAAATGTTTATGTTCCAGGTCCAGCTTAGCAATGGCCATGTTCTTGGGATGCAAAAAAGAAGAGGCAGGAGGCGGCAAAAGCAGCGTGCAGGGAAGCAAGTATTTAATTTAATATGAGGCAAAAAAAACAAAAAAGATGACATGCCGCCCGGAAGCGCGCGGAAAGCAAAGGAAAAGCTGTGCGAGTTTAGCAAATCAACAAACTCAAACTCGAGCTGGACATAAGCAGCATGTGGAAAGCAGGAAGCAAATGTGGAGGCACCTGTGGATGGACCTGCGGCGAGACAGGTCTCTGACGGGGCGTGATTAGTCGTGGCAGCAGGTGGGGACACTAATCAATAAACTAAGGTCTGTTGTGTATACTCTGCGCCCTCAGCAACAAGAAAGTAAACAAAGGAAAACATGGAGTGCTCGGAACAGAACTGACCACAAAACCTAGAAGAATATCAACAAAAGCACAACAAGACATGACCTGTGCCAAAACAGAATAAAATACACACGGAGGACGCCGACACAGCTGTATCATGTTAGCGTTGGAAGGCAAACAATTTATAGTTTTGTGACTTATTATAATTATATCAATACATGTATAAGTTCACAAAAAGAACATTCTCCCAGTAACAGACTTGGCATGAATTTTAAAAATGAAATCCGTCACAGACTTCAAAATAACTGTTTAAAAAAGGGAGCATATTAAAATAAACTGCCCGCGACAGAATTAATATTTCAAATTGATGCACGCACGGCCTGCAGAATCTGACACTTCAATGAGTGCTGGCGCTCAGACTCCGTGGAGACAGTAAGGTCGCGAGACATTGGAGATGAGCTTGGAAAGAATAGGTGGTTGTTGATTAAAGGTCTGATAAGAAACATTCAGCAAGGTGAGATGGATAGCATGAGAAGGACCACGACCAAACCGAGAGGAATGTTTATCCTCGCCAAGATCTTGTCGCCGTCTGTCTCACATCCAGCCCAAGGTTCTAAATAAGTCGTTTGTGTTTAAACGAGGAAGAAGCCGCTTATTCCCCTCCTTTCATCTAATTTAATTAAGCGCTGACATTCCCCCTTTTTTTTCTCCGAAGGATAAAAGCAGCTTAAGCTTTTATATGGAGCTTGAATAAAACTTTACTCGCCAGTTTGCTGGGCTGGAAGCGTCAGCGGTGTGGAAAGAAACACGCCGTGCGTACGAGCGCCGTCACGGATATATCACACATACGCGCTCCCGAGGTTGAACAATTTGACCACGTTTGCATGGCATCCAGGGCCGTAGCACCAAATTCTGAGCCCCCATACACAACGCTCCTCAAGGGCCCCCCTATCCCACCCTAAAACCAGGATGGCCACACCATCGTCACACATTTGGTATGTTTACATGCACTAAAAAAAATAAATATCGCATAGATTTGGTTGAAGCCAGCTTTTTAAAATCACATGTAAAAAAAAATTAATTCGGGTTTTGACTTTTTAAAGATGGGATAAACATATCTGGGACATACTTAGATTAGGGATGTGGACTAATCACATTTGAACTGATACGGTACAAATTCCCGATACCTGAGAATCGATACCGGTAGTCAACAGTACCAATTGTCGGTACTTTCATGTGTGTTGATAAATGTCAATTGTTTGAAAATAAAATTGTATCTGACATTTTTTGATTACAATTATTACAATGCAACTTTTAAAATCAGGTTACAGAAAAGCTCCTTCTGGTTGCATGCAGATTGCCTAAAACTTTGCTATAAGAATAGGTTCCTATAAAAATGAAAATGTTAAATATGGAAAGATAAAAGAATAGTATAACATAGGCAGACATTTCTTATTCAGCATGTGTCTTACTTTATAAAGAAATGGATTTGTATATTTTTCCTTTTATATATTCAATATGAATTTAAACATCATCATAGTACCTGTTATTATTTACTTAAACATGATTATATTGTTAACATTATAATATTATCAGAAGGTAATTAATACAAATCATGATAATACATCATTATTGTTATAGTTCATTTCTATTAGTGCATCGCCTGAGAGTTACGTCTCACCCTGTCTTTAAAAACTAGTAATACCTCTGTTTCTAACTTTCATCAAGGTTCTTGAACACACCACAGTTATGTGCAATGAGATGCAAAAAGTGAAACTTGTACATTACTTTCTCCTATGCTGCGACAATTTATAATATTATTACCTTTCTTCTATCTCTTTATCTTTGTTCCAAAAAGTGCTGCGTGTGAATACTTAAAGGTGAACTTTGACGACGTCTGTGTTGAGTGTTTAAAGTTAGTTTTGTCGCTATCCAGGTGGAAAAAAACAGTTCTTATTTTGGATCGGGTTGTAGTCACGGACATTCTTCATTTAAATCAAGCAGTCTTATTTTTGAACTTTCACGGCTATATGAATTTTATATTAATATTTGACTTTTTTTTTTTTTTTTTTATAGCTTACATATTTACATAGCAGAAAACAAATCTTCAAACTTCATAAAAGCCCAGGAGCCCCGGTATAAAAAATTACAGCATTTATAAATAATTAAAGAAAAATATACAATTAATTACTTTCTGGGGAAGCCTTTTACAAAGCTGACAAGTTTATTTTTAATTAATAAGGGATAATTAATGCAGCTCTGTCATATTGATGGTTAGGGAAGAGATGATGTCCTGTATTAAAGTGTAATTTATTCAAAGGGAAAGTGTGAGAAAAAGTGAACTTAATTGGATGAAAAAGCAAGAACCTTGTGAGAGGATGAGGAAGAAGCTCTGAGGGCAATGTCAGCTTTGTCAGATGAAAAAGAAAAGGGCATTTTCTCCATTACAGTATGAAACGGTTTCAGCTTTTCCTTTCATGTGTAAGTCTGGGCCTGTTGGCGAACACTTTTTGTGATTGTTGCGGCCAAAATGCTGGAAGTCGCGGCAGTTTTTTTTTAGAAATTTGCAGCAAAAGTGGCAATGTTTTAAGGCTTATTTAAGAAAATAATAATAATCTACGAAGGTCCTGAGTTCAATCCCGGGCTCAGGATCTTTCTGTATGGAGTTTGCATGTTCTCCCCGTGACTGCGTGGGTTCCCTCCGGGTACTCCGGCTTCCTCCCACCTCCAAAAAACATGCACCTGGGGATAGGTTGACTGGCAACACTAAATTGGCCCTCGTGTGTGAATGTGAGTGTGAATGATGTCTGTCTATCTGTGTTGGCCCTGCAATGAGATGGCGACTTGTCCAGTGTGTACCCCGCCTTCCGCCCGAATGCAGCTGAGATAAGCTCCAGCACCCCTCGCGACCCCGAAAGGGACAAGCGGTAGAACATTGGATGGATGGATGGAACTTGCGATTTTATGACTTTGTCGTTATCGTTTTAAGTGTTTATTGTAAACTCAACCTTAAAACACAGAAAAACTTAGAAAACGAATACTGTATTGATGTTTTACTTGTTTTGAAAATTAAAAAAAACAGTTCTTTGGTCAAAATTGTGTACGTACTATGTTTTTACATTGGCGGACTTGAGCAAAAGCACTCTGGGTAAATTTCTACCATATGTGGATAATCGGGAGAAACGTCACTGTCAGAATAATTGTATCTAAGTTATCACAAAACGTTGTGTTACATTGAGTTCAGCTCGCCCTGCGAGAGGACAAAAGCTGTCTTTGATCTTACCAAACAAAAGGCTTGTAAAACTCCACTGTGTAGGATGGGGAGCGACATGAGGGTGTCGGTTTCTTTGATGTATTATAATCCACAGGAAGATTTTGTCTTTACCCGAGATCTACAAAGCGGAGAGGAGGCAGGGCCTGACCTCCCTCCCCCTCCCTTAGAAACAGCTGTTGCAATGTAATCAGGGAAAGTCCAAATAAAAGAGGAGACGTACAATCTTTCGTCAGAGCGTGGGACGACACTGTGCAAGGGTACAGTGTCTACGCGTTTCTCCTCAATTGAGCTAAATTGAATTCTGTCTCTGTTTAATTCCTTGCTTCTTGTCTTGTTTAATAGATGTCATCAGTGTTTGAACCTGACAGTCACCAATGTGGCGGTTTGTTTCCCAGAAGTATAAAGGAAGACGAGAAGGTTTTATAAATATCTCCGCAATGCCTCCATGTAGGGATGGCAATTGATACGATTTTTCCGGTTCCGATTCCATCTTCAATTCTGCTTAATGATTCGGTTCCTTAACGGTTCTATTATCGATTCTTATTCGGAAAAAAAAGGGTGGATTAGCCTCAGTTTTGTTTTGTTTAAAGGTAACATGACCCTACATAGCCTACAGTTAGGTCTTAAGAGGCACATAAGTAGCATAGAATTGTAAATAAATATAAGACATTAATATTCTGCAGTAGAATTTAATCATGTGCAAATTACACAAGAATGTAACATTTAGTAACATGTGATATTAACTTATTACATTCAAAGTGAGATGTGGTTATCATTTTGATCATTATGGCGCACAGTTTATGAAAACTTTGACTTGAAAATCTCAGAAAATGTAAGGTTTCAAAAACTGTAGGCCAAGATGATCTAAATTATAACAAATAAAAGCTTGCATATCTCACTTTGCATGCAATGACTTAAAATCACATATTAGTTTCACATTTGAAGTTAATTTCTGACGTGAATAGACTTGTACACAATATTCTAATTTTGTGAGTTTCACCTGTATGATATAATGACAGAGTGAAAATGTTGTTGCAGGAAAACATGCAACTTTTCTCTGACTACAATTAATTATTCACCTCCTGAAAATTAGGAGGGTCTACTGTAGCAAATAGATGCAAGCTTTTGACCACAAACTGCTCGGTGATCCCCACACGGAAGAATCGATAAGGGAACCGTTTGAAAAAATGTCAAGCGATTCCAAGGAATTGCTAGAACTGCGTTTTCGATTCCCATCTTTACCTCCATGGTTTGAGTTCAAATTTTCGGGACTGATGCAGATCCGAAAATACACAACAGCAGCTACCCACAAAAAGGTAAGAAAAATTGGTTTTGCATAATACCTTTAAGCATCGGCACCGATTTTGAACTAGTATCGGTTCAAATGTAAACGATACCCATCCCTACTTACAACATTAGGATGAATATGCTCACTAAATAACATTGTAAGTGGTGAGGTTTGGCAGACTGTGGATTGGAAATCGGAATAAAAGCTTTTAAATTCAAACAATACATTTTACAAAATACCCCGCATTCATCTTCTAGAAAACATTGTGTCACTTTTCGGTTTGACAGCTCCCAAAATCTACAGCAGCAAAACAGGAAATGATTATGCAACCCAAAAAGTTACAGGAAAGATAATTAGGACACCAAGCGGCGCTAACACAAATACATTTGAGAAGCAAACGCACATAAGATTTTGTTAGCTTCATTATTGCATTTCCCAAAAACTATTATTAAAAGTTGGCTTAAAGGCAGGCTTTAAGATGCTGCAGAGCTTTGGAGTAACAACCCTCAACGAGAGGTCGATGAAAGAATCAGCTGTATAAATGGTGCTATAAAGGTGAAACAGGACCTCCGATGATCATATAGACACGAGGAGGCAGAATTGATGATGCTGCTCGTGTACTGATACTTAATGTTGTGTCTAGTTAGTCCAGTGTGCCCCTGTGAAGTCAGAGAGCTACAGTAAAATGTTATACAGTTGGCCCTCGGAACACAAATTATTGGAAACAAACCTAAAAATTCATATTGAATTGCTACCCAAAAGTGTCAAGGGTTGACGCTGGAAGGAGGAATTAAAAGCAGAGTTGACAAATGCGAGGCAGGTACGTTTGACAGTCAAACTGGAGTCTCAGTCCGAACAAGGCAGAAGTGTCCAAAGGAGAGGCAGTGGACTGGGTCAAAGGAGAGGCAGTAGGCTGGGTCAAAGGAAAGGCAATAGGCTGGGTCAAAGGAAAGGCAGTAGGCTGGGTCAAAGGAAAGGCAGTAGGCTGGGTCAAATGAAAGGTAGTAGGCTGGGTCAAAGGAGAGGTAGTAAGCTGGGTCAAAGGAGAGGCAGTAGGCTGGGTCAAATGAAAGGTAGTAGGCTGGGTCAAATGAAAGGTAGTAGGCTGGGTCAAATGAAAGGTAGTAGGCTGGGTCAAATGAAAGGTAATAGGCTGGGTCAAAGGAAAGGCAGTAGGCTGGGTCAAAGGAGAGGCAGTAAGCTGGGTCAAAGGAAAGGCAGTAGGCTGGGTCAAAGGCCAGACAAGATTGAGTAGACCAGAACACATATGTGAACGATACTGGGCAGGTAATGAGCGCACCTGGCATGCAGAAAGAGGACCCCAAGAGGGCGGGATTACCAGGCAAGATAAAAACTTGAGCAAGAATGAAAAAAATGAAAGTGCTTATGGTGTGTTCTTATATGATAAATACTCATAATTAGCCAATAAAAATGGTTTAGTCAATGTAATGACTTAAAGAGAAACGTAGTGCTTCAAAATGTAGTCATCAATTGAACACTGCATGCTTTATTGTTTTTAAGTTGGACGAACCACAGATTTCCTTCTTTCTGCAGATCCTAGTGTCCACTGGGTTTCGCAAATGTTTGACAGCAATTCGGACTTTTGCTGTCTGTATAACAGTCCACAAAAGTATTTTTGGAAAGCATTCCGCAATGTGCAAATTTTGCTTAGAGTGGATGGTTCAAGTCTGTCTTTGAACAAAAGTAGGGAAGTTGCTGGGCAAGCGGATGGTTTTCCTGGCATCCGCTGAAAACAGAGACACCTCAAACTAATCTTCAGTATATCGATACGTGCATAAAGAATACATTGGATTGTGTTTGTGCAGAGAACAAAAGAAACAATACCATTCCTTTCGGATTTTATAGGGTGTGTGGTCTCGGTTTTCAGTTCGGTGTGCGTGGTTGTTCTTTTTAACACCCCAGAATTGCATATACCCAAATAATCCACAATTACCATATTTTAATCTATTAATTATGCCATGTGTAGTTAGAAAGCTGCCAACCTTTGGTGATTAAAATCCAGTAGATCTCCTTCCATGCTGTTGTGTCCAAGCTTGATACTTAAAGACTTTGTTAATGTTTAAATTAAGTTTATGTGCTGTTGAGACTTTCAGGATGCACTGAAGCATATGTTCATCTGTGAGACGATGATGTGCTGAGTATAAGGCAAGGCAAGGCAAGGCAACTTTATTTGTATAGCACTTTTCATACACAAGGCAGACTCAAAGTGCTTCACAACACAACATGTGGTACAACAAAGTGAAATGAAAGAAAATAAAAGCAAAATTAAAATGCAGACAATAAAAACTAAAAACAGTGCAGACGTTAAAAGTTCAAAGATTAAAAGATTTAGCTGAAAGCTAAGGTGAACATAAAAGTTTTCAGTCTAGTTTTAAAAGTAGTCAGAGTTGGGGAAAGTCTGACATCTTCAGGAAGTTTATTCCAGCTATTTGTTGCATAGTGTCTGAATGATGCTCTCCCTTGATTTGAGTTTACTCTGGGAACCGCTAACAGATTGGTCTCAGAAGATCTTAGTGATCTAGAGGGCTTATATAGTGGGAGCATATCGGTGATATACTTCAGCCCTAGACCATGTAGTGATTTATATGTGAGCAGGAGGATTTTGAAATCAATTCTCTGATGTACAGGGAGCCAATGTAAGGATTTAAGAATTGGTGTAATGTGCTCACATTTGTTGGTCTTTGTTAGAACTCTAGCAGCAGCGTTCTGAACAAGCTCTAGCTGCCTGACAGTTTTTTTTGGGAAGACCTGCAAGGAGATCATTACAATAGTCTAGCCCAGGGGTCGGCAACCTTTACCAGTCAAAGAGCCATTTTGACCAGTTTCACAAATTATAGAAAACAATGGGAGCCGCAAACATTTTTGAAATTTTAAATGAAATAACACTGCATACAAAGTTTTTTTATTGCTTTGTATATACCAGGGGTCTCAGACACGCTGCCCACACCTTTTATGGAATTTTTAAGCTGGTGCGGCACACGGGTTTTATGAATAGCGGTTGTCAGCGACATGCGTATCGTGATGATACAGCATATAGTGCCCACTACAGCCAGCGTGCCTGATCAGCCACATGTTGAATGGGGCTTCCGCTTGCTCACGTGGGTGACAGCAAGTCATACTTACTCAACAACCACACAGGTTTCACTGACGGTGGCGTTATAAAAAAAACTTTAACACTCTTACTAATAATGCGCCACACTTTGAACCCACACCAAACAAGAATGACAAACACATTTCGGGAGAACATCTGCACCGTAACACAACATAAACACAACAGGACAAATACCCAGAATCCCATGCAGCCCTAACTCTTCCGGGCTACATTATACACCCCCGCTACTAAACCCCGCCCACCTCAACCGACGCACAGAGAGAGGGGGTTGAGGGGGGGTTGATGTGTGAGGGAGCAGGCTTGGGGTGGGGGCGGGGTTTGGTGGTAGCAGGGGTGTATAATGTAGCCCGGAAGAGTCAGGGCTGCATGGGATTCTGGGTGTTTGTTCTGTTGTGTTTATGTTGTGTTAAGGTGCAGATGTTCTCGCGAAATGTGTTTGTCATTCTTGTTTGGTTTTGGTTCAAAGTGTGGCGCATTATTAGTAAGAGTGTTAAAGTTGTTTTATATGGTCACCGTCAGTGTAACCTGTGTAGCTGTTGACCAAGTATGCCTTGCTGTCACGTATGTGTGCAAGCAGATGATGTATATCGTAAATGAAGTGTTGGGCTGGCACGCTGTTAATACAGATTGTAGAGGGCGCCAAATGTTGTACCATCATGGCACGCCCTTATCATAGCTGTAAGGGTGAAAATCGGTGAATAATAATCCCGGGAGTTTTCTGCGAGAGGCACTGAAATCCGGAAGTCTCACGGGAAAATTGGGGGGGTCAGCAAGTAAGCTGCTGAGCCGCATCAGAGTGATCAAAGAGCCGCATGCGGCTCCGGAGCCGCGGGTTGCCGACCCCTGGTCTAGCCTACTGGTAATAAAGGCATGTACAAGTTTTTCTAAGTCTTGAGCTGACATGAGCCCTCTAAGTCTTGTTACATTTTTGAGGTGATAGTAGGCCGATTTTGTCATAAGATAGTATACAAGTCATTGCATATCTCATACAACACTATAGTGATGAGCAGAGAAGCCATGTTCCAGTTGTCTGTGGTTGACATTTATTCTAATACCCCACTCGTGTCAAAGGATTTTTTTTTTAAACAACTGGTGGTAAAAATGTGTGTCGTTGTAAATTACTGCTTTACAGTTGTATTATCCAACAGTCAATGGATGTGTCCTGACTGCTGATTGAATGCAGACAGCTTCAGATGTTCTGGAGGGTTTTTGTATCGGTTTATTAAAGTGATTGTTGATCGACTACATCCTTATGATCCTTTTAACATCTGGGACCATGCACTAGGACCATGCTCTCACCCAGCCCGTATGGGTGTGGTTCTTTGGCGCACTATTCGGGTGCAATGGGATTGTATCTTCATTCTTATGTTGGCGGTCTTTGACTAAAGACCTGAACATTTGCATCATTGGTGACCCAGACGTGATCACCCTCCTAAGTCTGTCAGGGTTGAGTGTCCTTCACCTCCTCGGGCCCCAAGTGATCATTCTGCCCCACATGTTTCGCACTCCCCTCCGAAGGAAGGACATTGCAGCCGGTACTTCAGGTTAGAATAAAGCCCCTGGGAGGTTTTTGTTTTCCCCATAGAATTGCCTTCTGGGTGTCCGGGGGTGGGGAGCTGTCTGGCAGGCACGAGGGACCATGCTCTCACCCAGCCGGTATGGGCTTAGTTTTTAGGTTATTCTGTGGCACACTATTCGGGTGCAATGATTGTACATTCAGCAACTGTGTGTTTCCTGCATTTGTCACAACACACACAAACACATAACAATCCAGGAGATTCGTAACTTCATTTGGGATGTTGGTAGACGAGGGCAATATCGGGGATCCTTCCTTAAAGTCCCGATGCCTATGCTAGGTTACGGATTTCATGTTCCAAACCACTGCCGTGTATGGAGGATAGTCTCTGCTTCCTCACGACCATGCAGAGGTTTAGAACTATGGACAGCAAGACGTCGTGCACTCCTACAACATTTTGCAGCATCCACAATCACCTAAGTTTGGGAAAACGCTACTCTCATAAGTTCATTGCTGAACCCGAGGTCCCCACATGCACAAACACACACACTCAGTGCAGAAAAGAGGGACTACAAATCTAAAGGGGCCTTGACAAGAGATGCCTAATGAGGAGCTCTAACAGGTGTTTCTCATTAAAGCGGATGAAGCAAATCTTGTGAAAAGCGAGCATAGAGTGTGAAGAGTGAAGAGGGGGGAAAGGGATGCAACCGATGAGCTAAAATATCCCCGTGTTATTCATTAGTGTCTTACAGGCGCCTGGTATTAATGATTCCCTTTTCATCCCCTTTTTACTACAATCTATGTACTATCACACATGCAACAGTGGGAGCAGGCTGCAAACAGACTCTGTGTCTCCTAATTCCCTCTTCTGCATTTTAGCCTTTTGGCTTCATTAGGATTTGAAAACTGACAGCCGGACCACCGAGGCACCTGTCTTAAAACGTCCCCGAGCACACGACATTTGGCCAACTCAGATTTGAGTTATTTTAGGTTTGATGAAAAAAAGGCAAACATGAATAGTTTTCAAGGTAAAATATATGCCGTATTTTTCGGACTATAAGTCGCAGTTTTTTTCATAGTTTGGCCGGGGGTGCGACTTATACTCAGGAGCGACTTATGTGTGAAATTATTAACACGTAAAATATCAAATAATATTATTTAGTTCATTCACGTAAGAGACTAGACGTATAAGATTTCATGGGATTTAGCGATTAGGAGTGACAGATTGTTTGGTAAACGTATAGCATGTTCTATATGTTATAGTTATTTGAATGACTCTTACCATAATATGTTACGTTAACATACCAGGCACGTTCTCAGTTGGTTATTTATGCCTCATATAACGTACACTTATTCAGCCTGTTGTTCACTATTCTTTATTTATTTTAAATTGCCTTTCAAATGTCTATTCTTGGTGTTGGGTTTTATCAAATAAATTTCCCCCCAAAATGCGACTTATATATGTTTTTTCCCTTCTTTATTATGCATTTTCGGCCGGTGCGACTTATACTCCGGAACGACTTATACTCGGAAAAATACAAAATACGGTAAGTAAATACAAAAGCAAAAATTTCCTGGATTCCTAAGGGTTAATTGAATAGTCTTCAACGTTTTCCAGATCAAGGACCCGACTGAGCGGGGGATCTCCGACTTATACATCCTGTATAACATTCATTAAACTTGTCCTGAAGGTGCCTTGTAAATGTGCAATACTAAAATACTCAAATAACACAATATATGTGCTAGTAGCTGGCTAGCAACTAGTGCGCTAATCGCTAGCTGCCAGCTTGTGCCGATAATCGCTTTCTGGCAACTAAAGCGCCAATTGCTAACTATCTTAAACGCTAACATGAATATAATAACATACCGGTAATTATTCATTCATGTGTTTTTTTTTAAATCTGCAAGTTATAGAGC
This sequence comes from Nerophis lumbriciformis, assembly GCF_033978685.3. Lineage (NCBI taxonomy): Eukaryota > Metazoa > Chordata > Actinopteri > Syngnathiformes > Syngnathidae > Nerophis > Nerophis lumbriciformis. The sequence continues at coordinate 20,521,941 of NC_084577.2, read as the reverse complement.
TAGCGTGCTAATCTCTAGCTGAAAACAAGCGCCCAAATCGTTAGCTGGCATCTGGCACCACTAATTGCTAGCTGTCAATTAAGGCATTAATCGCCTGCTAATGTTAGCGGAATTTCTGTATCTTCTTTAAGCAAAATGGAATGTCTTAGAAGTTCCTAATTTCGGCCCTGGTTTTGCACAGAGAAGATAAAAACAACGATCTCTCCCTGTTTCTTATTTATGCACACCGCACATTGTAGTAGTTTTAATGGTGTTAGGGATGTCCGGATCCAGGTTTTTGCACTTCCTATCCGATACCGATATTGTTTTTGCATTTCCGATCCGATACCGATACTGACCGATACTGGCCTATCCGAGCATGTATTAAAGTTTAAAGTTATTTAGCCTACTTAGTTGTCAGAATCATGTTGAAAAGGGTTTTAGTACTCTTGATAACAACTAGCCAGCTGAATTAGGGGAGTTTGAATAATACACAATGGTTGGTAACAAGAAACTGACCTGTTTATTCAAGGATAAACACAAAATAGACAAAATTATACATGACAAACAGAAATGGCACCATTGAACTAGGGCTGGGCGATATGACCTTTTTTTTAATATTGCGATATTTTAAGGCCATATTGCGATACACAATATATATCTCGATATTTTGCCTTAGCCTTGAATGAACACTTGATGCATATAATCACAGCAGTATGATGATTCTATGTGTTTTGATTGATTGATTGAGACTTTTATTAGTAGGTTGCACAGTGAAGTACATATTCCGTACAATTGACCACTAAATGGTAACACCCCAATAAGTTTTTCAACTTAAATTGATTCATGATACAGATATATACTATCAGATATATACTATCATCATAATACAGTCATCACACAAGATAATCACATTGAATTATTTACATTATTTATAATCCAGGGTGTGGAGGGGGGCGCCGGATGTAAGTGTCAAAAAGACAGCCAAAAGAGTTTGATATGAGAATAAATCTAAAGTTAAAATATAGGGTAGAAATGCATCCATTTGCAGGAAATGTAGTCTTGATTTTCAAAATTTTCTTTCAAGGCTTGCATGTCTACATTAAAACATTCTTCTTCATACTGCATTAATATGTGCTACTTTTAAACTTTCATGCAGAGAAGGAAATCACAACTAAAAAATCACTAATTTTTTCATACGGTGTTGATGTGGAAATGTTTGCCTCGGCATTTTGATGGTGTGGACGTGTGGCACCGAATGGAGATAAGCGTCTCGACAGACGTCACAATATTTGAACAATGATGACGAAAACTGTTTTCTCTGTAGTGTCCGTGTGTCGAAAATTGTTATGCGCTTATTTTTTTATTTGATTTTGTGCGTGGCATAGATTTGCTATGCGCAGAGGACGCTTAAACAGTGCGCAATTGCACAGGCGAGCACCTTAGAGGGAGCGTTGCTCGCACGGCTGCGCTAGCATCACAGCTAACGTTAGCCATGCTGCTACCTCTCTGCTCGGGGAGGACGTATACATATGTGACGTATGACGTGACAGTATGTGACGTGTGTAAGAAGGTGCACTTGCTGGCTGTGAGAGGGAGACACAGGAAAGAGTGAGAAGAGCCTGTCGTGTAATGCCAGCAGCTAAAAGCAACTGCGTGAGAATTCAGACCTGTGGATGTGTTGAAGGTGTGCTGGAAAATGCGGAACGGAAATTACGGAGCAGCAGAAAAGTGGAATGTATTATTTAAATCGGTGCGTTGGAAAACACGGACCGGAGTTTTTTTTTTTAACTGGATCTGGATCGGCATTTTCCCATGCCTTGCCGATACGCAATTTTTGGCAAATATCGGATCGGGAAATCCCTAAATGGTGTTAGGATATACCCGACGCACAGAGTGAGGTCTGGTGTGTACTCTCGCGTTGCGTAGCTTGCGTAGGCGACACCGTCGTCCCCTGCAAGGCTTGCGTGCACCTCCCAAAAATCCTAGGTTTGCGTCGCCAGTGACACAGAACACAGTGCTTTAATTGGTCAGTTTTTGCCGAGGAGGGTCCCTAACACAGGCGAGCAGACTTTGTGTTGAAATGCACAAATCATTGTTTGAAATGAAACAACAGTGATTAAACAATTGCTTGAAAACTCATAGTGTGTACTTAATCTCTCAGTGCGCTCTAAAAATAGTTACTGAATGTGTGTTTTTCAGCTTATTGTGTTGTTGTTACGTCCAGAAGAAGTGACAAAGTGAAAGTACGACACTTAACTTTTATTGTCAATCTTGTGCCAACAGGTTCAATTCCGACACATATTCTTTCTCGTGCACACGCGTCTTTTTCTCTCACATACGGCACTTTTCATTCTACGTCAATAATCTTTCAGGCACTGTATATTTACTAACATTTGTGAACTCTGAACATTACCATACAGACTAACACCAGCATGTCATTAACTTACAATAGTTATTTTACAGTTTTGTTTATTCAAAATCGATCTTGTGCCATGTCACGAACGGCTCAATATGGTTGCAAATAATAAAAGTATTCTCTACCACTACTCGTTCAGAAGTTGCACAGTCCATCTTCACGAAGGTATTTTTCTCTGGTTTATAAGTAAAACGTCCAGTAAAAGTAACCTGATGATTGTGAATGATTAGTTCCAGTGTAGACAAAGTTGTCGATGTTGTGGTTCAGCATATACCGTATTTTTCGGACTATAAGTCGCAGTTTTTTTCATAGTTTGGCCGGGGGTGCGACTTATACTCAGGAGCGACTTATGTGTGAAATTATTAACACATTACCGCAAAATATCAAATAATATTATTTAGCTCATTCACATAAGAGGCTAGACTTATAAGATTTCATGGGATTTAGCGATTAGGAGTGACAAATTGTTTGGTAAACATATAGCATGTTCTATATGTTATAGTTATTTGAATGACTCTTACCATAATATGTTACGTTAACATACCAGGCACGTTCTCAGTTGGTTATTTATGCCTCATATAACGTACTTATTCAGCCTGTTGTTCACTATTCTTTATTTATTTTAAATTGCCTTTCAAATGTCTATTCTTGGTGTTGGGTTTTATCAAAGAAATTTCCCCCAAAAATGCGACTTATACTCCAGTGCGACTTATATATGTTTTTTTCCTTCTTTATTATGCATTTTCGGCAGGTGCGACTTATACTCCGGAGCGACTTATACGGTAGTCGCTCTTCTCAGGAAGGAAATACACAGTATCTAGTCTGCAGTCGCTCCTTCTGGAGACACTGCCCCTTAGTGTTTTGGAAGAGAATTACAAGTTTGGCGCCACCCCCCATGGAAGAACTATAAATCAAACAAGATGCCGACGGGGGTGACTCAAGTACGCGACGCAAGAGTAGATTCCCGTCTTGAGAGCAGACAAGAATGTGTGTGTGCTCAGATTATCTCATTCTGAACTAGAAATGACCATTCATGCTCTTGTTTCCTGACGTCTTGACTTTTGCAACTCACTCTTCACCTGTCTCAACAAAACATCCACAGCTCACTTGCAATTAGTACCGCTAGGCTCTTGTCAAAATGTCATAAGGACAGTCATAATACCCCCCTTAGCATCCTCGCTCTGGCTACCTGTTCATTTCAGGATTCAGTACAAAATCCTACCCATTATCAATCAATCAATCAATCAATGTTTATTTATATAGCCCTAAATCACAAGTGTCTCAAAGGGCTGCACAAGCCACAACGACATCCTCGGTACAGAGCCCACATAAGGGCAAGGAAAAACTCACCCCAGTGGGACGTCGATGTGAATGACTATGAGAAACCTTGGAGAGGACCGCATATGTGGGTAACCCCCCCCCCCTCTAGGGAGACCGAATGCAATGGATGTCGAGTGGGTCTAACATAATATTGTGAGAGTACAGTCCATAGTGGATCCAGCATAACAGTAAGAGTCCAGTCCACAGTGGGGTCAGCAGGAAACCATCCCGAGCGGAGACGGGTCAGCAGCGCAGAGATGTTCCCAACCGATATACAGGCGAGCGGTCCACCCCGGGTCCCGACCCCGGACAGCCAACACCCCATCCATGGCCACCGGATCTGTGTTTCTCCCCTTCCACAAGGGATAGGGGGGAGCAGAGGAGAAAAGAAAAGAAAAGGCAGATCAACTGGTCTAAAAAAAGGGGGGCTATTCAAAGGCTAGAGTATACAAATGAGTTTTGAGATGGGACTTAAATGTTTCTACTGAGGTAGCATCTCTAACTGTTACCGGGAGGGCATTCCATAGTACTGGAGCCCGAATAGAAAACGCTCTACAGCCCGCAGACTTTTTTTGGGCTCTGGGAATCACTAATAAGCCGGAGTTCTTTGAACGCAGATTTCTTGCCGGGACATATGGTACAATACAATCGGCAAGATAGGCTGGAGTTAGACCGTGTAGTATTTTATACGTATTACCTACACAGTACTCAATAGCCAAGCACCAGTTTACTTGATAGATTTGTTTGTTGTCTCTTCACTGTCTTGTTAGGTGCTTTTTGTACCTCGTACAAAATTAAAAAGTAAAGGCGAGTCAGTTGCCCCTAAATCATGGGTGTCAAACTCTGGCCCGCGGGCCAAAATTGTTGTTGTTACGGTGCGGATGTTTTCCCGTAATGTGTTTGTCATTCTTGTTTGGTGTGGATTCACAGTGTGGCGCATATTTCTAACAGTGTTAGAGTTGTTTATACGGCCACCCTCAGTGTAACCTGTATCGCTGTTGATCAAGTATGCATTGCATTCACGAGTGCGCGCGTACAGAAGCCGCACATATCTTGTGACTGCGCCGGCACGTTGTCAGAATGGATGAAAAGCGGACGTGACGACAGCTCGTAGAGGACGTTAAAGGCAGTGCCTTTAAGGCACGCCCCCAAGACTGTGGTCCGGGTGGACTACGAGATATAATGACTGATGAACACCTTCGTTCGATAATGAAGGTTGCCTCAGCTCAAAGCCTGAGCCCCATGTCACTATAAAGTTATATAAGCCTTGCTTGTTCAATATTCAATGCAAAACTTGTTTGGGTCCCTATTAAAAGGTTAATTTGTTCAACCTTGGCCCGCGGCTTTGTTCAGTTTTACATTTTGGCCCACTCTGTATTTGAGTTTGACACCCCTGCCCTAAATGGTGAAATGCCCTTCCTGTATGAGCTGAGAGCTGCACCTCCTGTTGACATTTTTAACAGCCAGTTAAAAACACATTTGTTTAAGTGTGCATTCCTGTAATAATTTACTTTCCCTTTTTTATATTGTTTTGTATCATCATATGTATTATTTCACATTGCAATGTTTCTGTTGTTGCATCATGTTGTATGTTTGTTGTGATTGTACTATTTGTATTTTAACCATGTGAAGCACTTTGTGAGATCACTCTGTGAGAAGGACTATATATATATATATATATATATATATATATATATATATATATATATATATATATATATATATATATATATATATATGTATGTGTGGGAAAAAATCACAAGACTATTTCATCTCTACAGGCCTGTTTCATGAGGGGGGGTACCCTCAATCATCAGGAGATTTTAATGGGAGCATTCACATACCATGGTTTATATAGGGCACAGAGTGGGTGGGTACAGGCTGGCGTAGGGGCGTGGTGATTGGCTCATGTGTTACCTAGGAGGTGTTTCCGTCTGTGGCGGCATGCTGTTACAATTTCGCTGCGCTTGTTGAGGGATGACAGGTCTGGACGGTAAATAATAAACAGTTTCTCTTTCAAGCATAGGTTGCATCTTTTATTACCACTATTGTAAGGTGTGCTGGATGCAAGATTTTCACATGTTATTGAATATTCAACATTATTGTCTTTGAGGTCCCAAATGTGTTTGCTGAGTTCTGTGGTATTCCGCAGGTTTTGGTTCCTGAAAGAAGCCTTGTGATTGTTCCATCTGGTTTTGAATTCTCCCTCGGTTAATCCTACATATGTGTCGGATGTGTTAATGTCCTTGCGTGTTACCTTAGATTGGTAGACAACTGATGTTTGTAAGCACCCCCCGTTGAGAGGGCAATCAGGTTTCTTTCGACAGATACAGCCTTTGTTGGTTTTGGAGTCGCTCTGTCCGGGGGCCGACGGCTCATTTGCAATTGTTTTGTTGTGGTTTGAGATGATTTGTCGTATATTGTTCATACAGCTGTAGCTCAATTTAATGTTGTTCTTGTTGAATACTTTTCTTAGGGTGTTGTCTTTGGGAAAGTGTTTGTCAATCAGATTGAGGAATTTGTGTCCAATGTTAGTTGAGACGTTTTTGCTGTATGGGGGGTTGTACCAGATGATGTCGTTTCGTTTTCTGTTCTTTTTTGGCTGGTTTCCTGGCGTGGGTTCATAGGTGAGGGTGAAATTGTATCCGCTTTCATCAAGGGCTTTTTGGTACGGGGGGGTTGCTTGGTCAAATTCAGCTTTGCTAGATGACAGCATCGATAGCCTTTTATTGATTCCGGTAGGTATTCTTTTCGTGGTGGTGGGTGGGTGGTTGCTGTCATGGTGCACGTATTGGAGTGTTGTGTTGGGTTTCGTGAATGGTTGGTAGCTGTTATTTCTCAGGTTGAAAGTGACGTCAAGGAAGTTGACGGTTTGCTTGTTGGCTTCAATCGTGATCCGTAGGCCGTTCTCTTTGAAAATTTGGCATATGCGCTTCTTGGTATTCTCGCTGCTCCTTGGCGAGGCGCGACACACTGCCAGTCCGTCATCACGGTAAATACCAAGGTTCAGATTGAGGCTAGCGAGCTGGGAGAGGAGGAAACTCCCAACGAGTTCACACGTTTCTGCTCCGTCAAAACTTCCCATAGTGACGTCAAATGTTGCATTGTTCTTTTTTTGCCATGGTGTACTGTTGTGGATGAGAATGGAGTTTTTTGCGTGGATGATGATGTTTCTTTCGTTGCCTGTGATTGAGTCGTAGTCTGAGGCGAAGTCTAGTGCTTGAGTCAGTAGGTCTTGCGTGATGGAAGGGTAAAATTCCTCGATATCAAAGGAGATAAAGTTGTGCTGTTGTTTGTCTTGGATGTTGTTGAATCATTTGATTACTGTTGCTGTATTTCTCCATTGGTTGAGTGGTGTTTTGTCCTTGATTTTTGTGTTGACTCTGTCCAGGATTATTTTGCTGATTTTTCCTATTTCAGATTTAGTTGGGTTTATTAGTCGGCATGTTGGGTTATTTGCGAAGTTGGGTTTGTGGTCCTTCAATGTGATGAAGGCTTCCTTGTTGGCTGTGGCGTCCACCCTGTCCTCAATGTCCAGTTCAGCCGCGATCCTTTTATTTTCCAGGTGGATGTTCTGTAAGGTGTTGGGTTGCGCTTTTTTGTATGATTTGGTGATGCTTCTGTCCAGTAAGGTGTGGTGTTCTGGTATGTCCATTCTGTAGAAGTTTGTGGTTTTATCGGCAGCTATGATGAGGTTGTTTACTTTCTTGATGCGCTCCTCGTCATTTTTCAGCTTGGTGAGGAGTGGGTTGCGGATTGGCTTGAATTTGACTGATTGTATCATTTTGAGCATGTCGTTCTCAAAATCCTTTAGTTCCTCAACTGTGGGTGGGTTCTTGGTAGATTTGAATCCGAAAGTTTCTTGCATTCCTTTTGTTTCAGAGTGGAGGAAAAAATGTGCTTTCCACCGCATCCTTCTTAGGAAGTGTTCCGTCTTTTCTATGAGCCTTAGCTTGTAGTCATTCTGCGCGGGTATGGGAATGTTCTTCGTGGAGTAGTCGATGTTGAATTTTTACATTTCTGATCGTCGTACAGTGCTCAACAAATGTCAATTTGGAGCGGAGTGTATGTCTTAATAAGGTTATCCAAAAAATAGTGCTCGATACCGTAGTAGAGCGCAATATATGTATGTGTGGGAAAAAATCACAAGACTATTTCATCTCTACAGGCCTGTTTCATGAGGGGGGGTACCCTCAATCGTCAGGAGATTTTAATGGGAGCATTCGCATACCATGGTTTATATAGGGCACAGAGTGGGTGGGTACAGGCTGGCCTAGGGGCGTGGTGATTGGCTCATGTGTTACCTAGGAGGTGTTTCCGTCTATGGCGGCATGCTGTTACAATTTCGCTGCGCTTGTTGAGGGATGACAGGTCTGGACGGTAAATAATAAACAGTTTCTCTTTCAAGCATAGGTTGCATCTTTTATTACCACTATTGTAAGGTGTGCTGGATGCAAGAATTTGCCATGTTATTGAATATTCAACATTATTGTCTTTGAGGTCCCAAATGTGTTTGCTGAGTTCTGTGGTATTTCGCAGGTTTTTGTTCCTGAAAGAAGCCTTGTGATTGTTCCATCTGGTTTTGAATTCTCCCTCGGTTGATCCTACATATGTGTCGGATGTGTTAATGTCCTTGCGTATTACCTTAGATTGGTAGACAACTGATGTTTGTAAGCACCCCCCGTTGAGAGGGCAATCAGGTTTCTTTCGACAATTACATCCTTTGTTGGTTTTGGAGTCGTTCTGTCTGAGGGCCGACGGCTCATATATATATATATATATATATATATATATATATGTATATATATATATATATATATATATATATATACATATATATATATATATATATATATATATATATATATATATATATATATATATATATATATATATATATATATATATATACCGTATTTTCCGCACCATAAGCCGCCCTGGGTTATAAGCCGCGCCTTCAATGAACGGCATATTTCAAAACTTTGTCCACCTATAAGCCGCCCCGGGTTATAAGCCGCGCCTACGCTGCGCTAAAGGGAATGTCAAAAAAACAGTCAGATAGGTCAGTCAAACTTTAATAATGTATTACAAACCAGCGTTCTAACAACTCTGTTCACCCCCAAAATGTAATGTGCAAATGTGCAATCACAAAAATAGTAACACTCAAATTAGTGCAGAGCAACATCAATAACTCAACGTTGCTCGAACGTTAATGTCACACAACACACAAAATAAACATTTAAAGCTCACTTTCTGAAGTTATTCCTCATCCATAAATCCCTCGAATTCTTCTTCAGTGTCTGAATTAAAAAGTTCGGCGAATACAGCATCCAAAATGGCCGGCTCCGTCTGGTGGAAGTCATCAGAGTCAGTGTCGCTGTTGTTGTCCAGCAGTTCCGTGAATCCTGCCTTCCGGAAAGCTCGGACCACAGTTGAGACTGATCCACTGGCAGATGTTGGCGTATGCCGTCCGGCGCTGTCTCCCTGTCTTAGTGGCGCAGGTCATCTTGTTGCTTCCTCTACCTACGCACCATTGATTCATTTATGTTCAATTCTCTCGCTGCTGCTCTATTTCCGTGTTCTACTGCGTGACTTATTGCCTTGAGTTTGAATTCTGCGTTGTACGCGTGTCTCTTAATAGGAGCCATTTTGTGGTCTTTACAGATGTAAACACACAAATGAAATGAAACGTAATATCCGCGCGCTTCTTCTTCTACGGGGGCGGGTGCTTACCTTGGCGGTTGCTTACCGTAGAAGAAGAAGCGCTTCCTCTTCTACGGGGGCGGGTGCTTACCTTGGCGGTTGCTTACCGTAGAAGAAGAAGCGCTTCCTCTTCTACGGGGAAAAAAGATGGCGGCTGTTTACCGTAGTTGCGAGACCTAAACTTTATGAAAATGAATCTTAATATTAATCCATATATAAAGCGCACCGGGTTATAAGCCGCACTGTCAGCTTTTGAGAAAATTTGTGGTTTTTAGGTGCGGCTAATAGTGCGGAAAATACGGTATATATATATACATACATTTTACTGACTTACTTACACGCCAAGGTAACTTTTCATCTCCACCAAGGCAGAGCACGGTGGACAAAAGTATGTGAGGGGGACGACCAATTTATAGAAAGCTCCGGACTTTAGACAGCTCGGTCGCTTCTCCAGCGCCGGTTTTGCTGTTGTTTGTACTTAGTCTTTTTTGTCGAAATGATACATTGTTATTCTTCAATTCTGGTCGCCTCTCATTATTTAGACAGCCTTAGAACAAAACTATGCTGGGAGGACTCTTCCCTGCTAAACGCAGAGTACTAATAATAACATCAATACAATAAAGTCATTATTCATGTTTTTATGGCACACTTGCAAGGTAAAGGGAGTAGGGTGGCCATACCACTGACATTTATAAAATACACTACAGTGTGTCGGACCGATGTAAATGTGTAATTAAAAATAACATTTTCATGTGTGGAAAGATTGCGGGGAACTATGAAAAAATATTTTTTTAAAACAGTCTAACCTAGGGGTCGGCAACCCGCGGCTCCGGAGCCGCATGCGGCTCTTTGATCACTCTAATGCAGCTCAGCTGCATGCTTGCCGACCCTCCCGATTTTCCCGAGAGATTTCCATGTGCCTCTCCCAGAAAACTCCCGGGATTAATATTCTCCGATATTCACCCTAAAAACAATAATAAAGGCGTGCCATGATGGTGCAGCATTTAGCGCCCTCTACAATCTGTACCAACATCATGCCAGGACAGCCTTTTGTTGTATGCATCTTCTACTTGCACACGTAAGTGACAGCAAGGCATACTTGGTCAACAGCCACACAGGTTACACGGACGGTGGCCATATAAAACAACTTTAAGACTCTTACTAATAATGCGCCACACTTTGAACCAAAACCAAACAAGAATGACAAACACATTTCGGGAGAACATCTGCACCGTAACGCAACATAAACACAACAGAACAAATACCCAGAATCCCATGCAGCCCTGACTCTTCCCTACATTATACACCCCTGCTACCACCAAACCCCGCCCCCACCCCAACCCTAACCCTAACCCTCTAACCCTAACCCTAACCCTAAAAAAATTTAAAAAAATTTTTTTTAAATTTTTTACAAAAATTTAAAAAAAAATTATAACAAATTTAAAAAAGTTAAAAAAAATATTAAAAATTTAAAAAAAAAGTGTTTTAAGTTAAAACATGATTTTCAAGGTAAACATTTTTTTTCAAGGTAAAGTTTTTTTTTCAAGGTTAAAAATGATTTTCAAGGTAAAAAAAATTTTTCAAGGTAAAAATTTTTTTTCAAGGTTAAAAATGATTTTAAAGGTAAAAAATTATTTTCTAATTTTTTTAATTTTTTAAAAATGTTTTTTAATTTTTCAATTTTTTTTTAATTTTTTAAATTTAAAAAAAAATTTTTTTTTTATTTTATTTATTTATTTTTTAATTTGTTTATTTTTTTAAAACTTTTTTTTAATTTGTTTTTATTTTTTTAAAACAATTTAAAACATTTTTAATTTTTTTAAACAATTTTAACAATTAATATTTTTTTTTTAGGGTTAGGGTAAATTTTTTTTTAAAAAGTTAAAAAAAAGTTTAAAAAAAAGTTTAAAAAAGTTTAAAAAAAAGTTTAAAAAAATTCAAAAATATTAAAAAAAAATTAAAAATATTTAAAAAAATATATAAAAAATTAAAAAAAAAAATTAAAAAAAAAAAAATTAAATAATTTAAAAACATTTTTAAACAAATTTAAACAATTTTCTAAAAATTTAAAATTTTTTAAAATTTTTTAAATTTTTACAAAAATTAAAAAAAATTAAAAAAAGTTTTAAAAAAATAAATAAATAAAATGTTTTAAGTTAAAACATGATTTTCAAGGTAAAATTTTCTTTTCAGGGTAAAAAATGATTTTCAAGGTAAAAAAACATTTTCAAGGTAACATTTTTTTTTCAAGGTTAAAAATGATTTTCAAGGCAAACAAATGATTTTCAAGGTAAAAAATTTTCAAGGTCAATTTTTTTTTCAAGGTAAAATTTTTTTTTCAAGGTTAAAAATGATTTTCAAGGTAAAAAAATGTTTTTAAGGTAACAATTTTTTTCAAGGTTAAAAATGATTTTCAAGGTAAAAAATGATTTTCAAATTTTTTTAATTTTTTAAAAAAATTTTTAATTTTTTAATTTTTTTTAAAAAATTTTAAAAATGTTTTTAAATTTTTTTTAATTTTTTTCTTTTTCTTTTATTTTTCTTTTATTTTTTTATTTTTTTAAATTTTTTAATTTTTTTTAAACTTTTTTTTAATTTTTTTTAATTTTTTTAAATTGTTTTTAATTTTTTAAAACAATTTAAAACAATTTAAAACAATTTCAAAATGTTTTAATTTTTTTAAACAATTTTAACAATTGACATTTTTTTTTTAGGGTTAGGGTTAGGGTTAGGGTTAGGGTGGGGTTTGGTAGCGGGGGTGTATAATGTAGCCCGGAAGAGTTAGGGCTGCATGGGATTCTGGGTATTTGTTCTGTTGTGTTTATGTTGTGTTACGGTGCAGATGTTCTCCCGAAATGTGTTTGTCATTCTTGTTTGGTGTGGGTTCACAGTGTGGCGCATTATTAGTAAGAGTGTTAAAGTTTTTTATACCGCTACCGTCAGTGTAACCTGTGTGGTTGTTGACCAAGTATGCCTTGCTGTCACTTACGGAAGCAAGCAGAAGCCCCATACAACGTGTGGCTGGGCAGGCACGCTGGTTGTAGTGGGTGCTAAATGCTGTACCATCACGGCACGGTCCAGAGAATAGTTGCCCTGAAATTCGTAGTCTCCTGGTAAAATTGGGAGGGTTGACTAGAATGATGCTGTCAAGCGCCATTCATATAAAACTCGTGGGCCGCACTAACCTTCAATTTTCACATTAAGGAGTGGGCCGCATGTCTGAGACCCTTGGTTTATACATAGCACAAAGCAAAAAAAAACTTTGTATGCAGTGTTATCTGACCGTTTCTTTGCAATCTATCCTTTATACACCCAGTAATATCCCATTACGAATAACACTGTCTTTTACGAGGAAGTCCTGCCACACGCATGCAAACACCAGTTTGAGTGGCACTGGGTGCAAGGACACAACGGCAGTGACCACTGACGAGGATGGCGGAAGCTGGATTTGTACCAGGAAACATCAAGTTTTTGGACGACCACACTATCATCTACGCCACACCACCCTTTTTATGTTTTCATTACCAAAATCATATGCCACTTCAATTACGATGTTTCCCCATATGTGAGATGTATCCGATTTTTCTTCAACAGCACAATTCATGTTTTTTTCAAATCCGACCCTGGCCTGTTTTGTATCTTAATTAATATAAATCTGAAATGTATCCGCTACTACAGTCTGAACAATCGGGTCGTGTTCATTTGACCTATACGTCATCAAAAAGTGGCATTATTCTTCGCCAAAATAGACGGTCCCGAAGACAGATGTTTTAGACCTCACGCCAATGTCCCAACACTTCTGACTGCGACTGCTCGCCCACGTGCTCTTTGGAACAGACGTTGAATCAAAAATTGACAACCACTCAAGGTCAGCTATATTTTCCTTCAAATTCCACCTACGAACGATTTGATAAATCGGACTTACAAACCCCGTTTCCATATGAGTTGGGAAATTGTGTTGGATGTAAATATAAACGGAATACAATGATTTGCAAATCCTTTTCAACCCATATTCAATTGAATGCACTACAAAGACAAGATATTTGATGTTCAAACTCATAAACTTAATTTTTTTTTTGCAAATAATCATTAACTTAGAATTTCATGGCTGCAACACGTGCCAAAGTAGTTGGGAAAGGGCATGTTCACCACTGTGTTTCATGACCTTTCCTTTTAACAACACTCAATAAACGATTGGGAACTGAGGAGACACATTTTTTAAGCTTCTCAGGTGGAATTCTTTCCCATTCTTGCTTGATGTACAGCTTAAGTTGTTCAACAGTCCGGGGGTCTCCGTTGTGCTATTTTAGGCTTCATAATGCGCCACACATTTTCAATGGGAGACAGGTCTGGACTACAGGCAGGCCAGTCTCGTACCCGCACTCTTTTACTATGAAGCCACGTTGATGTAACACGTGGCTTGGCATTGTCTTGCTGAAATAAGCAGGGGCGTCCATGGTAACGTTGCTTGGATGGCAACATATGTTGCTCCAAAACCTGTATGTACCTTTCAGCATTAATGGCGCCTTCACAGATGTGTAAGTTACCCATGTCTCGGGCACTAATACACCCCCATACCATCACAGATGCTGGCTTTTCAACTTTGCGCCTATAACAATCCGGATGGTTCTTTTCCTCTTTGGTCCAGAGGACATGACGTCCACAGTTTCCAAAAACAATTTGAAATGTGGACTCGTCAGACCACAGAACACTTTTCTACTTTGTATCAGTCCATCTTAGATGAGCTCAGGCCCAGCGAAGCCGACAACGTTTCTGGGTGTTGTTGATAAACGGTTTTCGCCTTGCATAGGAGAGTTTTAACTTGCACTTACAGATGCAACGACCAACTGTTGTTACTGACAGTGGGTTTTTGAAGTGTTCCTGAGCCCATGTGGTGATATCCTTTACACACGGATGTCGCTTGTTAATGCAGTACAGCCTGAGGGATCGAAGGTCACGGGCTTAGCTGCTTACGTGCAGTGATTTCTCCAGATTCTCTGAACCCTTTGATGATATTACGGACCGTAGATGGTGAAATCCCTAAATTCCTTGCAATAGCTGGTTGAGAAAGGTTTTTCTTAAACTGTTCAACAATTTGCTCACGCATTTGTTGACAAAGTGGTGACCCTCGCCCCATCCTTGTTTGTGAATGACTGAGCATTTCATGGAATCTACTTTTATACCCAATCATGGCACCCACCTGTTCACAATTTGCCTGTTCACCTGTGGGATGTTCCAAATAAGTGTTTGATGAGCATTCCTCAACTTTATCAGTATTTATTGCCACCTTTCCCAACTCCTTTGTCACGTGTTGCTGGCATCAAATTCTAAAGTTAATGATTATTTGCAAAAAAAAAAAAAGTTTATCAGTTTGAACATCAAATACGTTGTCTTTGTAGCATATTCAACTGAATATGGGTTGAAAATGATTTGCAAATCATTGTATTCCGTTTATATTTACATCTAACACAATTTCCCAACTCATATGGAAACGGGGTTTGTATAATGTTCACGTTGACAGGAAAAAAATGAAATACAGGTGACATATTGACCTGCAGTGTGAGCCCATTGGTATGAATGTTTGTCTTTGTGAATGCTGACCAGTCCAGGGGGTCCCTGTCCTCTCGCCCAAAGTAGGCTCCAGCTCAACCGTGACTGAAAACAAGATAGACGCTGGAAAATTAATGAATATTTGTCCTTCCTGCCATCTGTGTGTCTTATCCACTGTGTCAGGTCTGAAACAGACTGTGATAGATCAAACTGCAAGCAGCTGGTTACTGGACCGATGTTGTGTGAGTGCAAACGTCCCACCCCGTGACGTGCTTTTCCTCCAAGGTTGCACATTTTCACGCTGCGCGTTTACCGACTCAAATTAATCAGCTGGAGCGATCCATCACCACGGGAACTGTGCTGATTAACCCTAAACACCTCAACCTGCATCCCCCAACAGCCCTTTCACCCGTCGGACCTAACTCACCAGCAAGCAAGCCAAGTCTCTCTCGCTAGAGGCAGCGCTCCGTTACACATGGATGCCATTGCTCCATTAGCATTAAAGTAGTCCATGCCAAAGCCTAAATGTGCAAAAAGGAGGAAGAGAAGGATGCGGCTCTCATTAAACACATTGAGCACCCGACAGAATCAATTACAGTGATGTATTGATTTGTCAGTCGGTCCCAGAGTCCTAAGCCAGGGCACCTGCAGCCAAACTGTGGGGATGTGGAAGGATTCCAATGAAGAAGGAGCTGGGATACTAGAAAAAGTGATCAAAAAAATCTCAGAGTGTTTAAGGCGGAAGACAGAAATGGTATAACAGTGGTCAATTGGCACATTTTTAAGGCATATTCTAAAAATGTTTGCCTACATTAAGTGTATTAAGAAGCTTGAACACTGCAAATAACAACAAGGCGGCTAATATTGATGCTAGGGATGTCCCGATCCGATATTTGGATCGGATCGGCTGCCGATATTTGCCAAAAATTGCGTATCGGCAAGGCATGGGAAAATGCCGATCCAGATCCAGTTTAAAAAAAAACTCTGGTCCGTGTTTTCCAACGCACCGATTTAAATAATACATTCCACTTTTCTGCTACTCCGTAATTTCCGTTCCGCATTTTCCAGCACACCTTCAACACATCAACAGGTCTGTGGATTCTCACGCAGTTGCTTTTAGCTGCTGGCATTACACGACAGGCTCTTCTCACTCTTTCCTGTGTCTCCCTCTCACAGACAGCAAGTGCACCTTCTTACACACGTCACATACTGTCACGTCATACGTCACATACTGTCACGTCATACGTCACATACGTATACGTCCTCCCCGAGCAGAGAGGTAGCAGCATGGCTAACGTTAGCTGTGATGCTAGCGCAGCCGTGCGAGCAATGCTCCCTCTAAGGTGCTCGCCTGTGCAATTGCGCACTGTTTAAGCGTCCTCTGCGCAAAGCAAATCTATGCCACGCACAAAATCAAATAAAAAAATTAGCGCATAACAATTTTCGACACACGGACACGACAGAGAAAACAGTTTTCGTCATCATTGTTCAAATATTGTGACGTCTGTCGAGACGCTTATCTCCATTCGGTGCCACACGTCCACACCATCAAAATGCCGAGGCAAATATTTCCACATCAACACCGTATGAAAAAAATGTGTGATTTTTTTTGTTGTGATTTCCTTCTCTGCATGAAAGTTTAAAAGTAGCATATATTAATGCAGTATGAAGAAGAATGTTTTAATGTAGACATGCAAGCCTTGAAAGAAAATGTTGAAAATCAAGACTACATTTTCTGCAAATGGGTGCATTTCTACCCTATATTTTAACTTTAGATTTATTCTCATATCAAACTCTTTTGGCTGTCTTTTTGACACTTACATCCGGCGCCCCCCGCCACACCCTGGATTATAAATAATGTAAATAATTCAGTGTGATTATCTTGTGTGATGACTGTATTATGATGATAGTATATATCTGATAGTATATATCTGTATCATGAATCAATTTAAGTGGACCTCGACAAGTTGAAAAACTTATTCGGGTGTTACCATTTAGTGGTCAATTGTACGGAATATGTACTTCACTGTGCAACCTACTAATAAAAGTCTCAATCAATCAATCAAAACACATAGAATCATCATACTGCTGTGATTATATGCATCGAGTGTTCATTCAAGGCTAAGGCAAAATATCGAGATATATATTGTGTATCGCAATATGGCCTTAAAATATCGCAATACTAAAAAAAGGCCGTATCGCCCAGCCCTAGTTCAATGATGCCATTTCTGTTTGTCATGTATAATTTTGTCTATTTTGTGTTTATCCTTGAATAAACAGGTCAGTTTCTTGTTACCAACCATTGTGTATTATTCAAACTCCCCTAATTCAGCTGGCTAGTTGTTATCAAGAGTACTAAAACCCTTTTCAACATGATTCTGACAACTAAGTAGGCTAAATAACTTTAAACTTTAATACATGCTCGGATAGGCCAGTATCGGTCAGTATCAGTATCGGTATCGGATCGGAAATGCAAAAACAATATCGGGATCGGATCGGAAGTGCAAAAACCTGGATCGGGACATCCCTAGTTGCAACTTTCACATTCACCAACATTTGGCAGAACAACCGTGGTTTAAGCACATTGAATCCCAGTTGTGAATTAGTGGAATTACCGAGAATGTTGCAAAGTATTACCAAGTAGTGGCCAGATGACAGCCATAGAAATGGCCCTTGGCTGATCCTCAGGGCGACCTACTGTAATCTACAGTCAGACACATTCAAGGCTACTATTTTGGGTGAAACAGGTGTAAAGGTGACTATATGGGTGTTACCTTATATTCAGAGGGCTCTAATTACGTTCCCGTATGCGCATGCCTCGATTTACCGCCGGGTCAAACTCGTTTCGCAAAATAATTAACGCATGCCTAGAATTACCGCCAGGTCAAACTCGTTTCGCAAAATAATTAGCATATGCCTAGAATTACCGCCGGGTCAAACTCATTTCGCAAAATAATTAGCGTATGATTAGAATTACCGCCGGGTAAGTCACGTACCTACTACGTTTTATATAACTGCAATTCTTATTATTAATATTGTGTTAGTTTGTAGTGGTGGAGAGCTGACTTTTTGTTGTTGGGAGTTGCGTCTTTCAAAGCGCTTTATTTTGAAAAAATGTTTTATCAATATAGCTGCGTGTGTCAAATATGAGTCATTTTGATGCAGTTGTACGAGTAACATTTCAGAAACAAATCATGAGCTAAGAAAACCTGCTAACAGGCGGTAATAAGGTTATTTTAATTGCCTTTTCAGACCCAAACAAAAAGAACTCCCGGGATGATTCATTGTGCTTTAAATTTTATTGCGGCATTAAGCGATGTCATGATGGTATCCTTACATCACACTAAAATTTTCATGCCTAAATTTACCGCATGCCTTTGGTAAGCGCCGGAGTGAGAAGAGGTTTTAAATTAATTACGCTAATTCAAGGAAATACGGTAACTGTTTTTTTTATGCTATACCTATACATTTTTCGATTCATTAATGATAATCCTACTTCGCAGGAAATTTGTGTACCACAGTCAGGTGGCTTGGAACTAATTAGCTGCAATAAACGATGGTGGTTGCTTATGAGTGCAGGTGATGGTAGGCAAAGAGAAATGTGTATCTGCAAATATGAGATAGGATGGAAAACAACACTATCTAATGGAACTGGATCACATTGTCACCTTCTGGTGCATCGGGAATAAGAAAGCATCGCCACCCTTCTGTCACCTTTGGGAAAAGTGTACCCTCTGTCTGTTCAACCTTTCTGTGATTTGTATTTCCTCACAACTTTCCGCACCTCATCTGTATGTCCCGATCATACTGACATAATAATACAACCATCGAGTCTGGTTTGAGTACAGCAGTAAAATACAGCTGGCAGACAACATGTTTCATTATCGTCTTTCACCGTTTGCCCACCATCTCCTCTGCGATATCCATTTGAGGCAGACAATACAAATTGTCTGCCTCTAGTAATGAGGTATTGGTCCTCCAACGGACTATGTGGAACAGGATTAGATGGCAAATACCAATCCATCCGGGATTCCCAATTTGAATTCCTTCCATTCAGTGGTGATGTTAAAACCTTATTTATAGAGACCTGCACTGAAGTATTGACAGTTTGATTCTGTTTGCTTGACTACTGGAGGCTTCCAAGATGGGCAGACGTGTAGGGGTGCATTTTCTTTACCTTTCTTTGGTCCCATGGTGGCTTATATCGCAGTTGTACTCAATAAAAATGTACATATTTTTTGTTTGGACACTCACTTGCACAGAATGATACGCACTAGTTTGTTACACAAAATGTTTGACCATACAATAACAGACTGAGTGTATGGAACCCATCCATCCATCCATTTTCTACCGCTTATTCCCTTCGGTGTCGCGAAGGCGCTGGAGCCTATCTCAGCTACAATCGGGCGGAAGGCGGGGTACACCCTGGACAAGTCGCCACCTCATCACAGGGCCAACACAGATAGACAGACAACATTCACACTCACATTCACACACTAGGGCCAATTCAGTGTTGCCAATCAACCTATCCCCAGGTGCATGTCTTTGGAGGTGGGAGGAAGCCGGAGTACCCGGAGTACCCGGAGGGAACCCACGCAGTCACGGGGAGAACATGCAAACTCCACACAGAAAGATCCCGAGCCCGGGATTGAACCCCAGACTAACCATTACATCAAATTCAGATAAAGATGAGATCTGTCTTGTATTATCGACTCTCACATCTGCACAGCCAGTAATAATAATAATAATCATAATGGATTAGATTTTATATCGCGCTTTTCTATTGTTAGATACTCAAAGCGCTCACAGAGAAGTGGGAACCCATCATTCATTCACACCTGGTGGTGGTAAGCTACATTTGTAGCCACAGCTGCCCTGGGGTAGACTGACGGAAGCGAGGCGGCCAGTTTGCGCCTATGGCCCCTCCGGCCACCACCTATCATTCATTCATCATTCATTCACCAGTGTGAGGGCACCAGGGGCAAGGGTGAAGTGGCCTGCCCAAGGACACAACAGCAGCGATTTGGATGTCTTGAGGCGGGGAGCGAACCTGCAACCCTAGCACGGCCGCTCTACCCACTACGTCATGCCGCCCCTAATGGTGGTGAATGAACGGTGGCCATATTGAAATGTTTGCCCACTAGAGATGCGCGGTTTGCGGACACAACCGCGGAGTCCGCGGATTATCCGCGGGTCGGGCGGTTGAAATAAAAAAAAAAAAAGATTTTATCCGCGGGTCGGGTCGGGCGGTTGAAATTTAAAAAAATTTGATTTTAAATAGATTCAGGCGGGTGACAGTTAAACCAATTCGGAAATATATATACATAGTTAAATGTTGTTACCCACATACGAAAAACGAGCAGGCACCTGCAGCATATGCCACAACAGAAGAAGAAAAAACAAAGAGATGGACACTTTTACGGAGCGGAGAAGGGACGCCTCGCCGGGGTCCGGGACCGAGACCCCTTCCCCCGAGAGGGCCCCACCGGGAGCCGTAGCTGAGGTGATCCCCGAGAAGGGCCCGACGCACGTCCAGGGTCACCACCGCGCCCACCGCACCGACACCCCGCCTTGTCCGCCTTCGCTGCGGCCGGCGTCACGCGCAGCAGGTAAGCAGCTTACCTGCCCGACACCCCCGTGGCCGGGGGCTCGTAACAGGGGTCACTCCGCGCGCTCCGCCCGCGCAGCTTACCTGCCCGCCACCCCCGTTGCCGGGGTCGCGTAACAGGGGTCACTCCGCGCGCAGTGCGCTCACGAAAGGGGTGGGGCTCACCCTGGTGAGCCGAGTGGGCCACTTTTGGTAAGCAGAACTGGCGCTGCGGGATGAACCGAACGCCGGGTTAAGGCGAACGATGCCGACGCTCATCAGACCCCAGAAAAGGTGTTGGTTGATATAGACAGCAGGACGGTGGCCATGGAAGTCGGAACCCGCTAAGGAGTGTGTAACAACCCACCTGCCGAATCAACTAGCCCTGAAAATGGATGGCGCTGGAGCGTCGGGCCCATACCCGGCCGTCGCCGGCAGCGAGAGCCGCGAGGGCTAGGCCGCGACGAGTAGGATGGCCGCCGCGGTGCGCGCTGAAGCCTCGGGCGCGAGCCCGGGTGGAGCCGCCGCGGGTGCGAGGGACATATCGCACCTCCACGCGCTTGGAGGTGCGCTCAGCGCGGCTCCCAGATGATTGCGCACTGGTGTGCGTCTGGGCCGTGACAGCGTGGCACGCATTGAATGTCTCTGCTGGATCAGTCTCCTTTCTTTAACAGGCAAAAGCTTTATAACCTCACTAATGCCTTGCATCGTCTATATTAGATATATATCAACGGACGGGTGCGGGCGGGTGCGGTTTTGATTAAATGTTAGTTCGGGTGGATGCGGATGGTTGACGACTTTTGTGATGCGGTTGCGGATGAAATAATTGCCTATCCGCGCATCTCTATTGCCCACCATGTGAAATTCGGAATTGAGGCGGACTGACTATCTCCGTCACATAGTTGCAACACAGCCATCGGTAGTGTAGTGTTTCACACAGCTGACTTAAGTCAATACAAATCAAACCAATCAATGTGTTAGAAATCACAGAGATATCTCAATTTACCAGTAATTTGAGATACGAGCTAGAGATTGGCTTTTTGTTATGTTTTAAATTGGCAGCATAATTTAAATTACAAGCCTTTCTACCGCAGGTTGAAGCAATATATGTCCACATCCCACAGCTAGAGATCGACACAATCCTGCCCACCAACCATCAGAACTAAGAAACTTAGTGCGAAAGAGTAGAAGCGGACGCCCGAATCAAAATACAACATGCTTTATTTGTCATTGCACCCAAAAAGTATAACGGAACTTGTTTATAGTCAACCCATCCAAGAAACAGAAACACAAATACGACAGCGGTAGACAGGACCAGGAGGCTGATGGGTCGACAATGCGGAGAATGTGTGGGTTGGGGTGTATGAGTGCGTATCTGCATAGTAACCCGTGGTTGCGTGTATGTCCATAAGCCTGAAAGTCGTGCCGTAGGGCGTCAAACAAAATCAACATCACAGGTGTCCTTGAAGGAAGGGGGTAAGGAACTTCAGAGCGTCTTTTACTTCAATGATCTCACCGGGGAATGTACAACATGACCTTACCAAGGCCAGAGTAGAGGGAACCGAGTTGTAGAAATTGATTGTTTTGGTTAGGGCAATCAGATGCATTCCAATAGATTTATCTACTGGAGTTGTCCGTTCTGGCTCTGAAATAGTCACAACCAGAGAAGCAAACCATTAAAAATATGTCCTAGCGGTTCGCAGCCGACCCGGCAAGTCAGCGCAGCCACCCTACGCAACATGCAGCCACAAACGTTTGAACAAAAACAATCAAAGACATTGGTGCGCTACATTAACAATTAGTTCCTATTTTTATACACCGGAGAAGCAACCGGTACGAGACACTGCTCCTCAATGTAAATGCTGAACAATATCGCATTATTACATAAAACTACTGTAGTTGTTTGCAGTACATGCTATTGTAAAGTGATGTTTGCATACCTCTTAAAAACTAGGTACTGTAGTTGCACCCCTGCTGTGGACGATCAAACAGTTTTCAGTTGAAAATGTTTGTTCTGTGTGAGTAAATGTGATAAGTTACGGGTACACGCAAACATCCAAGCTAGTGTTCGACTCAGGCCCAGCATTTCTAGCTTCCTCCTCTCATCCCTCAACTCCAAATGATAAACTCAGTCGACACTGACAAAGATCTTCCTCCCCTCTTTGTCTTGGCGAGTGTGCCTTTTATGCAGTCTGTCGTTGAGCGGGATTTGTGGTAATTGCCGATTTAAAAGACCTCTAGTGTTCTCCTGGAGTGATTAAAACCGCCAATAATGGCCTCATTTCTGACCATATTGCTTTTGTCCTCAAGTGTTCGTCCCCTTGCACTTCAAGACAAAGTATTTCAACTCAAAGTCACAATGAGGGCATCGCCCCAATTCTTCCTCCTACGACAAACTACATTTCAGGGGTGAAAGACATTGGCGGAGGAAAGCCCACTTTGATTCAGCCGCCTATAAACATATTAAACCATGACCTTCAGATCTATGGGCTTCCTATTAGAAACACCAAGATGCAGTAAATCCTTCTGAAGGATTGGCGACACTAAAACATTGGTCATAGTGTGTGAATGTGAGTGTGAATGTCTATCTGTGTTGGCCCTGCGATGAGGTGGCGACTTGTCCAGGGTGCACCCCGCTTTTGCCCAAGTGCTGCCGGGATAAGCTACAGCACACCCGTGACCCAGAAAGGGACAAACGGTAGAAAATAGATGGATGGATGGACAGATGTTTGCGAAAATAAACCACCCTAGTATCCATTCCTCAATTCACTAGGTTAAGAACGCATACACCCACGAGGCAATTTATTGTTTTCATTTAAAGGGGACCTTTTATTCAAAACCAACTTTTCTTAACTGTTGGTATCTGCTGTCGTGTATTTGGAATCTGCATAAGTCCCGAAAAACTGAAATCAAACCATGGAGGCATGGCAAAGATATTTATAAAGCAATCGTGCCTTCTTCCATAACATTTCAAACGAGCCATTTGGATTGTGCCCAATTTGTGACCCTTTTACCAAGTGTGGCATTAGCAAATATCTCCATATATGGTAGAAATATACCCGAAGAGCTTTGCGCAAGTCCGCCATTGTAGTCCGACAAAAAGTACACTGCTCTATCCTCTTGTTGTGAGGCAGACTGCCTCGTTAGTGCACATGCATCTTCCTTAGTTGCCATTTCTAATACAAAGTAGAGAATAGTTCAAGCTTATATCTGTCAGTAGACTCCATATGGAAGCGCTATAAACTACAACATGGCTGGTGGGGGGAAAAACGCAGTCGAGGTGGAGGCATGAGAATAAGACTGACCACAAAATGGGGCATGCTGAAGAGACAGAAAGTGTCTTGTCAATGGTCTGTAAAACAATCTAGTTAAACTACTTAATATGACCACTTTTAGAGCTGTCACTATGACGTCTTAGACCTGTCTTCTATTCTTCCTTTGCTCCTTCCAGGATGCTAGTGTTGTATACTTGATGGTCATGTCACTCTCCCAGGACAGAGTGACTGTGTGATGGGTGATGAGCAAAGAAGACGCCAACGAGGAATTGTCAAACAAAAAGCTATATTTGTTTCAGCGAGCCTCAGACTGGAACCTGCAGCTTAAATATCTTTTACACAAAGACCCCAAGTCTTCGTAACTCTAGCCTTGGAGCCGGCCAGTCTGGACAAAAGCCCAGCTTGTTGTTTGGCCAGTCAACCTATTTCCTGTGATCGGTTTGAGTCGGGTGACCTCCAACCCCTATCCTCTACTCCTACTTGTGAGGGCTTCCTACCAGATGTTGCTAATGTATTTACTCTTCCCCCTAAACTCCAAACCTACATTCCTGTAGGATCCCAATTTCCTGGGAGCAAGAGCCACCACTCTCTGGAGCACTTGTGATGGACATGTGCACTTTTGACCTTAGTAGAATAATCTTCTAAAGGATTATGTGACCAAATACAAACACATGCTAGCTCACAATCATAAAAGTAAATGGTACATGGTATAATTCACCTCACTAGCAAGCTGCTCTTTCTAATTTATTTTGGCCTAACATTCATGATTTCCTGAGTAGTCCTGAGTTCAATCCCAGGCTCGGGATCTTTCTGTGTGGAGTTTGTTTGTTCTCCCCGTGACTGTGTGGGTTCCCTCCGGGTACTCCGGCTTCCTCCCACCTCCAAAAACATGCACCTGGGGATAGGTTGATTGGCAACACTAAATTGGCCCTAGTGTGTGAATGTGAGTGTGAATGTTGTCTGTCTATCTGTGTTGGCCCTGTGATGAGGTGGCAACTTGTCCAGGGTGTACCCCGCCTTCCGCCCGAATGCAGCTGAGATAGGCTCCAGCACCCCCTGCGACCCCGAAAAGGACAAGTGGTAGAAAATGTTCATCACATTAACAAAGGTCCACAAGCCTCCTATGTCTAAAAACAGTAGCCAAAGTCCCAGATAGGCAAAGTAAAATACAGGATGTAATAAGGCATAATCTACACATCCTCATTCCCAAAATAAACCTTGAAACTCACCAAGCAACTCGGCATTTTCAGTTTCATCACCCCAACTCCAGAAATGGACCCAACACACAGGACGTCTCTGCCCTTATCCTATAAAAAGGCTAAAGACTTCTCAATCGGGGCTCACTCTTGCAGAGGCTTGTTCAGAATATTGATCGTCGGTGATATGAACTGACTTAAATGATTTTACAATATTGAGACCAAGACTGTAACTCATACTTGCCAACCCTCCCGGATTTTCCGGGAGACTCCCGAAATTCAGCGCCTCTCCCGAAAACCTTTATATATATATATATATATATATATATATATATATATATATATATATATATATATATATACAGCTAGAATTCACTGAAAGTCAATCATTTATTATATATATATATATATATATATATATATATATATATATATATATATATATATATATATATATATATATATATATATATATGAAATACTTGACTTGGTGAATTCTAGCTGTAAATATACTCCTTCCCTCTTAACCACGCCCCCAACCATGACCCTCCCCCCAACCCCCACACCCCGAAATCGGAGGTCTCAAGGTTGGCAAGTATGCTGTAACTTCTACCTGTGACTCCACCTTTGACTGCCCAAAAAATAGAACCGGGATATACTCCCAATGTAAGCCAGCACTAAGTACTCCCAGGCATGACTGGGAGACATCATTGGTGCTTACAGTACCAGACAAGCACTTTGGGGTATAGACTCCTCCAATTATCGAAAAACTGGAGAAAAAGCTGTTTGGTCCAACAGCCAGAGTCCCCAAGGAGCGACTGACACTACAAATAAACATATGCACACAAGGACTGGAATCTCACTTCATCTTTGAAGTCAATCCGCTGTTGTACGCGTTCTTTATCAACCCGGCAATCGGTTTGTTACTGAGTGATCCTCAAACGCTCGCGAGTGAGCGATGACGGGGTGCTCATGAACCCCGCTGAGGACACCAGTAGTCGAGATTTATTAGCAGCAGCTTCTAGGACTAATGCTAAATAGCAACACACACACACACACTCAAGCACAAAGTGCATGAATAAATTCACTATATAGATGACAAACTGGTTTCAGCGCCTGGTGTTTATCTTCCTGCACTCATACCTACACAGAGGGTGCAGCAGCTGTCACGGGCATGAGTTCTTTTTGCTCTAAAGTCATTTATCATCTGCAGGAGTAACCTCTGTGCTGGGAAATGAGATGTGTGTGTGTGTTTGGGAGTTAAAGACTCGGTGTGTATGTGCTGGATGACCTAATCCAGTGCCACCCTAACCTTATTAAGAACAAACTGATGACAAAGGTGCAGCGTGTAGGCGACACCGGCATTGAAGCCAAGTTGCTCTTCCCTTTGTGTTTCAATATACTTTACATGCAGTGTACACACACACACACACACACACACACACACACACACACACACACACACACACACACACACACACACACACACACACACACACACACACACACACACACAGGCTGAGAGTTAAAGGGTCATATTATGGGTTTTTTTCTACATTCACTTCACCCGCCTTACTCCTAGTGCCACCCACACTGGTGTGATTGTAGTTTAAGTGTAGATAATGGGTTTCTCAGCATAAAGCGTTTTGAGTCATTCGAGAAAAAGCGCTATATAAATATAATTCACGTCACTACTGCACACATAACATATGTGTATGTATGTATATATCATTTGTTTACCTTAATAATGATATGCAGTTTGTAATACAGCAGATGCGGTCCGTTAAGCTTTTCAATCTGGCCCGTCGTACATTCCCAAATATTTTTTTTAGATCTTTAAGATGGAAACTGTAGCTGCCATTATGATGTGCACTGATGTTTTCAAATGACCGTAAGTCTTGAACTATACAAAGTATTTCAGTGGTTGGAATCAGCGCTTTTGCCTTATATACTAGTTACTATGGTAATCTAATATGGGGTATGGGGAGTGCTTTCTTCTTTAAAGAGTAGTTTTTTTTCCGTTTTAATGCAGATCAAATCGAGTAGCTGATATGAAAGTATTGTTGTGGGCTGATCTCATGAAATTTCAGTAAAACTTGATAATATTCCTATTCCGTCTTGATGGTCCTTCTTACTCAGCATATATGTCATCGAAAGAACTACAGTCGTGGAATTAACACATTATTATGCCTAATTTAGTTGTAATGCCCCGCTGGATGCATTAAACAATGTAGCAAGGTTTTCCAAAATAACTCAACTCAAGTTATGGAAATAAATGCCAACATGGCACTGCCATATTTATTATTGAAGTCACAAAGTGCATTGTTTTTTTTTAACATGCCTCAAAACAGCAGCTTGGAATTTGGGACATGCTCTCCCTGAGAGAGCATGAGGAGGTTGAGGTGAGTGGGGTGGGGGGGTTAGGGGGTAGCGGGGGGGTGTATATTATACCGTCCCGGAAGAGTTAGTGCTGCAAGGGGGTTCTGGGTATTTGTCCTGTTGTGTTTATGTTGTGTTACGGTGCGGATGTTCTCCCGAAATGTGTTTGTCATTCTTGTTTGGTGTGGGTTCACAGTGTGGCGCATATTTGTAACAATTTTAAAGTTGTTTATACTGCCACCCTCAGTGTGACCTGTATGGCTGTTGACCAAGTATGCCTTGCAATCACTTGTGTGTGTGTGAAAAGCCGTAGATATTATGTGATTGGGCCGGCACGCAAAGGCAGTGCCTTTAAGGTTTATTGGCGCTCTGTACTTCTCCCTACGTCCGTGTTAACAGCGGCGTTTTAGAAAGTCATAAATGTTACTTTTTGAAACCGATACCGATAATTTCCGATATTACATTTTAAAGCATTTATTGGCCGATGATATCGGCAGTCCGATATTATCGGACATCTCTAGTTTTCTCATTACATTTCGGTCTCATTTGCAAGTATTATATAGTAGACTTCTTCTTCTTCTTTAGTTTATTTCGAACATGAACACACTTACATCATAATACATCACACAATTTCATATCATTTCATTTTACATCATGCCCGAAAAGGAGTAGGAAGAAGCAAAGCTTATTTAATCCTACCCCTTTCCCACTTCAAAGCGTTTACAAATATATAGAATCATTTACTGACCTTTTTATATAATAAAATAACATCTATGAATTAGTATACAACAGTTTTGTAATATGTAATTAATTAATTAACTCAGTCATTATTAACATACTGAGATGAAGAATATCTTATTTTCAATAAGGTTGAAAGTATTTCTCATAATTCTTCTTCTTTGTACTCTGTAAGCACTATTATTTTGAACAACCTCTTAAACTGGATCATATCAGTACATTTTTTAACTTCTTTACTTAATCCATTCCATAATTTAATTCCACATACTGATATGCTAAAAGTTCTAAGTGTTGTACGTGCATATAAATGTTTTAAATTATTTTTTCCTCTAAGGTTATATTTCTCCTCTTTAGTTGAGAAGAATTGTTGTACATTCTTTGGTAGCAGGTTATAGTTTGCTTTGTACATCATTTTAGCTGTTTGCAATTTTACCAAATCGACGAACTTTAATATTTTTGACTTAATAAATAAAGGGTTTGTATGTTCTTTGTATCCAACATTATGTATTATTCTAACTGATCTTTTTTGTAACAGACTTTGCATGCAGTTCCAATTTCATGGTATTCTTGTGACCCAACATAAGAATCCTAAAACCTACATAAAAACAAAAGGGGTTTGAATCACGAATAGAGACAAAACAAACTCCAAAAAAGGCAGGCATCTGTTATTTGTCCTTGTGGAATACGTGGAATGGTGTGTTCACATTTTTGTTTTAGTTCTTAAAAATGCTGGTTGCATTCAGAACTGCAGGGTCTTCACTGTATTCCATTGATGGATTATAATGTGTAGCCTAGTTACATGATATCACATGCTCTCCCTCCTAACCCCGTGCTTAACAAAACGCTGGAAAGCAAGAAAAACCGGCAACATGTGCATAGAGATGCTCATCAGCATGTGTGTGTGTGTGTGTCAGGAGCTATTTAGGAAGCCCTCAGTGTGGTATTTGTTAATCTGGTATTACACGTGATATTCATAGTGCTCAGTTGAAGGCCTCCAGCGCCGATTATGCCTGCTACATGCATCTACACAGGATGGCAAGCACCAGCCCAGTTCTTGAAATCCACACAGACGTGATTTCAGGCAGACATTAAGCATATTAAGGCCTCCAAGCCAACGACAGGCTGTCAAAAATCCTTCAACTGTCTAATGATCCATTACACAATCACCGCGACGGACCAAGACTTAGATTGATGGAGCACAACAAAGAG
>NC_084577.2:20365086-20490086 GCF_033978685.3 Nerophis lumbriciformis | reverse complement strand
TATTTATTTATTTTATATATATATTTATATATATTTATTTATTTATATATGCACCTTATGGCTTTTTTATCCTGCACTACCATGAGTTTATGTGACGAAATTTCGTTCTTATCTGTGCTGTAAAGTTCAAATTAGAATGACAATAAAAAGGAAGTCTAAGTCTCTAAGTCTATAATACACGAAGAATGTCTGACAACAGAGCAGAGGATGGACAATGAGAAAGCCTTTTTGTGCTGTTTTTTTATATTTATAATTAATTATGACTAATATTAGTCATAATTCATTAAAAGAGTACAGTAATTTGACAATTAACTCTGAGTATGTGCATTTACTGCCATCAAGTCAGTGTGGTATAAAAAGAGTAAAACATCAATACAGTATTTGTATTCAAATGTGTTGAAATAATGTGCGTTTCGTAGTTAAGGTTAAAAAGTTGATGTTACTGACAACAAATAAGCTTCAAAACATAGCAACTTATGCCTCAACTTTCTGAATAAGCTGCTGTGCTAAACAGTCAAGCACACACGCGTAAAGATACTCCATTTTGTTCACTCTCAAGCTAGAAATCAGTCACTCATTTAGCGCCGTGACACATTTTGGGTTTAAAACTAGATACGAATCTAATCTTTCCAAAAGGCATCCATTAAAAGTTGTTATTGCCAACCTGGGTGAGAAGTAAAAATCCCTCGCATGCTTCATGTTTACATTTGTCTTGCCAAGTGTTATTGGTCCCCCCAGCCTTTATCTTAAATAGGTTGCAGTCATTTGATGGCCAGCCAGGGATCATTAAAATGCAATGCAGTGGCTAAAAAAAGGGCTCTCTACTACCCCCCTTTGGCAGAGACGTTTTTAAAACCTGCAACGCTGAGTGACCTGCAGTAAGTGACGGCAGCAGGAGTATTAATATGATTTTTGGAGCATGAGCAGTCTTTTTCAACGGGAGGAATTATGACTTTAAAAAAACTGGTTTATTTGTACTGAAGGAATGATGAGTTTTAAAGGAAAACTGAACGATAATTAGGATTATTGGACAACTTTAAAGGCCTACTGAAATGCGATTTTCTTATTTAAACGGGGATAGCAGGTCCATTCTATGTGTCATACTTGATCATTTCGCGATATTGCCATTTTGCTGAAAGGATTTAGTAGAGAACATCGACGATAAAGTTCGCAACTTTTAGTCGCTGATAAAAAAGCCTTGCCTGTACCGGAAGTAGCAGACGAGTAGCGTGACGTCACAGGTTGTGGAGCTCCTCACATCTGCACATTGTTTACAATCATGGCCACCAGCAGCGAGAGCAATTCGGACTGAGAAAGCGACGATTTCCCCATTAATTTGAGCGAGGATGAAAGATTTGAGGATGAGGAAAGTGAGAATGAAGGAGTGATTCAGATAGGGAAGATGCTGTGAGAGGCGGGTGGGACCTGATATTCAGCTGGGAATGACTAAAACAGTAAATAAACACAAGACATATATATACTCTATTAGCCACAACACAACCAGGCTTATATTTAATATGCCACAAATTAATCCCGCATAACAAACACCTCCCCCCTCCCGTCCATATAACCCGCCAATACAACTCAAACACCTGCACAACACACTCAATCCCACAGCCCAAAGTACATACAACACATATATTTCCCCAAAGTCCCCAAAGTTACGTACGTGACATGCACATAGCGGCACGCACGTACGGGCAAGCGATCAAATGTTTGGAAGCCGCAGCTGCATGCGTACTCACGGTACCGCGTCTGCGCATCCAACTCAAAGTCCTTCTGGTAAGAGTCTCTGTTGTCCCAGTTCTCCACAGGCCAATGGTAAAGCTTGACTGTCATCTTCCGGGAATGTAAACAATGAAACACCGGCTGTGTTTGTGTCGCTGCAGTCGGCCGCAATACACCGCTTCACACCTACAGCTTTCTTCTTTACTGTCTCCATTGTTCATTGAACAAATTGCAAAAGATTCACCAACACAGATGTCCAGAATACTGTGGAATTTTGCGATGAAAACAGACGACTTAATAGCTGGCCACCATGCTGTCCCAAAATGTCCGCTACAATCCGTGACGTTACGCGCTGACGTCATCATACCGAGACGTTTTCAGCAGAATTTAAAATTGCACTTTAGTAAGCTAACCCGGCCGTATTGGCATGTGTTGCAATGTTAAGATTTCATCATTGATATATAAACTATCAGACTGCGTGGTCGGTAGTAGTGGGTTTCAGTAGGCCTTTAATACTAATAATAATAATAATGCATTAGATTTATATAGCACTTCTCTAGACACTCTGTTTACCTAATATGAATCTACAATGTAAATAGTCATGAAAATAAAGAAAACACATTAAAATGAGAAGGTGTGTCCAACCTTTTGGCCTGTACTGTATATACAGTATATATCCATCCATCCATTATCTTCCGCTTATCCAAGGTCGGGTCGGGGGGGCAGCAGCCTAAGCAGAGAAGCCCAGACTTCCCTCTCCCCAGCCACTTCGTCCAGCTCTTCCCGGGGGATCCCGAGGCGTTCCCAGGCCAGTCGGGAGACATAGTCTTCCCAACGTGTCATGGGTCTTCCCCTTGGCCTCCTGCCGGTCGGACGAGCCCTAAACACCTCTCTAGGGAGGCGTTCGGGTGGCATCCTGACCAAATGCCCGAACCACCTCGTCTGGCTCCTCTCGATGTGGAGGAGCAGCGGCTTTACTTTGAGCTTGTCACGCTGACTACAAACATAATATTTAGAGATGTCCGATAACAGGCTGATATTATCGGCTGATAAATGCTTTAAAATGTAATATCGGAAATTATCGGTATCGTTTTTTTTTTTTATCGGTATCGGGTTTTTTTTAGTGTTTTTTATTAAATCAACATAAAAAACACAAGATACACTTACAATTAGTGCACCAACCCAAAAAACCTCCCTCCCCCATTTACACTCATTCACACAAAAGGGTTGTTTCTTTCTGTTATTAATATTCTGGTTCCTACATTATATATCAATATATATCAATACAGTCTGCAAGGGATACAGTCCGTAAGCACACATGATTGTGCGTGCTGCTGGTCCACTAATAGTACTAATCTTTAACAGTTCATTTTACTCATTTTCATTAATTACTAGTTTCTATGTAACTGTTTTTATATTGTTGTACTTTCTTTTTTATTCAAGAAAATGTTTTTAATTTATTTATCTTTATTTTATTCATTCGAGAAATGTTGTAGTAACATGTTGAATTTAGAAATGGTATTACAGAATTCCTGGAATTTCGGGAAAACCGGGGATTTTTCCAGTTAAAAAAACAACTTCCTTTTTGGTCCTAATTAAGAGGAATGTTTTGACAATAGAACGGTTGAAATGCGTTGAAAAATGTGGAAGGAGTAGCCGCCAGAAAAAAGGGTGGAAATAGGGCTTTGGAAAACCAGGATTTCTGGAAAATCCTGGAATTTTTTTTTACTTTGAAAAAGTATAGTTTGAATTTCTAGAATGGTGTAATGTGTTGAAGGTGGAATGGTTTGAATTGGTTCAAAAATGTGTAAATGGTGGACGTTTGAAAAATGGCCAATTCATTTTGAATGGGAAAAATGTCCCGGAAAACCTGGAATTCTGGGAATTTTTGGAATTGGTCAAGGGAAAGACCGCGATTCCCAAATAGGCTGAACAGTTTGAATCGGGTGAAAAATGTGGAAGTTACAGTGCGCCAAAATCTGGAGAAGAAGAAAATAAGTTTTATAAATAGATACATTTTGGTGTAGAAAAACCATATGTGTGAATGTTTTGAAGCATTCACACAATAAAAAGTGACACACAATGCAATTTACCAAGGTTGGCTTCAACTTAATGGTTAATGTTTCACTTAATTTGATTGACCAATGATCAGATGCCAATCAAATGTTTGTCTGGATGTACAAACTCTGTTTCCATGTGAGTTGGGGAATTGTGTTAGATGTAAATATAAACGGAATGCAATGATTTGCAAATCCTTTTCAACCCATATTCAATTGAATGCACTACAAAGTCAAGATATTTGATGTTCAAACTCATAAACTTAATTTTTTTTTTGCAAATAATAATTAACTTAGAATTTCATGGCGGCAACACGTGCCAAAGTAGTTGGGAAAGGGCATGTTCACCACTGTGTTACATCACCTTTTCTTTTAACAACACTCAAACGATTGGGAACTAAGGAAACTAATTGTTGAGGCTTTGAAAGTGGAATTCTTTCCCATTCTTGTTTTATGTAGAGCTTCAGTCGTTCAACAGTCCGGGGTCTCCGCTGTCGTATTTTACGCTTCATAATGCGCCACATATTTTCGATGGGAGACAGGTCTGGACTGCAGGCGAGCCAGGAAAGTACCCGCACTCTTTTTTTACGAAGCCACACTGTTGAAACACGTGCTGAATGTGGCTTGGCATTGTCTTGCTGAAATAAGCAGGGGCGTCCATGAAAAAGACGGCGCTTGGATGGCATCATATGTTGTTCCAAAACCTGTATGTACCTTTTAGCATTAATGGTGCCTTCACAGATGTGTAAGTTAGCCATGCCTTGGGCACTAATGCACCCCCATACCATCACAGATGCTGGCTTTTGAACTTTGCGTCGAATAACAGTCTGGATGGTTCGCTTTCCCTTTGGTCCGGATGACACGATGTCAAATATTTCCAAAAACAATTTGAAATGTGGACTCGTCAGACCACAGAACACGTTTCCACTTTGCATGAGTCCATCTTAGATGATTTCAGGCCCAGAGAAGCCGGCAGCGTTTCTGGATGTTGTTGATAAATGGCTTTCGCTTTGCATAGTAGAGCTTTAACTTGCACTTACAGATGTAGCGACCAACTGTATTTAGTGACAGTGGTTTTCTGAAGTGTTCCTGAGCCCATGTGGTGATATCCTTTAGAGATTGATGTCGGTTTTTGACACAGTGCCGTCTGAGGGATCGAAGGTCACGGTCATTCAATGTTGGTTTCCGGCCATGCCGCTTACGTGGAGTGATTTTTCCAGATTGTCTGAACCTTTTGATGATATTATGGACCGTAGATGTTGAAATCCCTAAATTTCTTGCAATTGCACTTTGAGGAATGTTGTTCTTAAACTGTTTGACTATTTGCTCACACAGTTGTGGACAAAGGGGTGTACCTCGCCCCATCCTTTCTTGTGAATGACTGAGCATTTTTTGGGAAGCTGTTTTTATACCCAATCATGGCACCCACCTGTTCCCAATTAGCCTGCACACCTGTGGGATGTTCCAAATAAGTGTTTGATGAGCATTCCTCAACTTTATCAGTATTTATTGCCACCTTTCCCAACTTTTTTGTCACGTGTTGCTGGCATCAAATTCTAAAGTTAATGATTATTTGTCTTTGTAACATATTCAACTGAATATGGGTTGAAAATTATTTGCAAATCATTGTATTTCGTTTGTATTTACATCTAACACAATTTCCCAACTCATATGGAAACAGAGTTTGTACAAGTGCATACTAAGAACGTCATTTTCAGACTGTTTGGTAGAGGAGGAAACATAAATAAAGCATTTTGGATCTCAGTGTTGCCTAAAAAAACTGATGTAAGGGGCAAATGGCGGACTCAAGGGCCTTAATTGCATGTGCAGTGTTGTCAAGGCGATCCCACGTCCATCCCCTACTCCCCGCCGTCCTCCCATCCCGGGCCTTCTCGCGCTCATTAAAGTCGGCGCTTTAACGATTGTGGCACAGGCCGCGGCGGGTTTGACGAGCCGCTGACTGCCCGCTGTGATGAGGCTAGTGGAGTAGCTCACTGTCAACCTCATTCTTGTAACATAAGCTCCGCAACGACACAGTTCAAAAGCTCGACGGACGGGAATTTTGATGAGATAATTTCAGCCCAAGGACGTTCGCTGTAGAAAAACCGCAGGACATAAAAAAAAAAAAAGAAGAAGATTGAATCGCTACAGTATGCACATTTAAGAAACGCTGCTAATATCGCAGCCTGCAGCAGGCAAATAAAGCATAATGTGCATCATGTGGCTCAATAGATGTTTATGGTCTGATTTGATATGAATATTATGTGGAGATTATAAAACACAAAAACCAGCAGTAATTGCCAAATAAAAAGGCGTACACATACTGCACGATAGCGACTCGTAACGCGGCAGTGAATAATAAGATTCATTTGTATTTTCTCTCATAAAACACTAGTTTTTAAACATCGCTTTTTCTTTCTCCCCACACTGCTTTTATATTGTGACACAGAAGCACTTCTCGTCGACAGCACTCAGCATAATTCTCCCCCGGTGTGTACTAAATATACAGCAGTGAAGTAGTTACTCAAGATAAGTAATCCATTACTAGCGATGTAACGGTACACAAAAATTTCGGTTCGGTACATACCTCGGTTTAGAGGTCACGGTTCGGTTCATTTTCGGTACAGTAAGAAAACAACAAAATATACATTTTTTGGGTTATTTATTTACCAAATTTGTAAACAATGGCTTTATCCTTTTAACATTGGGAACACTATAATAATTTTGCCCACGTTAATCAACATTAAACTGCCTCAAGTTGTTGCTCAGATTAAATAAAATGACTCAACTTTTCTTCTACATATAAAAAGTTTTCAAGTCAACTCATCATGCTTAATTTATTACAGCATTTGGGAAGCCTGTAGTTGATTTTTATTATGTAAATGCTATATTTTTATCAACATGTGATAGCAGGGACCCTGCCATTCAAAACTAGGCTGCTCCATTACAAATTATTATTGTAACTATAGCTGAAAAAATAGTACAATAGCAATAGGAGAGACTATTCATCCCTGAACACTATGGAGTTCATGTAGGCTTAATGATGCAGTTACATTATTATATCAACTATCAGAGACAGAAACTCTTCATTTAACCTAATGTCCTTTTTTGCTGCTTCAACACAGCTCAATCAACACAGAAAAAGGTCAAGTGAAATAACAGACAGACAGGGCTTTGCTGTCCGTAACACATACACACACACACACCGCAAAATGAGCTAACGTTACGCTCAAAGCCCCGTACCGAAACGGTTCAATACAAATACACGCACCGTTACACCCCTATCCATTACACAGTATTACATTACTTAAACAAAGGAATGTCGATTTGTATTGACAGGTGATCCTTGGGCATTTGAACCGATACGGTGCCAATTGCAGATACTTGGGAATCGTAACCAGTACCAATTTTCGGTTCTTTTGTGTGTGGTAAATGCAAAAACAAAATGTCTTTCTTATACAAACATTTAACAGTTAATTGTAATACCTTGTTTTCTCACACTTCTGGGTCTCATTTGCAAGTATGGATTCATTTCCGTTTGTCCTAGCTGTGTTGCCTTAGTCTGGAAGTAGTCTTTGTCTTTTGTTGAGTCCTACAAAGTGTTTAGAATAGGGCTGCCAGACTATTACAATATTTAACAGGGATTAATCACAGTATGTTCCTAGTTAACTCAAAATGAATCGCTATTAGTCGCATGTAGATCATTTTTCATCATTAATACGTCTACCCGAGACAGATCATTTTCAAGTTTTTATAACCAACACTGAACAATTAGTTTGTTTAATGAAATGTTTTTCAACATTCTGCGTTTTAGGGACATAAACACGCTTTTGATGAGAATTAAAAAAAATAAAAATACCTGCAGTTCATTGGTGTCTTGGCGAATTGTGTTTTTTGTAGGAATACTGAATTTGTATTCCTGCTGTAGGAGCACTTGCATTCAGAGGAGGAGCTACATACACCATTTTTAGATACCACTTTCACGCATTAATAACACAAAATCTAGAT
The DNA here is from genome assembly GCF_033978685.3 of Nerophis lumbriciformis. Classification (NCBI taxonomy): domain Eukaryota; kingdom Metazoa; phylum Chordata; class Actinopteri; order Syngnathiformes; family Syngnathidae; genus Nerophis; species Nerophis lumbriciformis. The sequence goes on along the minus strand of NC_084577.2, from coordinate 20,482,293 downwards.
TGTTACGATCGTGGTTTGATTGTCAAAGATGTTTGGCCATGTAATCTGTGATATTTCTACCTAAATAAATATGTCTGATATTCTGTAAATAACATGTTGTACAAGTTAATGGTATTCATATATCTGCATGACAATGTTTCAACCTTCCCTATTTATTATTAAAATGTGATATTCAGAAATTGCGGATTATTAGAACAGGTTATAAAATAATGTACAGTTTGTTTTAATCTGGCAGAAATATCACATATTACATTACAAAACATCTTTGACAAAGCATGATTATTATAATGTAAGACAATTTTTCATTTTGTTTTGGTAGTTTAACGCGTAGCACTATTATTGTGAAGCCGAAATAGTGTGATTGGTTTTAGAAGCGGTGTCTTGACATATTTGACAAGAAAGTCTCTGATAAAAAAGTGACCCTACACTTCTTCTCTACCATCTTCTTTTCTGATGAGCTTTTATCCCATTTTACTAAAGCAGTTAGTGTAACAATCTACATGTTATGTTTGTAATGCACTCAATCGTAATCCAAACACGGAAGTAAAGCTCCACCTCTCTACAAGCGACAAAGCGCGCCAGCACGCTTTCGCTCGTCTCACGGCGATTGAAGATACAATAGTTTGGTCTTGTAGGGAGAACGACTTGCCATGGCTTTGGATCGAAGACTTCCATAATGTAACCTTGTCTTTGATGCAGTTTTTTTTAAGCTTGTGGCTTAAAAGTACCGACGGAATTCGGTCAATACCTATAAAAGTACTGGATCCCGTACCCATCCCTATGTATACCGTCGTGTAGGTGAGCAGTTTGTTAATGTGGTTGAAGTGGTCCAAGGTGGCGGTACGGTTATGCACGACAAACAGGTTTATTCTATTGGTGGGATTCTAAATACTGTAAGAAAATCATGAGGTCTATTGTTCTGTCATTAATTCACGACCATCACATGATTATGCACGGGCCCATGTTGCAAAGATCTCTACACAATTCCAAGAAACTAAAAACATCCCAGTGTTTGCATGGCCATCATCAAACATGCTATGGATCGGTAAATATCCAGCAACTTGAGGAGACAGTTGATATTTCAACCAATCAACAACAACCTGATCGAATATTTGCAAAGAACATGTGTTGTGAAAGACAAATAATGATACACTACAGCTAGAGATTGACAGATTATTTGGACCTCCCCCAGTGCAGTAAAACTACACATTTTCTAGGGACCGGCCTAATGCACACATGTGCAATGGTCATATTGTCTGATAGATGGATTATCTTGGCAAAGGAGAATTGCTTATTGACACATTTAGACACAGTTGTCAACAATATTTGAGTGAATATGCCTTTTGTGTCCTAGGAATGATATACGTGAGCAAAGTAACATTTTACTGTAAAACAAGGGTCATCAAACTCATTTTAGCTCAGAGATCGCATGGAGGAAAATCTATTCCTATGCTGGCCGGACTTGTGAAAATCATGGCATTAAAACTTAACAATAAAGACAACCTCAGATTGTTTTCTTTGGCCAAAAATAAAACAAACATATTTTTAAAATGTAAATATTACAAATAATTCTCTTGGCAAAACACTTCAAGTTAGTCAAAAACTCTGAGGAAAACATAGGTCCCTTTTCAAAAACACCAAGAAAAGCACAATGAACTTAGACTTTGTCTCAGTGTTTTTACAAAGCCATTAAACTTTAAGCACTTCCCTGTGTAGCATTCTCATGTTGGCAGTTCACCATTAAAAACGTTTGGAAAAGCAACTGAGTGTTTCCTCAAACCGCCGCATTGGTGAAATCCGCAACTGCCACAACACATTCATTTAGCATCATTCAAATATTACAATTATAATATAAACAAAATAATGATCAAAATTACATTATAGCCCAGATCAAGGTAACATAACCACAATATAGTTTGTTAAGTATAAAAATGAGCTGCATTTTTTTTAAAGAAACTGGATGTCGCAATAGCAATTCAAGTGTAACCCACATCACACATGACAGTGTTTAAAGATGACGTGCCAGCTGACTTTAAGCCCCCTCTGGATTGGTTGCCGCGACTCCAATCAGTGCAGGTGCAAGCAATCAACTGCTCCTGTTGTGGCTGGCGGCAGTATCGTTGTAAATTATCCACTCAACGGATAAAATACCGAAACGGTAAGATGTACAGTCAACTTAACCATCATCTTTTTTGTCAGAGTTCCATGCAGCGCTTGCAATTGGTTGAATGCACGATGCGCACCCTGAACTCCATTGTAAAAATGTTTGTTTCTATATTTGTTCTATTTTATTTTATGCTTAAATCTACTGACACCCATGCTGTAAACCCTCAACACTGACTGTGAAGTGTGATTTAAGGACTATTGATGGAGATGAACTGAATGCTAAGTGTTATACAGACATTAATTCATACTTGCCAACCTTGAGACCTCCGATTTCGGGAGGTGGGGGGTGGGGGCGTGGTCGGGGGTGGGTTGGGGCGTGGTTGGGGGCGTGGTTAAGAGGGGAGGAGTATATTGACAGCTAGAATTCACCAAGTCAAGTATTTCATACATACATACATACATATATATATATATATATATATATATATATATATATATATATATATATATATATATCCTGAAAATATGCAAACAAAACTGTGTTTAGATAATTGATACTTCAAACTTGCATAAATAAATATTAAGGAATATAACATAACTTGGCTTCTGAGAGTTTCAAAATGTAATGAATAAAATGCTAAAGTTGTTGATAAACAAGCAATTATTTTAATAATTAAATATGGTCATTTTAAATTAATTATTATGATAATTTAAAATAAATTATTTCAAATATGTTTATTTTAATGTATAATTCTATGGCTGGATGTAATAAGGAGTCACAAAAAAATACAAATAAAAATACAATTAATTTTGATGTTTTTAGCAAAATATAGTAAAAATGTATTTATTTTTTTTATTTTTTTTATTAATAAATATATTTATTTTTAGGTAAAATAAACATAATAATACAATTTATCTCTAGTCTGGATGATTTAGTTCTTGTCACCCTGTTGTCCTCCCGTCATGAAAAAAGGCTGTCCTCACTCAGGTCCGCATGGAACTGGAGGGGGCGTGGCTTCCAGCTCCGGCTGAAAATCGGGAGATTTTCGGGAGAATATTTGTCCCGGGAGGTTTTCGGGAGAGGCGCTGAATTTCGGGAGTCTCCCGGAAAATTCGGGAGGGTTGGTAAGTATGCATTAATTATATCTGAATATTGTAAAGTGCACATTGTCCGTAAAGTAACTTTAAATATCAAAATATGAATCCCATACACTGGCAAACCAAACTGTACAACTGCACCAAAGCAAGCTGAAAAGGTGGATCGTCTGTGAGACAACACTGAAAAACGTAAACATAAATAGCACCACATCATAGCAACAAGAACTCAAACACATCCTGTGCCAAACTGTGCGGAAATGAAAATAAGGCATCGGGGTTTCTCTGTATGTTTGCTTTCAATCGCAATTTACAAGCCAGAAGACAATGCCACACATCCACACTAAGTTCAAATATTCACGGAAGTAAGCTCACAATAATGGAAGCGTGCACAAATATGCTCAAAATAAAAGAGGCATCTCAGGAAATCTCCCCTCGGATCCAGCGGCATTGTCCCCCTTCTCTCATTTTCCAGCACGCATGCAGCGCTCCTCTGGGTTTAAAACTCATTTTCATCTCTGTTGTAAGCTCGGCGTTCTTACATATTTGTTCTAAATCCTATTAGGAGGCCTTTGTGATATGAGAAATGCTTGCAAATTGGAAACTATCTTCAGGCAAAAAAAGTTGGACACGGGAGGCAATCTTCACAATCTAATCTCTCGAAGCACAAAAACACCAACAGCACATTTTGGATGTGGTTCATAACAAAACAATGAGGCCAAAAGAAAACGCTTTTGTAAAAGCAATGGCAGATATAAGCATGGTTCGCTCATATCTGTAGTATCATATTATACTATTTTTCTTCCATTTTAAAAAAAGGTCTCAACAGTCCCACAACAGTTTATCGCGGTCTTGATGCTGGTATTTAGACAGTTTAAAAGCACTCTTAGTAAGTAAGCCCTACTGAGAACACATCAGCGTTTTGCGTCCGTACCTTTATTGCTAATGAGCTGTGTGTGCCTCCAAGAAGCGCTATTGTGTACTTTATCTACTTTTTACATAACAGTGGTACCTTAGGATAAGAGTTTAATTGGATCTGTGACACAGCTCGTACCTCGAAAAACTATTACGAAACAGCATCGCCCATTGAAATTATATCAAATCGACAAACCCCGTTTCCATATGAGTTGGGAAATTGTGTTAGATGTAAATATAAACGGAATACAATGATTTGCAAATTCTTTTCAACCCATATTCAATTGAATGCACGACAAAGACAAGATATTTGATGTTCAAACTCATAAACTTTATTTTTTTTTGGAAAATAATAATTAACTTAGAATTTCATGGCTGCAACACGTGCCAAAGTAGTTGGGAAAGGGCATGTTCACCACCGTGTTACATCACCTTTTCTTTTAACAACACTCAATAAACGATTGGGAACTGAGGAAACTAATTGTTGAAGCTTTGAAAGTGGAATTCTTTCCCATTCTTGTTTTATGTAGAGCTTCAGTCGTTCAACAGTCCGGGGTCTCCGCTGTCGTATTTTACGCTTCATAATGCGCCACACATTTTCGATGGGAGACAGGTCTGGACTGCAGGCGGGCCAGGAAAGTACCCGCACTCTTTTTTTACGAAGTCTTGCTGAAATAAGCAGGGGCGCATGAAAAAGACGGTGCTTAGATGGCAGCATATATTGTTCCAAAACATGTATGTACCTTTCAGCATTAATGGTGCCTTCACAGATGTGTAAGTTACCCATGCCTTGGGCACTAATGCACCCTCATACCATCACAGATGCTGTTTTTTTTAACTTTGCGTCGATAACAGTCTGGATGGTTCGCTTCCCCTTTAGTCCGGATGACACGATGTCGAATATTTCCAAAAACAATTTGAAATGTGGACTCGCCAGACCAAAGAACACTTTTCCACTTTGCATCAGTCCATCTTAGATGAGCTCGGGCCCAGAGAAGCCGGCGGCGTTTCTGGATGTTGGATAAATGGCTTTCGCTTTGCATAGTAGAGCTTTAACTTGCACTTACAGATGTAGCGATGAACTGTATTTAGTGACAGTGGTTTTCTGAAGTGTTCCTGAGCCCATGTGGTGATATCCTTTAGAGATTGATGTCGGTTTTTGATACAGTGCCGTCTGAGGGATCGAAGGTCACGGTCATTCAATGTTGGTTTCCGGCCATGCCGCTTACGTGGAGTGATTTCTCCAGATTCTCTGAACCTTTTGATGATATTATGGACCGTAGATGTTGAAATCCCTAAATTTCTTGCAATTGCACTTTGAGAAAGGTTGTTCTTAAACTGTTTGACTATTTGCTCACACAGTTGTGGACAAAGGGGTGTACCTCGCCCCATCCTTTCTTGTGAAAGACTGAGCATTTTTTGGGAAGCTGTTTTTATACCCAATCATGGCACCCACCTGTTCCCAATTAGCCTGCACACCTGTGGGATGTTCCAAATAAGTGTTTGATGAGCATTCCTCAACTTTATCAGTATTTATTGCCACCTTTCCCAACTTCTTTGTCACGTGTTGCTGGCATCAAATTCTAAAGTTAATGATTATTTGCACAACAAAAAAAATGTTTATCAATTTGAACATCAAATATGTTGTCTTTGTAGCATTTTCAATTGAATATGGGTTGAAAATGATTCGCAAATCATTGTATTACGGTTATATTTACATCCAACACAATTTCCCAACTCATATGGAAACGGGGTTTGTATGTAATCGGTGCTTGGCCGCCCCAAAACTTAATTTTAACTTGCCCTTTTAAAGGAAAAACAAACATTTAGATAACAAATGTTGTATAAAAATAGACAAAATGATAAAGTACAGTATTTACCTTGGAGGGTAAACACCTATGGAATCTCTGTCAAACACACCATCAGCAGCTTCTCCATATTTCTATGGATAAATCATGGTTAATGGTTTAAGTTTACTGCCAATTAGCGAGCCCCTACACAAATACATCAATACAAAACGAGAAATAACTCTCAAGTTGATATATTGGACAAAAGGGAAGTACCGTATTTTTCGGACTATAAGTCGCTCCGGAGTAAAAGTCGCACCGGCCGAAAATGCATAATAAAGAAGAAAAAAAAACATATATAAGTCGCACTGGAGTATAAGTCGCATTTTTTGGGGGAAATGTATTGGATAAAACCCAACACCAAGAATAGACATTTGAAAGGCAATTTAAAATGAATAAAGAATAGTGAACAACAGGCTGAATAAGTGTACGTTATATGAGGCATAAATAACCAACTGAGAACGTGCCTGGTATGTTAACCTAACATATTATGGTAAGAGTCATTCAAATAACTATAACATATAGAACATGCTATACGTTTACCAAACAATCTGTCACTCAAATCGCTAAATCCCATGAAATCTTATACGTCTAGTCGCTTACGTGTATGAGCTCAATAATATTATTTGATATTTTACGGTAATGTGTTAATAATTTCACACATAAGTCGCTCCTGAGTATAAGTCGCATCCACGGCCAAACTATGAAAAAAACTGCGACTTATAGTCCGAGAAATACGTTGATATCTATATCGAGTTGTAAGATAAAGCTAACGAAATAAGACCGGATGTTTAGGTTGGATCTTGCGTGGTTCAATGTGGCATTTTCTACACAAACTGGTGGTGGAAAAAATTGTAACTCAAATGTTTGCTCCTAACTTAAAGCACAATAATGAGCTGAAGGGGCACGCATATCTCGAGGTACCACTCTGCTTCTGTGTTCTCTCGGAAAAAAGGTGGTCGTATCATCCGCAAGTAGTACTAATACTAGGTCTTTTGAAACTTTACAAATGTCTTTTGTATGGAAATTGAACAATTGTGGTCCCGGTATTGATCCCTGGGGTACGCCACAAGCTATTTTTACAGCTGTAGATGTGTGTTCGCATAGCTTCATGTATTGCTTCCTGTTGGTTAAGTAGCTTTTTCCATCCATCCATTCCCTACCGCTTGTCCAGTTCAAAACCATCCCATGATGCCATAAAGTAGGGCTGAGCAATATGGCTTTTGATTAATATCTCGAAGTTTTTAGGCCATGTCACGATACACGATATATATCTCGATATTTTTGCCTTAGCCTTGAATGAACACTTGATGCATATAATCACACCAGTATGATGATTTTATAGATAGATAGATAGATAGATAGTACTTTATTGATTCCTTCAGGAGAGTTCCCTCAGGAAATAAAACTTATTTTTACTTTATGTGTCTACATTAAAACATTCTTGTTCATACTGCATTATTATATGCTAATTTTAAACTTTCATGCAGAGAGGGAAATCACAACTAAGTCAATTTACCAATACGGTATTTATTAAACAGTTAATAAGCAGTGGCACAAACATTCATGTCATTTCCAAAACAGAAAGTGCAAGATTGTCAGAGACATTTCAAAACAAGCTATTAGTGCACTTTTGTGCATGATGTCACTAAGATGACGTATCAAAACAACACTAAATTAAAGTGCACTTTTTGTACAAAACGCCACTACAATAGTTTAAAACAAATAAAGTGCTGTCAAAGAACTGTCAAATAAAAATTAGCTGCATAATCAAATAGTGTATGTCCTTCGCTATGTGGTAGGTTCCTGCGGACGTTATCTCCTTCTGTTGTTGACTATTTTTTTTCATACGGCGTTGATGTGGAAATGGTTGCTTGGGCATTTTGTGGGTGTGGCACCGAACGGAGATGTTGACATGCTGAGTTTCAAGCACTCTTCATTCTCTAGCAGGTGACTTTTCAAGTGATGCTACAAATTAACAGTGCTGCTATTTTTTGTAGCAACACTTTTGCCGCGTACTTGACATATTACGGTTGTCTGTTCAACATATTCCCACTTGAAGCCAAACCACCGCCAGACGATGGACCCCCTGCTGTTTTCTGGGGAATTAATTATTCCTTCATTTGTTACAAGATTCACACCTTCTTTCTCTTGTATTACCACTCCGCTAGCACCACAGCTAACGTTACCCATGCCGCTACCTCTCTGCTCCGCGAGGGTGTATGACGTTGCACGAGCGACAGTGAAGTGAAGTGAATTATATTTATATAGCGCTTTTCTCTAGTGACTCAAAGCGCTTTACATAGTGAAACCCAATATCTAAGTTACATTTAAACCAGTGTGGGTGGCACTTGGAGCAGGTGGGTAAAGTGTCTTGCCCAAGGACACAAAGGCAGTGACAAGGATGGCGGAAGCGGGGATCGAACCTGCAACCCTCAAGTTGATGGCACGGCCACTCTACCAACCGAGCTATACCGCCCCAACAGGACAGTATGTGACGTATGTAAGAAGGTGCGCTTGTTTACGACAAGAAAGAGCGGGAAGCAACTGCGTGAGAACGTATACTCGAATATCACGATATAGTCATTTTCTATGTCGCACAAACTTGTGATATATCGAGAATATTCGATATATCGCCCAGCCCTACCATAAAGATATCTATTTTGCATGATAGACTAACTTTAACATACTGTATGAGGTTTGGTGTTGTGGTCAAAATTCAGTTAATGTCCAAATCATGTGGGGAACACTCACCCAGATTAGAAAACTGGTGCAGCACAGACCCGTGACCATGGAGGTGCATCACTTTGGAGAAAAGACACATTTTATGGTGAGGTACAAGCAAAGAGAGACATTTATGGCAAGTACATTCTTGGTGGGGTTAAGGGGCACGGAAACGAGAATTCAGAGCAACGAAGAGTTAATTAAAGTTGGTCCCTGAAGCTTGACTTCCACCCAAACAGTCTAAAGGACAACTTCAATTTAAGGCAGCGTGTGTATTTTTCAAATTCCCAATAATAAGCAAGCCTCTTCCGCCCCACTCCCTCGGTTTCATTTGTTTCCAGCCGATGAATGGATTTTTAATTAACCCCCGGAGCACAGCGCGCATCTCAAAAATGGAGGCGAGGGTTTTCCTCCTTTTCCTGAGAAGGTGCCCCCGTGAGAAACAAGGCTGCGATGAAGAAAATCTGTTTAGTTAAGATTAGATCAGCAGCATTAATGTTTCAACACAATGAAGACGGAGAGAAAAATTGTGCTTCAGAGCCAGAAGGGCAATGAGGATGTTGAAAATAAGCAGAGCAAAACTTAAACTTCCCAGCACATTTTGGCCAAGCAATATCTAACTGTTGTTTATCCATCCATCCATTTTCTTTCGCTTATCCAAGGTCGGGTCGCGGGGGGAAGCAGTCTAAGCAGAGAAGCCAAGACTTCCCTCTCCCCAGCCACTTCGTCCGGTTCCTGAGGCGTTCCCAGGCCAGCCGGGAGACATAGTCTTCCCAACGTGTCCTGGGTCTTCGGTCGGACGTGCCCCAAACACCTCCCTAGGGAGGCGTTCGGGTGGCATCCTGACCAGATGCCCGAATCACCTCATCTGGCTCCTCTCGATGTGGAGGAGCACCGGCTTTACTTTGAGTTCCTCCCGAATAACAGAGCTTCTCACCCTATCTCTAAGGGAGAGACCCGCCACCCGGCGGAGGCAACTAATTTCGGCCGCTTGTACCCGTGATCTTGTCCTTTCGGTTATAACCCAAAGCTCATGACCATAGGTGAGGATGGGAATGTAGATCGACCGGTAAATTGAGAGCTTTGCCTTCCGGCTCAGCTTGTTCTTCACCACAACGGATCGATACAACGTCCGCATTACTGAAGCCGCCGCCCCAATCCGCCTGTCGATCTCACGATCCACTCTTCCCTCACTCGTGAACAAGACTCCTAGGTACTTGAACTCCTCCACTTGGGGCAAGATCTCCTCCGCAACTTGGAGATGGCACTCCACCCTTTCCCGGGCGAGAACCATGGACTCGGACTTGGAGGTGCTGATTGTCATCCCAGTCGCTTCACACTCGGCTGCAAACCGATCCAACTTTGCTATCTTCAACTGGTTTTAAATGCAGAGAAAACAAAGTGTATGCTCTTTACCACATCAAAAACTGTAAGATCATCACTGTGTGAGAACATTTTAACAAGAAATGGGCAACAAATTATGTTAGTATCTGCTTTTAAATATTTAGGATTTTTAATTGATGACCACTTGAGTTTTAAGGAGCACATTCAGTATGTTGTAAAAAAACTGAAACTTTTACTGGGATTTTATTATAGAAACAAGTCTTGCTTTTCTTTTACTGTGAAACAGAAATTGGTGGAAACAACCTTTTTACCTGTTATTGACTATGGAGATGTGTTGTACATGAATGCTACTGCTGGTTGTCTCCACAAGCTGGATAGTGTGTACCACGGAGCACTGAGATTCATCACCAACTGCGCTCCCCTTACTCACCATTGTGTGTTATACTCAATGGTTAACTGGACATCTTTATGTGCTCGACGCCTCAATCATTGGTATGTTTTCATCTACAAAACCATTCTGGGTATCACTCCATCTTATCTGTCTTGTCTTTTAACAAAGAAACAGGGAAGTCACAATCTTCGTTCAATGAATGTTCTGCAATTTGTCGTCCCCAAAGTAAGAACTGAACTGGGCAAGAAAGCATTTAGGTTTTCAGCACCGAAGGCTTGGAATAACCTACAATCGAACATTAAACTTCAAACCCTAGTTACGTTGAATGAGTTTAAAGCTTCTGTGAAGGGACTGCAGTCTACCTTGTCTGTATGCACATGTGTCATGTGAGCAAGTTTTAATGTTGTAAATGTGATGTTTAATGTATTTGTTTACTGTTTTTAATGTAACCTTGCTGCTGCCCTCTTGGCCAGGTCTCCCTTGGAAAAGAGATCTTTGATCTCAATGGGATTTTACCTGGTTAAATAAAGGCTAATAATAATAATAATCCAGTAAGAGCTGAAGATCCTGGCCAGTTGAAGCCATCAGGACCACATCATCTGCAAAAAGCAGAGACCTAATCCTGCAGCCACCAAACCGGATCCCCTCAATGCCCTGACTGCGCCTAGAAATTCTGTCCATAAAAGTTATGAACAGAATGGGTGACAAAGGGCAGCCTTGGCGGAGTCCAACCCTCACTGGAAACGGGTCCGACTTACTCCCGGCAATGCGGAGCAAGCTCTGACACTTATCGTACAGGGAGCGGACCGCCACAATCAGACAGTCCAATACCTCATACTCTCTGAGCACTCCCAACAGGACTTCCCGAGTGACACGGTCGAATGCCTTCTCCAAGTCCACAAAGCACATGTAGACTGGTTGGGCAAACTCCCATGCACCCTCAAGGACCCTGCCGAGAGTATAGAGCTGGTCCACAGTTCCACGACCAGGACGAAAACCACACTGTTCCTCCTGAATCCGAGGTTCGAATATCCGGCGTAGCCTCCTCTCCAGTATACCTAAATAGACCTTACCGGGAAGGTATTTACTGTACACAAATCTCAATGTTAGAACAGTGTACTAAGCTAAACACTACCAGAGTCCCCAGTCTTGTAGTTGCTTAGTGTGTACTGTCTCTTTAAGAGAACGCTATAGGAGAGGCTAAACCAATGATATCAAGGGCTATTTATCATCTTCTACATTAAAAATTGGGCCGTACATTTCTACTAGTCGGGTTTTTAAAGACAAAATAATACAATTGTGCACTATAATTAGTGCAAACCCATGTTGTAAAATATAGCATAGCTTTGAAGACACGCAAGCTAACCCAAGCAGAGACCATTGTAGTGCTGCAAAATACAGTGGTACCTCGGGATATAAGTTTTTAGTTGGTTCTGTGACAAGCGTCGTTCCTTGAAAAACACATAAAATGCCTTTTTAAAAGGAAAAACAGACTGTAATATAAGAAATATTGCATGTAAATCAATACAATAGAATGTACTACAAACTAAAGTATGTTTTTGAATTAATACAATAATGCACACCATTTGCCTTGGAAAGCAGATTATACGGTATCTCCTTCCAGCTGTTCATCAGTAAAACACACTGTCAGGTTCAAACACTGATGACATCTATTAAACAAGACAAGAAGCAAGGAATTAAACAGAGACAGAATTAAATTTGGCTCTGTGAAGAGAAACGTGTACATCTGTACCCCTGTACAGTGTCATTACGCTCTGGCGAAATATTTTATTTGGACTTTCCCTGATTACATGGCAACAGCTGTTTCTAAGGGGCGGGAATTGTAAACAGCCATCGCCTTTGGTTACAGAACAGTTCACAGAAAAGGTCGTAAACAGTTCGCAGAAAAGGTCGTAAAACAGTTCAAAGAAGAGGTCCATGTAGGGGAGTCAGGTCCTGCTTCCTCTTCGCTTTGTAGATCTCGGGTCAAAACAATGATTACAATACATCAAAGAAACAGAACACCTTCATGTTGCTTCCCATCCTACACAGTGGAGTTTTACAAGCCTTTTGCTTGGTAGGTTCAAAGACAGCTTTTGTCCTCTCGCCGGGAACTCATGGCAACACAAAGTTTTGTCATAACTTAGATACAATTATTCTGACACACATCATTAGCAGCTTGTCCATATTTTCATGGATAAATGTCCACCGTTTAGATAATATTTAAACATCCTTGGCTGGCGTTATTTACTCATTCTGCTTCAGTATGGTGCAAACTAGCAGTTCTACACTCCTACTGCTTCATCAAGGCGACTACCTGTTTTTGATGTATTTCTTTAATTCAATACATATTATCAATTTCTTTAGCATAAGGATAGCTCGTATCCTGACAAACTCGTAAGATGAGGCACTTGTACCCCAAGGTACCGCTGTAATTTAGTTACAATGTGCCATAGAGCTTAACTTAGTTTAGTACAGGTGTGTACTTGTGTTGTTGAATACCTTGAAAAAGTACATCTATCAGCATGGGCCCACGTTTATAATAGTAGAAAAACAACAGAAAGATTAAAGGCCATATTTACGTGATTGCCTCTCGACCGCAGACATCATTTTTGCTTCAACACTTTTAAAGAAGCATTATAGGTCATTAGGGATAAATTACAGCACTATATAAGTACTTTGTTCTTTTCCTTCACTGCACTTGCACCTTTACCACCTCTGCCTCGGGTATTTTCAAGCTTTTGATGAATAATGCAAAGTAATAACTTTTAAAGCAACAAACCAGGTCAGCTACAATAATAAAGTCTACTTTAGGTCTCCTCAGGAAGATCATGTCCTCTGGGTTATGAATGGGTTATACTTGTATAGCGCTTTTCTACATTCAAGGTACTCAAAGCGCTTTGACACTATTTCCACATTCACCCATTCACACACGCATTCACAGACTGATGGCGGGAGCTGCCATGCAAGGCACTAACCACGACCCATCAGGAGCAAGGGTGAAGTCTGTTGTTTGTACAGTGGAACATCTATGGAATGTTATTCTCTCCTACTTGATTTGAAGAGTCGTATGCTGTCAAATCCAGGCTGTCACTGGACATGTCACTTTCACTATCTGTGGAAAAACAAGCATTTATTGACAAACTATCCTAGGAAATGTGGACATCACTCTAGATAAGGACATTTGTCCACTGTGGGTTGAATACAAGTCTATCCAATTACAATATGGTACCTCAGGATACGAGTCATTGTTAAGCTTTTGGTTAAGAGTAGAGATGTCCGATAAGATCGGACTGCCGATATTACCGGCCGATAAATGCTTTAAAATTTAATATCGGAAATTATCGGTATCAGTTTCAAAAAGTAACATTTATGACTTTTTGAAACGCTGCTGTACGGAGTGGTCCACGGACGTAGGGAGAAGTACAGAGCAGTTGTGTCTCCCAGTCATACTTGCCAACCCTCCCGATTTTCCCGGGAGACTCCCGAATTTCAGTGCTCCTCCCGAAAATCTCCCGGGGCAACCATTCTCCCGATTTCTACCCAGACAACAATATTGGGGGCGTGCCTTAAAGGCACTGCCTTTGCGTGTCAGCCCAGTCACATATTATCTACGGCTTTTCACACACACAAGTGAATGCACTACATACTTGGTCAACAGCCATACAGGTCACACTGAGGGTGACCGTATAAACAACTTTAACACTGTTACAAATATGCGCCACACTGTACACGGACGTAGGGAGAAGTACAGAGCGCCAATAAACCTTAAACGGCCCAATCACATAATATCTACGGCTTTTCACACACAAGTGAATGCCAGGCATACTTGGTCAACAGCCATACAGGTCACACTGAGGGTGGCCGTATAAACAACTTTAACACTGTTACAACTATACGCCACACTGTGAACCCACACCAAACAAAAGTCACAAACACATTCCGGGAGAACATTCGTAACACAACATAAACACAACAGAACAAATACCCAGAACCCCTTGCAGCACTTACTCTTCCAGGACGCTACAATATACACCCCCCACTACCTCCTACCCCGCCCACCTCAACATCCTTATGCTCTCTCAGGGAGAGCATGTCCCAAATTCCAAGCTGCTGTTTTGAGGCATGTTAAAAAAAATAATGCACTTTGTGACTTCAATAATAAATATGGCAGTGCCATGTTGGCATTTTTTTCCCATAACTTGAGTTGATTTATTTTGGAAAACCTTGTTACATTGTTTAATGCATCCAGCGGGGCATCACAACAAAATTAGGCATAATAATGTGTTAATTCCACGACTGTATATATATATCGGTATCGGTAGATATCAGAATCGGTAATTAAGAGTTGGACAATATCGGAATATCGGATATCGGCAAAAAAGCCATTATCGGACAGCTCTAGTTAAGAGCAAAACTTTGGTTTACCGGCTTTCCAACTGCTAATTGACAATACCAATGTCACAGTGAAACCCGTATGGTCCAATCAAAACATCATCCTTACTCGCTATCAAGAAAGTGAATGTGAAGGACAGTGCTAAAACATTATATGGATGATATTCATTGAATTAAAGGAAGAAATCCTAAAAAAAAAAAAAAGACCTGAGCCTGTATTTGATAAAACAGTTTGAGTGCAGCACTGCTAGTCTGCACAAAACTGAAGCATGAGTCGATAACACCAGCGAAGGAATTTTGGCCTTGAAAATATGTCAAATAATTATATTGTATTGTTTTTGACACAATAGTTCTTATCTGAAAGTTAGTTTTACTTTTTAAAAGGCATGTTAAATGTTAAAATTGTGCTGTTTCAGTAGGGCCAGGCACGGATTAAAGTGATTTGAATCAATTTCCAATGGGCGACGCGGTTTGGCAAAACACGTTTTTGAAGGTACGAGGTAGCAATGTCCCGATGCGAAAATTATACCGGCCAAATATCAGCCAGCAAACAAGTATCAGATTATATCTGCTTGCATTCTAAACACTCTGATATAAGGTTGCAATATATTTGTGCAACACTCGACAGCCAGTTAACAGCTAAATGTCCTCCAATAAGCACACAAGGTTGGTCTTTTAATCATAGTGAACTACAGGCTACTAGAAGATAGCAGCTACACAACAGCTGAGCGCACAATTGCACGGAAGCTACACAAATGTAACAAGTGTCCTTCAGCGAACAACATTGTTTTAAGTCAGGGGTGTCAAACTCATTTTAGATCGGGTGCCACATGGAGAAAAATCTATTGGATTGGTAAAATCACGGCACGATAACTTAAAAATAAAGATTGTTGTTTAAAAATAGAACAAGCACATTCTGAAAATGTACAAATCCTAATCCATCCATCCATTTTCTACCGCTTGTCCCTTTTGGAGTCGCCACCTCATCACAGTACAAATCATAATGTTGTTGTTTTGTTTTTTTTATAGTATTCTATCTTTATTTGTCATTGTTTATACTTTCTGAGTAAATGATGTGATAATGTTCATCAGTCAACATTAGTGTTAATTTTCAATCTATCAAGATAAAAAAATATCAAAATCAAATTACAGGATGTTATTTATGTAGTTTGATAATTTTCCTCGACTGGTGCACTAACATGTGGTTTACTTATTTTTTTACATATGTAGCATAATCTACAAAGATACAAAGAATTGCTATTGCGACATCTAGTGGACACATTTAGAACAGCAGTTTCCTTCATTAAAAAAATGTGGCTCATTTTTATACTTAGCAAACTATAAAACCTGTTCTCCGCGAGCCGTACGTTTGACACCCCTGTCTTAAGTACATTTGTCAATATAACCAAGTATCACATAATCAAAGTTGCATATTACAAAGTCTCCAAGGCAACATTTATTAGGAAGTATTCGGTAACAAATGTGTCCGCATCTTTCAACTTATTGGGTTATAAGCTTACTTTAATTCATTTGTATGTACTATTCCCCCTTAAAGACGGCATATTTCCATTCCAGTACCTAACATTGTTTGCTAACAGTGTTTTTCAACAATTTTTGAGGCAAGGCACATTTTTCTCATAAAAAAATCCGGAGGCACACCACCAGCAGAAAACGTTAAAAAATGAAACTCCACCAGGTCGTCGCGCCTTATTTTGAGTTTGTTGGTGTTTTCCTGTGTGTAGTGCTTTAGTTCTTGTCTTGCGCTGTTATTTTGGTGGCTCTTCCTGTTTTGTTGGTGTTTTCCTGTAGCGGTTTCATGTCTACCTTTGAGCGCTATTCCGCGCACCTGGTTCGTGTTAGCAAGCAAGGCTATTTACATTGTTGCTATCCTTCTTTGTGTGGACATTGTTGATTGTCACGTCAAGAACGGACGTTCTTTGTGGACGCTGTAAGTTTTTGCTGTTGTCCAGCATTCTGTTTCTGTTTACTTTGTAGCCAGTTCAGTTTTACTTTCGTTCGTCCCTTTTGATAATTTTTGGTTTAAGCATTACATACCTTTTTACCTGCACACTGCCTCCCGATGTGGTCTGCGTATTGGGATCACAACAAACCATCCTCGTCTCACCCGACACATTACGACTTTTACAAAGCAATTAACTACCTGCTGCCACCAACTGACATGGAGTATTACGTGGTTACCCTGCCGAGTTTTGCATAGCACAGACACTAAGCAACGGCACGTTATTTCCAGATTATAATTACTGATTTGCAAAAAATATTTATTGGACCAATTAGGTCAGGGGTCAGCAACCCGCGGCTCCGGAGCCGCATGCGGCTCTTTGATCCCTCTGATGCGGCTCAGCTGCATACTTGCCGACCCCCCCATTTTTTCCGGGAGGTTTTCGGATTTCAGTGCCTCTCCCGGCAATCTCCCGGGGAAAACATTCTCCGATTTTCACCCGGACAACAATATTGAGGGCGTGCTGTGATGGCACTGCCTTTAACGTCCTCTACAACATGTCGTCGCGTCCGCTTTTACACCATGCTATCTGCGTGCCGGCCCAGTCACATGTAGTATGCGGCCTCTGCTTACACACGTAAGTGACTGCAAGGCATATTTGGTCAACAGACATACAGGTTACACTGAGGGTTGTGATATAAACAACTTTAACACTCTTACTAATATGCGCCACACTGTGAACCCACACCAAACAAGAATGACAAACACATTTCGGGAGAACATCCGCACAACATAAACACAACAGAACAAATACCCAGAATCCCATGCATCCCTAACTCTTCCGGGCTACATTATACACCCCCGCTACCACCAAACCCCGCCCCCCCAACCCCGCCCACCTCAACAGACACATGGAGTGGGGCGGGGGGATGCATGGGATTCTGGGTATTTGTTCTGTTGCGTTTATGTTGTGTTACGGTGCGGATGTTCTCCCGAAATGTGTTTGTCATTCTTGTTTGGTGTGGGTTCACAGTGTGGCGCATATTAGTAAGAGTGTTAAAGTTGAGGGCACCCTCAGTGTGACCTGTATGGCTGTTGAACAAGTATGCCTTGCAGTCACTTATGTGTGTCTGCAGAAGCCGCATATAACATGTGACTGGGCTGGCAAGCTGTTAGTACAGGTTGTAGAGGGCGCTAAAGGCAGTGCCATCATCGCACGCCCTTATTATTGTTGTTTGGGTGAAAATCAGCAGACATTCGAGAGAATAGTTGCTCTGAAATTCGGGAGTCTCCCGGAAAAATCGGGAGGGTTGACAAGTGTGATGCTGTCAAGCGGCATTCACATAAAACCTGCGTGCCGCACTAACATTACATTTTCATATTAAGGTGCGGGCCCCGTGTCTGAGACCCCTGGTTTATACATAGCACAAAGCAAAAAAAAAACTTTGTATGCAGTGTTATTTCATTTTAAATTTCAAGAGTTTTGTGGCTCCCATTGTTTTCTTTATTTTGTGAAACGGGTCAAAATGGCTCTTTGAGTGGTAAAGGTTGCCGACCCCTGAATTAGGTGAAGTTGCATAATTTCCCATGGCACACCAGACAATATCACACGGCACACATACCACACAACAAAATAATACCAGGGCTTACTATGATTTGTGCCGATATTGGTATCGTATCCATACTTGCCAACCTTGAGACCTCCGATTTCGAGAGGTGGGGGAATGGGGGGTGGGGCGGGGGGGTGGTTGGGGGCGTGGTTAAGATATATATATATATATAAGAAATACTTGACTTTCAGTGAATTCTAGCTATATATATATATATATATATATATATATATATATATATATATATTTTATTACATATATATATATATATATATATATATATATATATATATATATATATATATATATATAAATAAAAGAAATATTAAATATTTGAATTTCAGTGTTCATTTATTTACACCTATACACACACATAACACTCATCTACTCATTGTTGAGTTAAGGGTTGAATTGTCCATCCTTGTTCTATTCTCTGTCACTATTTCAGAACACACACATTATACAAATATACATTATAAAATCAATAAGAAAACGGGAGCTCTAATTTGGGAGTCTGAATTAGGATCAGAAGTTCCTATATAAACATTGCGTACTCAAGTCGCCATTTTGTATTGATTACTGCAGCTGTGTACTGGATTCATTCACAAATACAAACTACAACTCACAAACACTTTAGAGTTAGGCTCCACCATCAGAATGTGTACTTAAACTTATAAAGATCACATGGATATTATTCAGTGAGTTGATTCACCAAAACTAACCTGTTATACAGGAGGAAAAAGCACACAGGACGTTTCAATTGTTCACAGACTGTTCGCGCTCATCAGAATGACAAGACACTTCCGGTCTGCAGGTGATAGCATTCAATTGGGAAGAAACGCCCTACTGCCCCCTACTGACCAATGTGAATACTGATAAATCTGTAATGACAGCTCCAAAAACGAATTCAAACCACAAAATAAAATAAATAAATCAACACAAAAATGTGACACATTATGGGTGGGTCACATATGCATGTACAGTAGATGGCAGTATTGTCCTGTTTAAAAGTGTCACAACATTGCTGTTTATGCAGACGAACTGCTTTACAGGGGACGAAAACTTGACTGCTGTTGTTGTGTGTTGTTACCGCGCTGGGAGGACGTTAATGAAACTGCCTAACAATAAACCCACATAAGAAACCAAGAACTCGCCCTCGATCATTAGCTGTTTACATTGTGGGAAAGCGGACGTGAGAACAGGCTGTCAACACTTCGCTCAGGTCCGCATGGAGCTGGAGGGGGCGTGGCCTCCAGCTCCGCCTGAATTTCGGGAGATTTTCTGGAGAAAATTTGTCCCGGGAGGTTTTTGGGAGAGGCGCTGAATTTTGGGAGTCTCCCGGAAAATCCGGGAGGGTTGGCAAGTATGATCGTATCGGAAGAGAAAAAGCTGTCTCGGACATCTTTAGTACAAGCTGCGTCACAGAAACGATGAAACCTCGTATCCTGCGGCACCACTGTGATGAGAATAACTCTACAACTAACATCTACAGCCAAACAATCCACATACCTGTTGGTGTGTCTTCCTCTTCCATCTCCACAGCCTTCAAAGGATCCTGTGTGCCTTTCAAGAGATATGATGGAAGTGATTCAGCACTTGTCGTTGGAGTAGAGGACATAAAACCTGTAGCGTCTGCATATGTTAATGAGCTAGAGCCACATTTACAAATAGGCAAGGGACTGACTCCAGGTGAGCTGGAAAACAAGAGTTTCAATCCTCCTTGAAGTGGATTTGTGCTGGAAGATATAGGTGATGAAGGAAAGTGAAGGGAATGATCTAAAAGCAGAGACTCCTGGTGGGATTGGTTGGGGCTTTTTAGATTGCTTGTTGGTGATTGGGAAGGCGTCGCTGATGGGATTGGTTCAAGAAGTAACTGGGATGATTGTAACTTCTGTGGGAGGACAGGTGATATTGAGCCCTTTTGTAATGGCTTCGATCGGCAGGCATTGAGGAGTAAAGCTGAACTTGACGGCGAGACAGTGAGGGCCGAATTTAAAGAGGGTGATGGCGGAAAGGGGGAGATATGCTCATGTGGGATTAGGGGAGATGGATCAGGAAAGGTGTCTGGGATCTCAGTTTGATGATGTGGAAATAATGGAGAGTGTGGAGAGCCACGGTGTTGTTTTGATTTGTGGATTGTGGGAGAGGAAGTGGACATCTGTGGCTTTGAGGATGAAGTTGAAGTGTTTGCTTTCTCAGAAGCGAAGTATGATGGCTTACTCTTGGTGGACAGCACTGTACGAAGGAAAGGAACTTCATTAGCTGCTTACTTGTGGGATCACATGATGTAAACATACTAGGAATAAACCTAAACAAAGCTGTTATAATTATAATAAAATAATACTATTTATATATATATATATATATATATATATATATATAATGTTACAAAATAATTTGAAATAGCTGACTACATTCCATTGTGCGAAAAGCAATAAATCAACAAAGAAATGTGTTTGTTAGATTAAGTTAGCTCAATAATATACTGCACTTGGTTTTTAAATAAAGTACTGTAATATAATATTCTATAATAACAGAAAAACTATACACTATTACGCTATTGTCACAAATTATTTACACTAAGTTATTATGTATACATATATGATTAGATCTATGTATATGTATATATATCAAGGGTGTCCAAAGTGTGGCCCAGGGGCCATTCACGGCCTACAGTTAGTTTTTATTGCCCGCCCCACCAAACATGTTCTGAAAATAAATTAGTTATCAATAATTTATATTAGATTAGAACAATCATAACTATTTATTTGTCACCTGTAACATGAAAGGTAGAACATGAAATAGCTTAGCATATTTTGATGTACACTAAAACAGTTTGAGCATCGTCAATCAACAAAATGTAGCAGAGTGGCCCCCTGCATTATTTCATTTTGCAGTATATTGGTTTGGATACCAATGTATAGATCATTAAAACAATGATCAAAATTAAACTTGAAATTCATTTTAGAATTATAATTGTATAAATTAGTAAACTAAAATATATTTTCATACACATATATATTTACATACATACTTATATTTTTTCTGAGAGAACTCTCTTGAAGGAATCAATAAAGTACTATCGAATCTATCTATACATACACACACATATATATATATATATATATATATATATATATATATATATATATATATATATATATATATATATATATTAGGGGTGTGGGAAAAAATCGATTCGAATTCGAATCGCGATTCTCAGGTTGTGCGATTCAGCATCGATTCTCATTAAAAAAAAAAAAATATTTATTTAATTTGTTTAATTTTATTTATTAAAAAATTTTTTTTATTAATCAATCCAATAAAACAATACACAGCAATACCATAACAATGCAATCCAATTCCAAAACCAAACCCGACCCAGCAACACTCAGAACTGCAATAAAAAGAGCAATTGAGAGGAGACACAAACACGACACAGAACAAACCAAATGTAGTGAAACAAAAATTAATATTATCAACAACAGTATCAATATTAGTTACAATTTCAACATAGCAGTGATTAAAAATCCCTCATTGACATTATCATTAGACATTTATAAAAAAAAAATTAAAAAAGAACAATAGTGTCACAGTGGCTTACACTTGCATCGTATCTCTTAAGCTTGACAACACACTGTGTCCAATATTTTCACAAAGATAAAATAAGTCATATTTTTGGTACATTTAATAGTCAAATTTACATTATTGCAATCAGTTGATAAAACATTGTCCTTTACAATTATAAAAGCTTTTTACAAAAATCTACTACTCTGCTTGCATGTCAGCAGACTGGGGTAGATCCTGCTGAAATCCTATGTATTGAATGAATAGAGAATCCTTTTGAATCGGGAAAATATCGTTTTTGATACGAGAATCGCGTTGAATAAAAAAAAATCGATTTTGAATCGAATCGTGACCCCAAGAATTGATATTGAATCGAATCATGGGACACCCAAAGATTCACAGCCCTGATATATATATATATATATATATATATATATATATATATATATATATATATATATATATATATATATATATATATATATATATATATATATATATATATATATATATATATATATACATACATACATACATGATGTACATAAAACCATTTATTAAATTGTATGTGTAAAATGTTGTTCTAATATATTTCATAAAATTAATTGCATGCTTGATATATTATCCTGTCATAATTTTTCACTTTTTTAATTATCAATTAGATATATAACACATTCATATATCATTTACTTATATTGTATTCATTTTTATATTAACATTAAGCTATACAAGTATTAATTATACATTTTAGTTATAGTAACTAAACTCAATATGTAAAATCGTTTTATAGTATGCACTTTATATATGCACACACGATGATGTCAATCAAAAGCAATGGTCAGTGGTAGTCAGGCAAATGCATGGTCTGGATTTTCTCATGAATTTCGGTGCTAGTATTTCAGATAGGTAATGCCGCTTGCTACTATAAAGTCCCACAACTGCACAGCTTACTTTTAATTGAGTGTCCTTCTCGTTCAGTTTCAGACTTTAAGGGATGAGTTCCTTGGAGTACTTTGGGTCGAACTGGTGTCTCAGATTGTGTTGATAGTTGTGCTCCTGTGCACTCAATGCTGGTTAAAAGAGTTTGGGGAACCAATTCTCTTTCTTTGCTGGATGCTGGCTTGACAAAAGGGATGCTGCATGGGAAATCAAGCCAAGAAAGTACTGACTCAACATTAACAGTATACTCACTCGACAATTAGGTACTATGCCAGTGACGTGCGAAGAGATTCATGGCTGGTAAGGAGGAGTGTAACAGTATATCTTATCCAGATTTTTCAATATGCAGCCTTCGGTTCTCTAAAGAGGCAGAATAAATCCCCACGTGGTACACATGGATTAGTAAGGGAAGTGTTTGTTGTGTCATGTGTTTACCCGGCAATCAAATACAGTGGTACCTTGGGACACGAGTTCCTAATTGGACGTGTTTTTTGAATGAGAATGATACACCAGCTAAGGACGTTGAAATGCCGGACATTTATTAATGAAAATATGGAGAAGCTGCTGATGGTGTTTGATGGAAAAGCAGCACAAAGGAAATACCGTAGAAATGTGCTTTCCACAGTAAATACTGAACATTATTATTAAATTACTTTATAAAACCATTGGAGTCGTTCGTAGTGCATTATATTGTATAATTTTTCATACAATATTTTTATCTAAAAGTTAGCTTTTCTTTTAAAGGGCAAATTACATGTTACAATTGTGGTAATTTAATAGAGGGTTTTTGAGGTACCAGGTGCGTCACAGAACCAACTACCGTATTTCTGGACCATAGGGTGAAGGGTCTATTTTCGATCTTTTTTCATATATTGTCATGTCTGTGTGATCATGTTTTTGTTTTAGTCATGTTCGGTTTTGTTTTTGGACTTTTTGTGCACTTTTGTTTTGTCACCATAGCAACCATTAGTTTTCACCTGTCACGTCACGCACCTGTTTCACGTTTTGAGTCACGCACCTGTTTTCGTTAATCATGTCCTGTAGTATTTAAGTTCATTGTTTTCAGTTTGTCGGCCTGACGACATCCCGCATTTATGCTTCTGCACACTCTCCACACCCTTATGACCCTTGCTGCTCTTTTTTCATGCCGGTTCCATGCCAAGTAAGTTTTTGTTTATTAAGCCACAGTTAGTGTTTTTTGTTGTTCATAGTTTCTGCCTTTGTGCAAGTATTTGTTTTCATAGCCAAGTTGTTTCTCCGCCACTGTGCGCGCTTTTCGTATGTACTTTTTTGTAGTTATAGTGTTTAAATAAATCATGTATTCACCTTCACGCCACATCTGGTCCAATTCACTTGCACCTCGGGAGAACAAACCAAGCCATAGTCCAAGTCTTGACATATATAAGGCGCACCGGATTATAGGGCGCATTAAAGGGGTCATTTGTGGTCTACATAACATGTAATGGTGGTTGTTTGGTCAAAATGTTGCATAGATGATGTTTTACAGATCATCTTCAAGCCGCTTTCTGACAGTCGCTTCCGGATGCGCCTTTTTGTGGGCGGTCTTATTTACGTGGCTCACCTTCGGCAGCGTCTTCTCCCCGTCATCTTTGTTGTAGCGGTGTAGCGTGCAAGGACGGGAGTGGAAGAACTGTCAAAAGATGGAGCTAACTGTTTTAATGACATTCAGACTTTATTTAAATCAATAACGGAGCAGTATCTCCTCATCCAGGAACAACAACAAAGCCGGAAATGTGTCCCGTGAAAAACTGTCCGACCAGAACTCTCTAATAACAAAAAATTATTGGGTGAATAATTTAAACTCATTTTTTTGTATTTGTACCAAATACATATCAGCAGGTACCAGAAGGTAAGAAAAGTTGCTTTTGCATAATATTGCAAAAACAAAACGACAGATAATATGTCTTACCTTATACACACACCATAATAATACTGGTTTGTTTAATGCGCCGACAATCCATCAAGCGGTGTGGCTTCATAGCTTACCAAATTTGTACTAAAACATTTTGATTGATTTTTGAGCGCCGTGTGTAATGTTCTATATTTTCAATGGAACATATAAAATGTTGCTGTTGTTTACTTCAGCCATATTGCCATCATATTCCATCAGTCTACCCCAGGGCAGCTGTGGCTACAAATGTTGCTTACCACCACCAGGTGTGAATGAATGATGGGTTCCCACTTCTCTGTGAGCGCTTTGAAAGCGCGATATAAAATCTAATCCATTATTATTATTATTATATTGGCAGTCTACACGTATCTCTTATGTTTGACTGCCATCTACTGGTCACACTTATCATTACACCATGTACCAAATAAAATTGATTCGAGGTTGGTAAGCAAAACCAGAATTATTCCGTACATTAGGCGCACTGTCGAGTTTTGAGGAAACAAATTTTAAGTGCGCCTTATAGTCCGGAAAATACGGTATACTCATATCCCAAGGTTGTTAGTTTAGTTTTTTTCATCAGTCATCATGACTCGGTCTTACCTGCCTTCCTTGACCGCACGTCACTGGCCTACATAATATAAAGAAATCCCATATCAATAAATAACCTCTGCTATTTTATCCGTAAAAGAAATGTATAAACAAATAGTGCCTTCACAATGAGAAAGTACTTTTGACTGACACTGTTAGGGACATATGAAGTAGTTTGGGATGTTGCAGAACTGTAGTTTTACTTCTGTAGTTAGATATCCAATTGTTTTACTGCAAACCAGTGACTACCATAATACAACATTATTGTGAAAATTATCTACTAGTTCTCCTTACTGGATCTCTTTAAATGTTTTTACTGTATTTTTCTGTTGACAAATATAGAATAATTATGATATTGAATAATATAATAACTTACTTTCCATTGTGTGGGCTTTTCTCAGCAATGACTTGGTCTCTGTCAGTCTGGAGAAGACATAACTTTGTAGATTGTTACTAGGATTGTAATAGGATAGAGTGACTCTACTGTACTAAGCTGCATCTGTTAATGACCCAAAAACTCACATCATCCAGCACGTCGAGTGTAGCGCTTAGAGGTCCAAACCCGATCTCGCTGACAGGGACCGCGAACAACGATGCACAATAGCCTCGGAAATCTTCATCTTGACCTATGAACACACAATGACATGCAGTGTTGGAGGAAGTGTTTTCATATAAAACACAAAAGGTATATGAAGAAATGCTGTTCTTGAGGATCTTGCAGTATATAAGGTGTGCAGCAGTATCAGCATTAGGGAGACATGTAGTTAAGGGTGGTTCTGCAGATTGATGGCGGCTGCGGCGAGCTACTTCCATATCAGATTGATTACTCAGCGGATTATCCATCCGTCTATCCATCCATTTTCATTCAAAGAGTCTGACAGGGTTGCTTTCTATCTCCCTTGCTCTTCAATACCTGTGGTGAAGCCATCATTAGGCAGGTAAAAAAAAGAAGACCCTATCTTAGATAAAAGATCTGGCTTCAATGGTGGCAGAGCAGTATGGAGTATTCACGGCGCTGGTTGCATTACTTTGACTGATAAATGAGGCAAGAAGCAGAAGAATTGGGGAATACATCTGAACATGTGATCTAAACTCTGCCAACATGCATGTAATGGTCCATGGAAGCAAATGAGTCTTGCTTGGCAGAAATACAATCAACTAAGTGGACCACTACAAATATTTTGGCTACGTAGTTGGAATGGATGTAGACTACATTAGAGATCCATGCCAGATTATAAATAAGATGCCACCAGTCGACTAATTGGATTGTGTAAAACAAAAGAGATTTGGATGCAACTAAAGAAACACCTGGTGAAATCTTTAGTGTGACATACACTATATTGCCAAACGTATTTGGCCACCTGCCTTGAGTCACATATGAACTTGAAGTGCCATCCCATTCCTAACCCATTGGGTTCAATATGATGTCGGTCCACCTTTTGCAGCTATTACAGCTTCAACTTTTCTGGGAAGGCTGTCCACAAGGTTGCGGAGTGTGTTTATAGGAATTTTCCACCATTCTTCCAAAAGCGCATTGGTGAGGTCACACACTGATGTTGGTCAAGAAGGCCTGGCTCTCAGTCTCCATTCTAATTCATCCCAAAGGTGTTCTATCGGGTTCAGGTCAGGACTCTGTGCAGGCCAGTCAAGTTCATCCACACTAGACTCTCATCCATGTCTTTATGGACCTTGCTTTGTGCACTGGTGCACAGTCATGTTAGAAGAGGAAGGGGCCTGCTCCAAACTGTTCCCACAAGGTTGGGAGCATGGAATTGTCCAAAATGTTTTGGTATCCTGGAGCATTCAAAGTTCCTTTCACTGCAACTAAGGGGCCAAACCCAACTCCTGAAAAACAACCCCACACCATAATTCCTCCTCCACTAAATTTCACACTCAAAATGTACCGTTCTCCTGGCAACCTCCAAACCCAGACTCATCCATCAGATTGCCAGATGGAAAAGCGTGATTCATCACTCCAGAGAACGCATCTCCACTGTCCTAGAGTCCATTGGCGACGTGCTTTACACCACTGCATCCCACGCTTTGCATTGGACTTGGTGATGTATGGCTTAGATCAGTGGTTCTTAACCTTGTTGGAGGTACCGAACCCCACCAGTTTCATATGCGCATTCACCGAACCCTTCTTTAGTGAAAAAAAACAAAACATTTTTTTTCAAATTCAAGAAAAAGTTATGTGTTTTTTTACTGGTGCACAAAATGAACCGTGCATGAACATCACCTTGTTCAAAGAACAAAACCAACACAGTGCATGAACTCACAACAAATTACACACCTTACACACATTACCATGAATTGATTAACGTGGACCCCGACTCATACTTGCCAACCTTGAGACCCCCGATTTTATATATAAAAATAAGAAAAATACTTGAATTTCAGTGTTCATTTATTTACACATATACACACACATAACACTCATCTACTCATTGTTGAGTTAAGGGTTGAATTGTCCATCCTTGTTCTATTCTGTCACTATTTTTCTAACCATGCTGAACACCCTCTCTGATTCATTCTGCTTTGTCTCCTTGTTGAGTGCGCAGTTGTGCACTGCACTCTCTAAAAGCCCTAGGTGTTATTGTCACATATACATGTACAGGAGATGGCAGTATTGTCCTGTTTAAGAGTGTCACAACATTGCTGTTTACGGCAGAAGAACTGCTTTACGGTAGATGAAAACGTGACTGCTGTTGTTGTGTGTTACCGCGCTTGGAGGACGTTAATGAAACTGCCTAACAAAAAACCCACATAAGAAACCAAGAACTCGCCCTCGATCCTTCTACAGTTTTAATGTGATTGGGCAGGCACGCTATTTATATTGTGGGAAAGCGGACGTGAGAACAGGCTGGCCGCTGTCTACACGTCACTCAGGTCCGCATGGAGCTGGAGGGGGCGTGGCCTCCAGCTCCGCCTGAATTTCGGGAGAAAATTTGTCCCGGGAGGTTTTCGGGAGAGGCGCTGAATTTCGGGAGTCTCCCGGAAAATCAGGGAGGGTTGGCAAGTATGCCCCGACTTAAACAAGTTGAAAAACTTATTCTGGTGTTACCATTTAGTGGTCAATTGTACGGAATATGTACTGTACTGTTTCATATAATGTATTCTCTTCCTTTGGAATCTACTAGTAAAAGTTTCAATCAATCAATCAAAAAACCTGCAAATCAGATGGAAAATTAGAGGGAACATTGTTTTGGGGTATCCATAATACGAGAAGTTTTTTATTTACACGATAAGTCGGATGTGTCTTTACCTCCGTGGCGGAGGCTCCGCCGAACCCCTGAGGCCTACTCACCGAACCCCTAAGGGTTCGATCGAACCCAGGTTAAGAACCACTGGCTTAGATGCAACTGCTCGGACATGGAAACCCATTCCATGAACTCTCTGCGTACTGTACGTTGGCTAATGAAAGGTCACATGAAGTTTGAAGCTCTGTAGCAACTGAAAGTCGGCAACCTCTTTGCACTATGCGCTCCAGCATCCGCTGACCCCTCCCTCTCTGTCAGCTGAGTTGCTGTTGTTCCCAAACTCTTCCATTTTCTTATAATAAAGCCGACAGTTGACGTTGGAATATTTAGGAGCGAGGAAATTTCACGACTGGATTTGTTGCACAGGTGGCATCCTATGACAGTTCCGCGCTGGAAATCACTGAGTTCCTGAGAGCGGCCCATTCTTTCACAAATGTTTGTAGAAACAGTCTCCATGCCTAAGTGCTTGGTTTTAGTGATTAGGGCACCTGATTCTGATCATTTGGATGGCTGGCCAAATACTTTACTTGTACTTTATGGTGCAGAAACAGAGAGACATGAGGAAAATACAGATCTTTGAGTTATGGGTATGGCACTGAGTGCTACAGGTCACCCGAAAGAACGAGAAGACCGAGAGTTGGGTGCGCCAAAGTGTAGGAGTAACAGGGGTGGTCTGCATGCACGAACACTGAAGCGACGGCCACATAGCAAAGTGGAGATGGGCCATAAAAAGAGAAGTTGAAGGAAAGTAAAAACCAAGGAGAATAAAAAGGAGCTGGATTGATAAGTTCAGAATGTGGACATATGGTTGAATCAATATGGGGAGAGAGAATGATTGAAGAGAATGCCAACAGTTCTTTGAAGACGATGGCAAAACAGCAGCAGCATTAGAGTCTTCTCAACAAAACAATGCTGTATCAAATGTTTAAAGGGGAACATTATCACAATTTCAGAATGGTTAAAACCATTAAAAATCAGTTCCCAGTGGCTTATTATATTTTTCGAAGTGTTTTTCAAAATTTTACCCATCACGCAATATCCCTAAAAAAAGCTTCTAAGTGCCTGATTTTAACCATCGTTATATACACCCGTCCATTTTCCTGTGACGTCACATAGTGAAGCCAACACAAACAAACATGGCGCATAGAACAGCAAGCTATAGCGACATTAGCTCGGATTCAGACTCGGATTTCAGCGGCTTAAGCGATTCAACAGATTACGCATGTATTGAAACGGATGGTTGTAGTGTGGAGGCAGGTAGCGAAAATGAAATTGAAGAAGAAACTGAAGCTATTGAGCCATATCGGTTTGAACCGTATGCAACCGACGAAAACGACACGACAGCCAGCGACACGGGAGAAAGCGAGGACGGATTCTGCGATCGCCTTCTAACCAACGATTGGTATGTGTTTGTTTGGCATTAAAGGAAACTAACAACTATGAACTAGGTTTACAGCATATGAAATACATTTGGCAACAACATGCACTTTGAGAGTGCAGACAGCCCAATTTTCATCAATTAATATATTCTGTAGACATACCCTCATCCGCTCTCTTTTCCTGAAAGCTGATCTGTCCAGTTTTGGAGTTGATGTCAGCAGGCCAGGGAAGCTAGGGTCGATATTCTTCTCTTGATCATCTTCGGTGGCATAAGGGACGGTGTGAGCCAAGACATCCAGGGGGTTTAGCTCGCTTGTCTGCGGGAACAAACTGCCGCCATTGCTTGCCGTGCTACCGAGGTCCTTTGTCCCTGAATAGCTCACACACTCCGGCAGATTCAATGGGGGTCTGGCGGCAGATTTCTTTGACTTTATCGTTGGAAATGCATCTGCTTTGAGTGTCGCAGGATATCCACACATTCTTGCCATCTCTGTCGTAGCATAGCTTTCGTCGGTAAAGTGTGCGGAACAAACGTCCAATTTCTTGCCACTTTCGCATCTTTGGGCCACTGGTGCAACTTGAATCCGTCCCTGTTCGTGTTGTTTCACCCTCCGACAACACACCGACGAGGCATGATGTCTCCAAGGTACGGAAAACAGTCGAAAAAACGGAAAATAACAGAGCTGATTTGACTCGGTGTTTGAGAAAATGGCGGATTGCTTCCCGATGTGACGCCACGTTGTGACGTCATCGCTCTGAGAGCGAATATTAGAAAGGCGTTTAATTCGCCAAAATTCACCCATTTAGAGTTCGGAAATCGGTTAAAAAAATATATGGTCTTTTTTCTGCAACATCAAGGTATATATTGACGCTTACATAGGTCTGGTGATAATGTTCCCCTTTAACTGTGACAAACGTATTGTTTAAATGATGTTTTAATAAAAAGACTATCTTTGTATATCAAAGGTGTGAACTATTGGCTGTACCGAAGGGCATCTTGCTAACTGCTTCCTTTGTCTGTAGGTCTGAGTGATGAATGATGTTTTTTTTGGTGTTCAAGATTAGTTGCTGTTAATTAGTTTTAAACGTGTTTCATTGCATGTTTGTTTACAGCAACACATCCCTGGGGAGTATTTAGAACAACTTCCGCTTATTCACAGCAGTTCATTCCAAAAGTAATAAACACTAATAGGGGGATATTTAATGCATCTAAGGTAAGTGGAGTTTTTCATTTACTGTGCTATTATTGACTGTGGCTCCTCCAGCCCTGTACGAATGCTACAGGAATGTTGTGTATCCGACTAAACACCTTTTCAATGTGTGAATAATGCACTGGAAACATGACACATAGTGTGAACCTTTGTGACATTTTATTTGTGTGACAGATTCATGGGGAAAAAGAGGTTACGTAGTTGTAGCAGTCCAAAGAATAACAGTTATTGCTGCCTGTACAAAGGATCTGTATTCTAAAGTTTGTTTGGTTCACATTCAACTGCATGGGCCTTAAAGGGTCAAAAAGGCGACAAATAATTGGTTTTTTTTCTTTCACAAACAATTGTAATGTAATGTCTGAAAGTCTCATGGGCAAAAAAACATATTTATGTTTCTTATAAAGCCGTCAAACAGACGGACCTTGGTCTGGATATCTCTATACGCCGCTCTATACAGACCCCTACTTATTGAAATGTTGATATGTGTATAGCGCTGATATTTTCTGGGAAGACAGTTGCCCTATTATCATTATTGGCCTATAAGTACCGTATTTTTCGGACTATAAGTCGCAGTTTTTTTCATAGTTTGGCCGGGGGTGCGACTTATACTCAGGAGCGACTTATGTGTGAAATGATTAACACATTAGCGTAAAATATCAAATAATATTAGTTATCTCATTCACGTAAGAGACTAGACGTATAAGATTTCATGGGATTTAGCGATTAGGAGTGACAGATTGTTTGGTAAACGTATAGCATGTTCTATATGTTATAGTTATTTGAATGACTCTTACCATAATATGTTAGGTTAACATACCAGGCACGTTCTCAGTTGGTTATTTATGCCTCATATAACGTACACTTATTCAGCCTGTTGTTCACTATTCTTGATTTATTTTAAATTGCCTTTCAAATGTCTATTCTTGCTGTTGGCTTTTATCAAATACATTTCCCCAAAAAATGCGACTTATACTCCTCCTATACTTTCCTTCTTTATTATGCATTTTCGGCAGGTGCGACTTATACTCCGGTGCGACTTATACTCCGAAAAATGCGGTAATATAAGTTTTGTTTGTCAATTCAATAAGTAGTTTATGTAATTTGAGTATATTTTTTATTATTAAGTAATTTCACTTCTTGTGTCAGTTGGTGAAAACTTAGATATGACAAAATAAGTGAGACTAAATGGTCATTATGATCTTTCTGGCTTCCTCTTGAAGACATTTTTCTCGACAGGATTTTTTTTTTAGATTGTTTTTTAATATTAATGCTATGGGAGATGTGTAAATGTTTGCTGTATCTATGGCCAAATTTGTTGTTGTTA
This sequence comes from Nerophis lumbriciformis, assembly GCF_033978685.3. NCBI lineage: Eukaryota > Metazoa > Chordata > Actinopteri > Syngnathiformes > Syngnathidae > Nerophis > Nerophis lumbriciformis. The sequence goes on along the minus strand of NC_084577.2, from coordinate 20,449,725 downwards.
CTCCATGATACATGATTTTTCCAAATATATATTTTTTAATGTTAAAACAATACAATTCCAATGTGCAATTCATTCACGATAGACTAACAGTTATTCGACAATATTCTTAAAGCCACACAGGGCATAGGGGTCCTTAATTTTTCAAAGGGAAAAACATGTTGTAATATTTTTTTTTTGCTTTGTTTTTATATTACATCTCTCTTAACAAAACATGCTAATAAAAGAATAGCCACTTCCATCATTCAGGACCCCACACATCCATTGCACTCATCATTCCAGCTGCTACCATTAGGCGATTGCTTTGAGGTCCCACTTATACAAAAAAAATGTTTTTATTTGTTATTTTAACCCTTAAAGGCATTCTGATTAAATTATGTCACAGTTGTCAATTAGTATACATTTGCATTAGTTAAAGGGGAACATTATCACCAGACCTATGTAAGCGTCAATATATACCTTGATATTGCAGAAAAAAGACCATATATTTTTTTAACCGATTTCCGAACTCGAAATGGGTGAATTTTGGCAAATTAAACACCTTTCTAATATTTGCTCTCGGAGCGATGACGTCACAACTTGACGTCACATCGGTAAGCAATCCGCCATTTTCTCAAACACTGAGTCGAATCAGCTCTGTTATTTTCCGTTTTTTCGACTGTTTTCCGTACCTTGGAGACATCATGCCTCGTCGGTGTGTTGTCGGAGGGTGTAACAACACGAACAGGGACGGATTCAAGTTGCACCAGTGGCCCAAAGATGCGAAAGTGGCAAGACATTGGACGTTTGTTCCGCACACTTTACCGACGAAAGCTATGCTACGACAGAGATGGCAAGAATGTGTGGATATCCTGCGACACTCAAAGCAGATGCATTTCCAACGATAAAGTCAAAGAAATCTGCCGCCAGACCCCCATTGAATCTGCCGGAGTGTGTGAGCAATTCAGGGACAAAGGTCCTCGGTAGCACGGCAAGCAATGGCGGCAGTTTGTTCCCGCAGACGAGCGAGCTAAACCCCGTGGATGTCTTGGCTCACACCGTCCCTTATGCCACCGAAGATGATCAAGAGAAGAATATCGACCCTAGCTTCCCTGGCCTGCTGACATCAACTCCAAAACTGGACGGATCAGCTTTCAGGAAAAGAGCGCGGATGAAGGTATGTCTACAGAATATATTAATTGATGAAAATTGGGCTGTCTGCACTCTCAAAGTGCATGTTGTTGCCAAATGTATTTCATATGCTGTAAACCTAGTTCATAGTTGTTAGTTTCCTTTAATGCCAAACAAACACATACCAATCGTTGGTTAGAAGGCGATCGCCGAATTTGTCCTTGCTTTCTCCCGTGTCGTTTTCGTCGGTTTCGCTTGCATACGGTTCAAACCGATATGGCTCAATAGCTTCAGTTTCTTCTTCAATTTCATTTTCGCTACCTGCCTCCACACTACAACCATCCGTTTCAATACATTTGTAATCTGTTGAATCGCTTAAGCCGCTGAAATCCGAGTCTGAATCCGAGCTAATGTCGCTATAGCTTGCTGTTCTTTCCGCCATGTTTGTTTGTGTTGGCTTCACTATGTGACGTCACAGAAAAATGGACGGGTGTGTATATAACGATGGTTAAAATCAGGCACTTTGAAGCTTTTTTTTAGGGATATGGGTAAAATTTTGAAAAAAACTTCGAAAAATAAAATAAGCCACTGGGAACTGATTTTTAATGGTTTTAACCCTTCTGAAATTGTGATAATGTTCCCCTTTAAGACAATGATTTATTGTCCATAAATCAGTCAGGCAGGAATACAAAAAATATAGGAAGTGTGCCGATAGCACGGGAAGCTATGGTAAGCTAACAGGAAAAGCTTAGCATGGAAAACAAGCAAACCAATGGCAAAGCTTAGCTCGGGAATCAAACGGAAAACACACGCAACTTGTTGCATTGAGCAAACAAGACAGCCAGACTGAGCGTGGCGAAAAGCAGGATTAAAGAGGTGAGCGTCCCGAACACTAATCAGAGGCAGGTGAAAAATAATCAGCACCCATGGCAACTAAAACACAAACCCAGGGGTGCTGAAAACAGAACTAAGGGAGTCAAACTAAAATAAAACATGGATCATAACGGATCATTTTCTCATTTAAACCTATGACATTGTCTGATCAAAAGGAAACTGAAAAAAAATACATGTTGTTGTTTAGGACTGAAGTGTATTGACCCTAACTAACCCTAACCCAAAAAAAAAATATCCTCAAAAACGTAAGGATATTTATGTCCAGTTTGATTCTGAAGATAATAAAAATCAAATGTCCTCAGAGGGTTAAGGTAAACAAGAAGTAGTTGATCTACATGAGTTCAGGATTGGAGCAACTCTTGATGGACGAGATATAAGAGGGATTCGATAGCCTCAGAGTTGTACAGTAAGGTTTGGAAGGAGAGCAATCACCCAAGTCTAACTGTCTCTTAACAGCTACCGCTGGGGGCAAGCACTCAGGACACTCCCCTGACTGATGAGTGACAGGTCATAAGCATCAGACAGGAATGCAAACCCAAACCCCCATTGCCCTGTCTACCTTGTCCATCTTCTTACCCAGGCAGAGTGCAACCTGTCAGGCATGAATCGTCCCCGACATGCCTCTGCCCACACAATCAGAGCCTGTGATTACACATCAGTCTGTTACAGATGGACAGGCGGGCACAATGCATCAAACCCACTCGCATTCTATGTGTTTAAACTCTTAATGCATTTCTGTTTATGGGTGCAGGTCAGAGCATTAACGCTCTTAAATGTTTATTTAGTTTGAGAACTCATTTGGGTATAAGCAGCACAAAGAACAAGAGCATATTACTGTACATTAATGGGACATAAAAACGGGGGTTCATTACCTCTTCGGCTGCTTGCCTGTTTCGCTTCAATTAGAGTATCATTCATAGATTCCAAAGCTGCAGAGCAGACCCGTGGTGGATAAGTGGGGTGCTAGAAAGTAGAAATTCAAATGTAAATGTAGAGTCCTTATTGGTCATACACCATGCATTTGCATATGGAGAAAACAAGGTAGCCTTTCTCAGTTTATCTTAAGTAGATGCACGCAGGATGATAATCTATTCAAATGTATACAGCTCACCTTCACTGCAGACCCCTGTCCTTCACTCTGTCTGTCTTTACCTTCCCAGGCAACTTCATTCCGCTCAGCAGGGCAAAGTGCGAGGCCGGTGAGAGAAAAATGGTCACCGAGAGACTGCAATTGCGATATTTTTTTCCCCCCATTCTGAATACCTTCTTCTTTAGCTTTTACTCTGCACAAGCATGGCAAGATATCTGTAAATAATGGACTCGGTATGTCATTTTTAATTACTGTCTCTCTTGTCATCACTTTGCTTCATCTTTCACTTTTCTATTATCCAAACAAGACACTGAAACCTTGAGACTCACTGTCTGCATCGGTTGCATACATTTATCATTCTGATGAAGGGGTCTACAGAGTAATCGGAGGGTTCCAATCTTGCCTCCCCATGCCTGGGTAAGGAACCCCACACACCTTGTCCCCATTGCAGATCTGCGAGCCGATTCTCCATGATTGTTCCCCTCTGCTCTTCAAGAGGATGGGTTAAATCCAGAAGATGACAATAAAGATGATCCTTCTTTTTCCTTCGGGTAGGATAACCAATTAATTCATTCATTGTTAAGTCGCCTGTCTGGAATTAATTGTTGATCATTCGGATCTGAATCAGTCTCAGCTAGTTGCGGTCAAATTTAGAACATCATGACATCAAATACGATAAGTTGAGCTACATTGATGAATATGTCAACTTTATTGGGGAGATACTTATAAAATAATATTGCCTTCGGAGAAATATAATCTTAGAGAAAAATGTAATTTAAAACATGTGTATGCACGTACAACATTTAAGACCTTCAGTATATCAGTATGTGGAATTAAATTATGGAATGGATTAAGCAAAGCAATCAAACAATGTACTAATATGATCCACTTCAAGAAACTCTTCAAACTTAAAGTGTTTACAAAGAACAAGAACCATGACAAACATTCTCAATTTATTTCATCCATCCATTCATTCATTCATTCTCAAAATAAACTTACTTATCTCATCATATGAAATATGACTTCACCAATTATTATTATTTATTTATTTTTATTGTGATCACTTATGGAGTATATTGTGAATAAATTGTGAACAAAAAGTTTTAGCAACTGTTATGTAAAAGAAAAGGGGTAGGATTAAATAAGCTCTGCTTCTTCCTACTCCTTTTCGAACATGTTGAAAAGAGAAACTGGAAATTGTGATGTATCATGTTGTATGCTTGCATGTTCGAAATAAACTCAAACTCAACTCAATTCCTTCATACTTTCGCCAAACAAGCCTTAGGGAATTTAAACAACCTGTGCGATTTTTCAGACCGGTGGCGTCAGCGGATTTTAAATATACAGTCGTGGTCAAAAGTTTACATACACTTGTAAAGAACATAATGTCATGGCTGTCTTGAGTTTCCAATAATTTTTACAACTCTTATTTTCTTGTGATAGAGTGATTGGAGCACATACTTTTTGGTCACAAAAAACATTCATGAAGTTTGGTTCTTCTTTATGGGTCTACTGAAAATGTGACCAAATCTGCTGGGTCAAATTGAATGTTTGACCACTCCTCTTGACAAAATTGGTACAGTTCAGCTAAATGTGTTGGTTTTCTGACGTTGACTTGTTTCTTCAGCATTGTCCACACGTCAGGACTTTGGGAAGGCCATTCTAAAACTTTAATTCTAGCCTGATTTAACCATTCCTTTACCACTTTTGACATGTGTTTGGGGTCATTGTCCTGTTGGAACACCTCACTGCGCCCAAGACCCAACCTCCGGGCTGATGATTTTAGATTTTATCCTGAAGAATTTGGAGGTAATCCTCCTTTTTCATTGTCCCATGTACTCTCTGTAAAGCACCAGTTCCATTGGCAGCAAAACAGGCCCCAGAGCATAATACTACCACCACCATGCTTGACGGTAGGAATGGTGTTCCTGGGATTAAAAGGCCTCACCTTTTGTCCTCCAAACATATTACTGGGTATTGTGGCCAAACAGCTCAATTTTTGGTGGAAAAAGATAAGACCATTTAGAGCAGGGGTGCTCATTACGTCGATCGCGAGCTACCGGTCGATCTTGGAGGGTGTGTCAGTCGATCACCAGCCAGGCATTAAAAAAAATAGTCCTAAAAATGAGCGATCATAAATCTTCACTATGACGTCACTTTCGTCACTTGATTGACATTCACGGCACCCGAGGGTCTTCTGAGATGACGCTGGCTGCTGCCAGCTCATTAAAATTACCGACTGGAAGGCGAGAAACACTTTATTTCAACAGACTGGCGCCGTACCTGTCGTCAAAACTCCAAAGACCGATTGCACAGTTGCACAGTTGCGCTAACAAAATAAGAGTATCAGAAAGCTGGCGTGCACAAGCTAGCAAGCTACGGAGTTTGCCGACAATGTATTTCTTGTAAAGTGTATACAAAGGAGTACGGAAGCTGGACAAATAAGATGCCAAAAACCAACCACTTTCATGTGGTATTGGACAGAAAGGAGGACTTTTTTTCTCCTCCATTCGAAAATGCGGACGTTATCATCACTACTGTCTGATTCCAATCAATGCAAGTCATCAGAATCAGGTAATACACCAACTTATATTCTTGTCTTCATGAAAGAAAGGAATCTATATGTGTTAAACATGCTTGTATTATCTTTAAACACCTTTAACTTATTAACAATATTAATTATATGTGTTAAACATGCTTGTATTATCTTTAAACACCTCTAACTTATTAACAATATTAACTATATGTGTTAAACATGCTTGTATTATCTTTAAACACCTTAAACTTGTTAACAATATTAACTATATGTGTTAAACATGCTTGTATTATCATTAAACACCTTTAACTTGTTAACAATATTAACTATATGTATTAAACATGCTTGTATTATCATTAAACACCTTTAATTTTTTAACAATATTAACTATATGTGTTAAACATGCTTGCATTATCATTAAACACCTTTAACTTGTTAACAAAAACATATATTTCATAAATAAGTAAATATAAATTATATATATGAATGAGGTAGATCCCCACGACTTGATCAATTGAAAAGTAGCTCGCCTGCAGAAAAAGTGTGAGCACCCCTGTTCTAGAGGAAAGTTCTGTGGTCAGATGAAACAAAAATTGAGCTGGTTGGCAGCAATGTTTGGAGGAGAAAAGGTGAGTATGTGCTCCAATCCTTCTATCACCAAAAAATAAAAGTTGTAGAAATTATTGGAAACTCAAGACAGCCATGACATTATGTTCTTTACAAGTGTATGTAAACTATTCATCGCGACTGTATGGTTAAAAATCTGCTTTGCGCGTGTTCACCATTGATGTTGTCGATAAGCTCCTTTTTCACTATCCTCTTGTTGTGGGGCAGTCTGGCTCGTAGATGCACATATATCCTCCGTTGTTGCCATATTTATTACAAATTAGCGTATATTTTGAACTTTTATCCGTCAGTAGACTGGCTATGGAAGCGGAAAAAACTACAACAAAGATGGCGGGGGGAGAAGACGCTGTCGAAGTGGAGGCACGTAAATGAGACCACCTACAAAACGGCACATCCGGAAGAGATGGCCAGAAAGTGGCTTGAGAATGGTCTGTAAAGCATAATCACTGCAACATTTTGACCAAAGAATCACCATTACACGTTATGTAGACCACAACCATGTGTTAAGTAGAAAACAAATCATAATATGATCCCTTTAAGGTTAATAAAATGTGCTTATTATTTGGGGAGGTGGTCTACCGAGGGCAAACAAAATGCTATGAAATGACCTATCAACATTGTTCTTTTCGTTTTCACTCTAACTTTTCTCATGTTAAGTGTCAAGTAGCAGCAGTGGAAGGAGAGAGGAGTGTAAAGAATAGCTCCTTTAGAGGTCACCTCTGATTTATGATCGAGCAGGGTTGTGGAATTATACATGAGACCGTCTGATTCATTATTTCATCAGGTCTGCAGGCTGTAAGCGTCTGTATGGATCATTGGATTGAATCTGTTTCGACAAAACTGCCCGCCATTGGCAAGGTAGAACATGTGTGTTGTGTCAAAAATACTTATATTCGGCAGACGTTTTGGATCAAACTAACTGGCCTTAACATAGTGGGTACAATTCATGGCAAAATACTGGACCTGGGGACACCTCTACAGTATTTAGCAAAAAGTTTTAGTATTTTTTTGTGTAATCCTTCTTACATGACATAATTGAACGAGGCAATGACATGGGTTTTGTTTTCACATTTGCAAATACTAGATGGGTGCAGTAGAGATTTTCCTTGAAGGTTTTTTTTAAAGCCTTAAAGGGGAACATTATCACAATTTCAGAAGGGTTAAAACCATTAAAAATCAGTTCCCAGTGGCTTATTTTATTTTTCGAAGTTTTTTTCAAAATTTTACCCATCACGCAATATCCCTAAAAAAAGCTTCAAAGTGCCTGATTTTAACCATCGTTATATACACCCGTCCATTTTCCTGTGACGTCACACAGTGATGCCAACACAAACAAACAGCAAGGTATAGCGATATTAGCTCGGATTCAGACTCGGATTTCAGCGGCTTTACACTGTCTGATAAGATAATTACTAACAACTATGAACTAGGTTTACAGCATATGAAATACATTTGGCAACAACATGCACTTTGAGAGTGCAGACAGCCCATTTTAGGCGCGCTAAGAACATATATTTTTCCACGATTTCAGCACTCAGGTTAACCATACCTAAATAGACACAAAATACTGCATTACACAAGACTACCCGAATGTACTCGAACGATTGAAAAAAATAAATGTTTTTAAGCTAAATTATTAGTAAACACAGTTTATGTATAATAATTTACGTAAAGCCGCGAGTAATGAATAAAGTTTTCATCAATTAATATATTCTGTAGACATACCCTCATCCGCTCTCTTTTCCTGAAAGCTGATCTGTCCAGTTTTGGCGTTGATGTCAGCAGGCCAGGGAAGCTAGGGTCGATATTCTTCTCTTGATCATCTTCGGTGGCATAAGGGACGGTGTGAGCCAAGACATCCAGGGGGTTTAGCTCGCTCGTCTGCGGGAACAAACTGCCGCCATTTCTTGCCGTGCTACCGAGGCCCTTTGTCCCTGAATTGCTCACACACTCCGGCAGATTCAATGGGGGTCTGGCGGCAGATTTCTTTGACTTTATCGTTGGAAATGCATCTGCTTTGAGTGTCGCAGGATATCCACACATTCTTGCCATCTCTGTCGTAGCATAACTTTCGTCGGTAAAGTGTGCGGAACAAACGTCCAATTTCTTGCCACTTTCGCATCTTTGGGCCACTGGTGCAACTTGAATCCGTCCCTGTTCGTGTTGTTACACCCTCCGACAACACACCGACGAGGCATGATGTCTCCAAGGTACGGAAACAGTCGAAAAAACGGAAAATAACAGAGCTGATTTGACTCGGTGTTTGAGAAAATGGCGGATTGCTTCCCGATGTGACGCCACGTTGTGACGTCATCGCTCCGAGAGCGAATATTAGAAAGGCGTTTAATTCGCCAAAATTCACCCATTTAGAGTACGGAAATCGGTTAAAAAATATATGGTCTTTTTTCTGCAACATCAAGGTATATATTGATGCTTACATAGGTCTGGTGATAATGTTCCCCTTTAATTACAGATACTTCTGACGTTGGCATTGATAGAGGTGCCCACTCACCCCACCCACACTGCCCAGCAACCTCGTGTAGCTTGACAACCCTCCTAGTCACCGGACTGGTGGTGTTTACGACTCTAATACACCTTTCCACTTCAGTTGACTTCTATAAAACATCTCCTAGCCGTCCTTCCTTCACTCTCAGAAACTTGTTAAAATTCAGCCTATCACTCTTTTTTTTTCCTGCCAGCCAACCAGTCTCTCCGTCTCTTCATTAAGCTCTGCCTCTATCATGGCTGCAGGCTTATTGCACCATAGATTGGCTCCCTCCTCTGTTCCTCACTTAATGGCCAGTGCAGCTAGGGACTTGCAGCAGTCCAGCTCAGGCAGTCAGTTGGCCTAAAGGTGGACTGGAGCTTTCCTCCCCTCTGGCCCAATCTCCGGTAGGCTAATCAGCCCAAAGATTGTGCTTAAATAAAGGGTTGTAATTATGGGACTTGCTGAAGCCAAGCCCTAATGAAGTTTGTAGCAGAATAAGTGCTGAGAAGCTATTTTGAAAGACAGATCCAGTGGCACAATGTATAGACGTGTGTTAAGTCAGGAAGCAATTAGCAAAAATGGAGGAAACTTAAAGGGGAACATTATCACAATTTCAGAAGGGTTAAAACCATTAAAAATCAGTTCCCAGTGGCTTATTTTATTTTTTGAAGTTTTTTTCAAAATTTTACCCATCACGCAATATCCCTAAAAAAAAGCTTCAAAGTGCCTGATTTTAACCATCGTTATATACACCCGTCCATTTTGCTGTGACGTCACATAGTGATGCCAACACAAACAAACATGGTGCATAGAACAGCAAGCTATAGCGACATTAGCTCGGATTCAGACTCGGATTTCAGCGGCTTAAGCGATTCAACAGATTACAAATGTATTGAAATGGATGGTTGTAGTGTGGAGGCAGGTAGCGAAAACGAAATTGAAGAAGAAACTGAAGCTATTGAGCCATATCGGTTTGAACCGTATGCAAGCGAAACCGACGAAAACGACACGACAGCCAGCGACACGGGAGAAAGCGAGGACGAATTCGGCGATCGCCTTCTAACCAACGATTGGTATGTGTTTGTTTGGCATTAAAGGAAACTAACAACTATGAACTAGGTTTACAGCATATGAAATACATTTGGCAACAATATGCACTTTGAGAGTGCAGACAGCCCAGTTTTTATCAATTAATATATTCTGTAGACATACCCTCATCCGCTCTCTTTTCCTGGGGGTCTGGCGGCAAATTTCTTTGACTTTATCGTTGGAAATGCATCTGCTTTGAGTGTCGCAGGATATCCACACATTCTTGCCATCTCTGTCGTAGCATAGTTTTCGTCGGTAAAGTGTGCTGAACAAACGTCCAATTTCTTGCCACTTTCGCATCTTTAGGCCACTGGTGCAACAGAATCCGTCCCTGTTCGTGTTGTTACACCCTCCGACAACACACCGACGAGGCATGATGTCTCCGCGGTACGGAAAACAGTCGAAAAAACGGAAAATAACAGAGCTGTTTTGACCCGGTGTGAGAAAATGGCTCCGAGGGCGAATAATAGAAAGGCGTTTAATTCGCCAAAATTCACCCATTTAGAGTTCGGAAATCGGTTAAAAAAAAAAAAAGGTCTTTTTTCTGCAACATCAAGGTATATATTGACGCTTACATAGGTCTGGTGATAATGTTCCCCTTTAACGATAAAGGTGAAGTTATACCACTGAAACGCCCTCAGGAAGAGGTGCTTTTAGACAAGGCTAGCTAGCTAGCGGCTAACATCCATCCGCCGTCAGCAGTGTTTTAGCGACTTCTAAATCAATAATCCTGGTCTCCATGGCGACAAATAAAGTACATTTCTTACAAGTATCATCCCTGCAGGACGAGGAATAGCTAAACATGCTTCACTACACACCGTAGCTCACCGGCATCAAAATGTAAACAAACACCACTGGTGGATCTACACCTAACATCCACTGTAATGATATCAACTACAGGCACGTATCTAGTCGATACTACTATGATTACGTCAATATTTTTTGGCATCACATCTTTCGTTTTTTTTAAAATGTATATTGTTTATAAACTCAGGAAATACATGAGGACTTTGAATATGACCAATGTATGATCCTGTAACTACTTGGTATCGGATTGATACCCACATTTGTGGTATCATCCAAAACTAATGTAAAGTATCCAAACAGAAGAATAAGTGACTATTACATTTTAACAGAAGTGTACACAGAACATGTTAAAAGAGAAAGTGAGCAGATATTAACAGTAAATGAACAAGTAGATTAATAATTAATTTTCTACCACTTGTCCTTAATACTGTTGACAAATAGAATGATAAATGACACAATATGTTACTGCATATGTCAGCAGACTAATTAGGAGCCTGTGTTTGTGTACTTACTATTAAAAGACAAGTTGTCTTGTTTGTTCACTATTTTATTTAAGGACTTAACTGTAATAAGAAACATGTTTAATGTACCCTAAGATTTTTTGTTAAAATAAAGCCAATAATGCAATTTTTTTGTGGTCCCCTTTATTTAGAAAAGTATCGAAATAATTTTAGTACCGGTACCAAAATATTGGTATCGTTACAACACTACAGAACAGATAAGAATGGAATTTCCTTGCATTAGCTCGTTGTAGTGCAGGATAAAAGAGCAATACGGTGCAGTGTTTGCATTTATAAAAGAAGGTGCAGATATAAATAGATTACGTCAGTGTTTTTCAACCTTTTTTGAGCCAAAGCACATTTTTTGAGTTGAAAAAATCCGGAGGCACACCACCAACAGAAATCATAAACTCAGTTGACAGTAAAAAGTTGTTGTCGCAACTGTTGGATATGAATTTAAACCATAACCAACCGTTCATCACTATAGCTCTTGTCTCAAAGTATGTGTACTGTCACCACCTGTCACATCACCCCCTGACTTATTTGGAGTTTTTTGCTGTTTTCCTGTGTAGTGTTTTAGTTCCTGTCTTGCGCTCCTATTTTGGTGGTTTTTCCTCTTTTTTTGGTATTTTCCTGTAGCAGTTTCATGTCTTATATTTCCCGCATCTACTTTGTTTTAGCAATCAAGAATATTTCAGTTGTTTTTATCCTTCTTTGTGGGGACATTGTTGATAGTCATGTCATGTTCGGATGCACATTGTGGACGCCGTCTTTGCTCCACAGTAAGTCTTTGCTGTCGTCCAGCATTCTGTTTTTGTTTACTTTGTAGCCAGTTCAGTTTTACTTTCGTTCTGCATAGCCTTCCCTAAGCTTCAATGCCTTTTCTTAGCGGCACTCACCTTTTGTTTATTTTTGGTTTAAGCATAAGACACCTTTTTACCTGCCTTTACCGGCTGCCACCTACTGATATGGAAGAGTATTACACAGTTACTCTGCCGAGCTCTGGACAGCACCGACACTCAACAACAACACATCATTTGCAGACTATAATTACTGGTTTGTAAAAAATGTTTTTAACCCAAATATGTGAAATTAGATAATCTCCCACGGCACACCAGACTGTATCTCACGGCACACTAGTGTGCCGCGGCACAGTGGTTGAAAAACACTGGATTACGTTACGCATCCAGTGAAAATCCAAGGTAAGAAGAAGCCTGCTGCAAATGACGCCGTCCCAAAGCCAGACTCAAAGAATGGTATGCGCAAACTACAGTTAAATCCAAATAAAATAATAGGTATAAATAAGTTATCGATCAGGAGAAGCAAGCAGTTACCTTTTTTTAATTCGAGAAAAAATATTGTGCAGTTTTATGAGGTGGTCTGGTCTGCATTTAGTAAAAAGCAATGGTAAAATAATGGCACACGTTAGATCAAATATTTAACTATTGTAAGATTTATTTTAAATAATGTTTGTGAGGTAAAGGCTGCATTTACATAGATGATAACATTAATCACACAATCTGTTTAGGAATCATGTCAAACGTCTCAATTTTAGAGTCATTCCTTTCATCACCTGAGTTGGCATATATTCTTCTGAGACTCACATTTCTTCTTGCATGCTCTCTGAATATACACATACCGGCCTATTCTGTTCCTGCCTGGCATCTCAGTCTCTGCTCATGCAGTCATTGGTCGATCTACGGTCATTACACTTATCACGCTGAGCTCCGGTAGACCTGTTTACAGTAGCACATAACTGGTAAGTGGCCGTTCTAACATCATTCAAGGCTAAATTGAGCCAAAATGCATCGTTCGGAACGAGCCTATCAAAGCACATCATGAGACACTGACTCATTGTTTACGACATTCTGAGACATTCAAAGGTTCAATAAAAAAGTCGTTATGATTATTTAGCGGTGTTGTCTTGCCAATAACAACAGTAAAAGTGTTAATGACTGTACCTGCGGTGCTTTTTGAGAAGCAACCTGTCCATGTAGGTGAGTCTGCTCTCATGGAACTCCACCTTGATCGGCACCTTGCCATTTCCCCATCCTGCGCCTCGTCTTTCATGGTCTCGCTCTGGAGGAAAGCCGGTCTGAGTAGCTACACCTGACTTTGATGCTGAAAGAAAAAAGAACAATGAAAAATATATTTTTTTGCTGATTGTATTGTACCATATTTCAAGAAATCTGCGTTCAAAGAACTGCGGCTTATTAGTGATTCCCGGAGCCCAAAGAAAGTCTGCGGGCTATAGAGCCCGGTAACAGTTAGAGATGCTACCTCAGTAGAAGCATTTAAGTCCCATCTTAAAACTCATTTGAATACTCTAGCCCAGTGTTTGAGTGTGCCGTGAGAGATTATCTAATTTCACCTATTTGGGTTAAAAATATTTTTTGCAAACCAGTAATTACAGTCTGAAAATTATGTGTTGTTGTTGAGTGTCGGTGCTGTCTAGAGCTCGGCAGAGTAACCGTGTAATACTCTTGCATATCAGTAGGTGGTAGCAGGTAGCTAATTGCTTTGTAGATGTCGGAAACAGCGGGAGGCAGTGTGCAGGTAAAAAAAAGGTCTCTAATGCTTAAACCAAAAATAAACAAAACGTGAGTGCCGCTAAGAAAAGGCATTGAAGCTTAGGGAAGGCTATGCAGAACGAAAGTAAAACTGAACAGGCTACAAAGTAAACAAAAACAGAATGCTGGACGACAGCAAAGACTTACTGTGGAGCAAAGACAATGTACATCCGAACATGACATGACAATCAACAACGTCCCCACAAAGGAGGATAAAAACAACTGAAATATTCTTGATTGCTAAAACAAAGTAGATGCGGGAAATATCGCTCAAAGGAAGACATGAAACTGCTACAGGAAAATACCCAAAAAAGAGAAAAAGCCACCAAAATAGGAGCGCAAGACAAGAACTAAAACACTACACACAGGAAAACAGCAAAAACTCCAAATAAGTCAGGGCACGCGTGATGTGACAGGTCGTGACAGTACACCTACTTTGAGACAAGAGCTATAGTGATGCATGCTTGGTTATGGTTTAAAGTCATATCCAACAATTGCGACAACGACTTTTTACTGTCAACTGAGTTTTGTTTTTAATACATTTCTGCTGGTGGTGTGCCTCCGGATTTTTTCAACGCAAAAAATGTGCCTTGGCTCAAAAAAGGTTGAAAAACACTGCTCTAGCCTTTAAATAGACCAGTTGATCTGCCGTTTCTTTTCTTTTCTGCTCTGCCCCCTCTCCCTCGTGGAGGAGGGGGGGGGGGGGGGCACAGGTCCGGTGGCCACGGATGAAGTGCTGGCTGTCCAGAGTCGGGACCCGGGGTGGACCGCTCGTCTGTGCATCGGTTGGGGACATCTCTGCGCTGCTGATCTGTCTCTGCTCGGGATGATCTCCTGCTGGCCCCACTATGGACTGGACTCTCACTATTATGTTAGATCCACTATGGACTGGACTCTCACACTATTATGTTAGATCCACTATGGACTGGACTCTCACACTATTATGTTAGATCCACTATGGACTGGACTCTCACACTATTATGTTAGATCCACTATGGACTGGACTCTCACACTATTATGTTAGATCCACTATGGACTGGACTCTCACACTATTATGTTAGATCTACTATGGACTGGACTCTCACACTATTATGTTAGATCCACTATGGACTGGACTCTCACAATTATGTTAGGTCCACTATGGACTGGACTCTCACCCTATTATGTTAGATCCACTATGGACTGGACTCTCACACTATTATGTTAGATCCACTATGGACTGGACTCTCACACTATTATGTTAGATCCACTATGGACTGGACTCTCACACTATTATGTTAGATCCACTATGGACTGGACTCTCACACTATTATGTTAGATCTACTATGGACTGGACTCTCACACTATTATGTTAGATCCACTATGGGCTGGACTCTCACAATTATGTTAGGTCCACTATGGACTGGACTCTCACCCTATTATGTTAGATCCACTATGGACTGGACTCTCTCACTATTATGTTAGATCCACTATGGACTGGACTCTCACACTATTATGTTAGATCCACTATGGACTGGACTCTCACAATTATGTTAGGTTCACTATGGACTGGACTCTCACACTATTATGTTAGATCCACTATGGACTGGACTCTCACACTATTATGTTAGATCCACTATGGACTGGACTCTCACTATTATGTTAGATCCACTATGGACTAGACTCTCACACTATAATGTTAGATCCACTATGGACTGGACTCTCACACTATTATGTTAGATCCACTATGGACTGGACTCTCACAATATTATGCTAGACCCACTCGACGTCCATTGCACCACCATGGACTGGACTCTCACACTATTATGTTAGATCCACTATGGACTGGACTCTCACAATATTATGCTAGACCCACTCGACGTCCATTGCACCTCCTTGCCCTGATCTGAACCGAGGATGTCGTGGCTTGTGCAGCCCTTTGAGACACCTGTGATTTAGGTCTATATAAATAAACTGTCAGGACTTGGTCCCTGGTGTTTGATTTTCCGGAAGGCAACGGAAAGTTGGCTCGGGCGAGACGGGAATATGAGTACATGATTTGATTTAATATTATCAAAAAAGAACAAACGAAAGGCACGCACAATGGCGGAGGTAAAAAAAACTTGGCTAATAAAAACAAAACTTGCACAAAGGCAGAAACTGTGAACAATGAAACAAAAACTTACTTGGCATGGGACAGTGAACATGGCATTATGCAGAGTGACGATAAAGAGTGTGATGTTGCCAGACTGACCAACAGAAAATGAAAAGCTTAAATAACACGGACATGATTACCAAAGGTGCGTGACTCAAAACATGAAACAGGTGCGTGACATGACAGGTGAAAACTAATGGGTTGGTTTATTCATTTTACATTTGATATTAAATGTCTTGGTTTTTCCTCCCTCTGAAAATCCTATGAAATGTTTAACAAGCCATCCTATAATAATACAACAACTATTAATGTAACAATACAATAAAACAAATATATTTAATTATGTTTTTTTAATTATTTTAACAATAGGCTAATGTATACTACTTTATATAGATTCTACAAGAAACACAAAACTTAAACACTAAATTATTTACAATTTCACACACAAGGTTTTGTGCAGCTCCACTCATTGTAAAGGAAGATAATGTGCATCGTACACCTGCAGGACCGCAAGCAAGGTCGCAGAGAAAATGTGGACTGGAATTTGAGTGATGTGGGCATTTTCTATATGAACAAGTGGAATGGATTGGATACCGACGCACTAAAGGGGCTCTCTACCTTACGCTACGAAGTGAGGGGAAACTGAGTGAATAATAACAGGTTATATGATTACTTATTTAAACTCATATTCGGGCCACTTTATAATGAATATGTATTTGTAAAAAAAAAAAAAAATATATATATATATATATATATATATATATATATATATATATTGGAAACAAAACAAGGGAGTGAACAACCAGGAACTAAGAAAGTGTCCAAAAAACAAACAGCACATGGCCAAACAAAAACATGATCAACACAGACATGACATAAACATTGATTGATTGAAGAATGAAAGTAAAAACAGAGCCCGGTTAAAAGGATGTTTCGGACAAAAGATAGGAGAACGTTTTCTCGAGAAGTGAGAAAACACCTATTCATTGCACTTTTTGTGTAAAAACACAGACAGACCGCAGTAGTGCCCATAGTGAGTAAGAACAATGTGTACAATGCACTTCCAACGTTGCAAGTGCATGAGCGGAAAAAATGTACAGATGAATGTCAGAAAGAAAAACCGTACGATTGCTCTCAACACTTAAGAAGTCCACAATGGCAGCTTTCAATTGGACCTAAGTGCCAGTGGCTTGACTGAGATAATTAGGGCTGAAGGGTCTGGCAGTAATTTGCAGAATGAGGAGAGGAGCGGTGTTTGTCCGAATGGTAAGGTGAAGAAAATAGAGGGGCGGGGGAAAAAAAGCACAAACAGAGACACACACAGAACCCAGACCAACATCGCTAATGGCACAACACGCTCGGCTGCACATGCAGACCCACAACTTGGAAGGCATAAAAAAACATTCACACACACGGCTGAGAGGGACGAGTGCTGTGATGTGGAGAACAGCCATCCATAACACTTCTCTCATTATCTCAATATGCAACCACCGTGGATTATTTATTTTTACTGCAGTGGTAAGCACTTTCCAGAAGGCCTCCTGAACACTCAGAACTTGGTGAAAATGGAAGGAGAACGATTGTGGAGTTGTCAATATACCCAAGAAAGACGTGTAAGGCAGAAAATATGACATTAGCACACAATTGGGGGTAGACAAGGTTCCGTTATTCACGCGTGCCCAGATGTAGAAAAGATTTGCAATAGCAAAAAAAAGTGTAACTGCAAGTTATCTTGGAGATAACTGCAGAGTCTTGGTTGACAAGACTCTGCAGCATCGCGTGGACATCGGGGGCGGTACCTCTGGATTGGCAGACCGGGGTGGTGGTTCCTCTCTTTAAGAAGGGGAACCGGAGGGTGTGTTCTAACTATCGTGGGATCACACTCCTCAGCCTTCCCGGTAAGGTCTATTCAGGTGTACTGGAGAGGAGGCTACGCCGGATAGTCGAACCTCGGATTCAGGCTGGAACAGTGTGGTTTTCGTCCTGGTCGTGGAACTGTGGACCAGCTCTATACTCTCCGCAGGGTCCTTGAGGGTGCATGGGAGTTTGCCCAACCAGTCTACATGTGTTTTGTGGACTTGGAGAAGGCATTCGACCGTGTCCCTCGGGAAGTCCTGTGGGGAGTGCTCGGAGAGTATGGGGTATCGGACTGTCTGATTGTGGCAGTCCGCTCCCTGTATGATCAGTGTCAGAGCTTGGTCCGCATTGCCGGCAGTAAGTCGGACACGTTTCCAGTGAGGGTTGGACTCCGCCAAGGCTGCCCTTTGTCACCGATTCTGTTCATAACTTTTATGGACAGAATTTCTAGGCGCAGTCAAGGCGTTGAGGGGATCTGGTTTGGTGGCTGCAGGATTAGGTCTCTGCTTTTTGCAGATGATGTGGTCCTGATGGCTTCATCTGGCCAGGATCTTCAGCTCTCACTGGATCGGTTCGCAGCTGAGTGCGAAGCGGCTGGGATGAGAATCAGCACCTCCAAGTCCGAGTCCATGGTTCTCGCCCGGAAAAGGGTGGAGTGCCATCTCCGGGTTGGGGAGGAGATCTTTCCCCAGGTGGAGGAGTTCAAGTACCTCGGAGTCTTGTTCACGAGTGAGGGAAGAGTGGATCGTGAGATCGACAGGCGGATCGGTGCGGCGTCTTCAGTAATGCGGACGCTGTATCGATCTGTTGTGGTGAAGAAGGAGCTGAGCCGGAAGGCAAAGCTCTCAATTTACCGGTCGATCTACGTTCCCATCCTCACCTATGGTCATGAGCTTTGGGTTATGACCGAAAGGACAAGATCACGGGTACAAGCGGCCGAAATGAGTTTCCTCCGCCAGGTGGCGGGGCTCTCCCTTAGAGATAGGGTGAGAAGCTCTGTCATCCGGGAGGAGCTCAAAGTAAAGCCGCTGCTCCTCCACATCGAGAGGAGCCAGATGAGGTGGTTCGGGCATCTGGTCAGGATGCCACCCGAACGCCTGCCTAGGGAGGTGTTTAGGGCACGTCCGACCGGTAGGAGACCGCGGGGAAGACAAAGGACACGTTGGGAAGACTATGTCTCCCGGCTGGCCTGGGAACGCCTCGGGGTCCCACAGGAAGAGCTGGACGAGGTGGCTGGGGAGAGGGAAGTCTGGGCTTCCCTGCTTAGGCTGCTGCCCCCGCGACCTGACCTCGGATAAGCGGAAGAAGATGGATGGATGGATGTGCAAGTTATCACATTGGGCTTTGCAATGTGTAACAAAAATAGCCATTCAAATTAGGGAGATTGTCCTCTGTAACTCCGTTTTAATGCCCTTGGAATACTTGAATACCAGAGGCAGTTAAATAACTAATTTGCCAAAGTTATCACTGAATAACAACAATAATCATTTCAACCGAATGTTTTCATAAGTTTGTTAACCACAGCTACTGTATTCAATTCTGCAAAATTCCAGGTTAGCGATGTTAATTACTTCAATTATTTCAGGATGGCAGCATTTTGGCATAGTTGCCGTTTCATTTACAACTTAATTATAAAAACAATGAAAACTTGTTATGACAAAAGTTAGACTTCTGGAACAGATTCATTTTGTCTTCATTATTTCTTATGAGGCACATTAATTAATTCAAATTTGGAACAAACCCAGAAGGTCAACACGCCTCCCGGAATGAATAATGTTCAAGTTCCGAGGATCCACTTTGATGACAAAAAAAGTGTGTTTTATTTTTTTATTTTTCCAACAAATGACTCAAATGTAATATGCTACAACAGGGGTCTGGAACTCAATTTAACTGGGGGGCCTCTGGGGGTAGAGTCTGGGTTATACGTTTCAACCATGTGACTAATTTAAAATACTTCTACCAGCAGCTATAGTGAGCCTGCACAGTAGTCCTTAAATCTAAACTTGAATGTAATAATTCTATATTTTTGACACAGTTAAGTTCCCCAGGAGACACGTCCACTTGTTCACAAGAAGTTCCTATTTGTGTGTTTGTTAATGCAGTAATTGTTGTGTTTGCAATGTTATTGTACTTGGTCTTTCTTGGGATTCAAGATTATAAACTGACTATAAACCGGTACTTTTTTCCTATGCTTTGAACCCTGCGGCTTATAAAACAATGCGGCTAATTAATGGATTTTCTGTCGCTGAGGGTCATAACGAAACAACAAAAAAACAAAGACACTCAACAGGTGTCTTATTGTTTGTGCTATGGCGTCATCTTTGGACGAGTTTGATTACTGCAGGTGCTGCAGTGCCCTTCTGTTTAGACTGAACTTTCAACCAGAAGTTAAAGTCCTATTACCGTATTTTCCGCACTATAAGGCGCACCGGATTATTAGCCGCACCTTCAATGAATTACATATTTCATAACTTTGTCCACCAATAAGCCGCCCCGGATTATAAGCCGCGCCTACGCTGCGCTAAAGGGAATGTCAAAAAAACAGTCAGATAGTTCAGTCAAACTTTAATAATATATTGAAAACCAGCGTTCTAACAACTCTGTCCCAAAATGTACGCAAATGTGCAATCACAAACATAGTAAAATTCAAAATGGTGTAGAGCAATAGCAACATAATGTTGCTCGAACGTTAATGTCACAACACACAAAATAAACATAGCGCTCACCTTCTGAAGTTATTCTTCATTCGTAAATCCTTCGAATTCTTCGTCTTCGGTGTCCGAATTGAAAAGTTGCGCAAGCGTGGGATGCAAAATGGCCGGTTCCGTCTCGTCGAAGTCATCGGAGTCAGTGTCGCTGTTGTCCAGTAGTTCTGTGAATCCTGCCTTCCGGAAAGCTCGGACCACAGTTGTGACCGAAATATCTGCCCAGGCATTTACGATCCACTGGCAAATGTTGGCGTATGTCGTCCGGCGCTGTCTGCCCGTCTTAGTGAAGGTGTGTTCGCCTTCGGAGCTGTGTGAAAAAAGCCACCCGGCCTCTTCGCGTAAACTTCCCTTAACCACTCGCTCATCTTTTCTTCATCCATCCCTTCGAGTTAGCTTTTATGATGACGCCGGCTGGAAAGGTCTCTTTTGGCAAGGTCTTCCTTTTGAATATCACCATGGGTGGAAGTTAGCATGGCAAGCTAGAACCACAGTGAAGGATGACTTCTCATTCCCTGTGGTGCGAATATTCACCGTACGTGCTCCCGTTCCACAGTGCGGTTCACAGGAATATCAGTTGCTGTGAAATACGGTAGTAATCCGTGTGCGGATGGAGAGATTGCGTCTTTTTATGAACCGGATCCTTTTCGCTTAGTAGGAGCCATTTTGTGGTCTTTACAGATGTAAACAGGAAATGAAACGTACGGTGATATCCGCGCGTTTTTTCTTCTTCTTCCGGGGGCGGGCGGTAGCTTACAGTAGAAGAAGAAGCGCTTCCTGTTCTATGGGGGCGGGTGCTTACCTTGGCGGTTGCTTGCGTAGAAGAAGAAGCGCTTCCTGTTCTACCGGGAAAAAAGATGGCGGCTGTTTACCGAAGTTGCGAGATCGAAACTTTATGAAAATGAATCGTAATAAAGCGCACCGGGTTATAAGGCGCACTGTTAGCTTTTGAGAAAATTTGTGGTTTTTAGGTGCGCCTTATAGTGCGGAAAATACGGTACGTCTTCTATCAGTCCATACCGTTTCTACTTGTACTGATTCTTTATTCATCACTCCAAGCAACGTTTGTAAGTTTTACCATATAACTAAAATAATTCTTATTTACTACACGTCTGATGTCTGATGTCTGTAGGACTGTTTTAATGCATATTTGTACGTGCTATCATAATGTAATGAAGCTAGCCTCATTACCATTAGCTAATATGCTAACATGTTTTACGAGTGTCTGTTAGTATTATTAACTTACGATGGCTTTATTTTTGTATTGTTCGTAAATTCACTAAAACATCACTGTGAACTTATTGAGTCTGTTTAGCTGATTGGAGAGCTAGCTTCCGCAGCTAGTGCATCCATGAGGGTGACTACTGTTTTGTTTTAATAGCCGTTTTACTGGCTTGCTACAAACACCTTTTGGAAACAATTAAAAGTATGAAAATAAACATTTACAAAATCTTTCTGTGTAAATAACTAATTTCACAACATTTATAACTGCAGCTTAAAGTCTGGTGCAGCTAATACATGGAAAAAAACATTTTATTCTAAAATTCAGTGGGTGCGGCTTATATATTGGTTCAGAAGTCCGTAAAATACAGTATAGCCAACCAGGGTGTGCGGGCCGAAATTAGACTAAACCAGGGGTCGGCAGCCCGCGGCTCCGGAGCCGCATGCGGCTCTTTTCACTCTGATGCGGCTCAGCTGCATACTTGCCGACCCTCCCGATTTTCCCGGGAGACTTCCGGATTTCAGTGCCTCTCGCGGAAAACTCCCAGAATCAATATTCTCCGTTTTTCACCCTTACAATAAAAATAAGGGCGAGCCATGATGGTACAGCATTTAGCACCCTCTACAATCTGTATTACCAGCTGCCAGTCCAGTCTCTTGTTATATGCATCTTCTGCTTGCCCACGTAAGTGACAGCAGGGCATACTTGCTCAACGGCCACACAGGTCACACTGACGGTGGTCATATAAAACAACTTTAACACTCTTACTAATAATGCGCCACACTTTGAACCAAAACCAAACAAGAATGACAAACACATTTCGGGAGAACATCTGCACCTTAACACAACATAAACACAACAGAACAAATACCCAGAATCCCATGCAGCCCTGTCTCTTCAAAAATAAACTAAAAACTTATCTATTAACCACCTATATTTAATGCCTCATGTGGGGTAGACTACTGTTGGGTTTTGCATGGTTGAATGAATGTATGTATGTATGTGTATGCTTGCTTTAGTACTATTATCTTGTGTTAATCATATAGCGTTGTTTTTTGTTTTGTTTTCTGTTGTTGTACTTGCTACCATGTTCTATCATTTCATGTATATACTATCCTCTGGACCCCCTGTCAAAAGCTTCTTCTAGCTTATTTGGGGGACCCTTTCACGTACCAACATCTTTAAATGATGATATTTCACTACTATTGTATTTGTCATATGGTATTGTGAATAAACTTGAAACTTGAAACTCTTCCGGGCTACATTATACACCCCTGCTACCACCAAACCCCGCCCCCACCCCAACCCTGCTCCCTTGCACATCAACCCCCCCACCCCCCCTCTGTGCGTCGCTTGAGGTGGGCAGGGGTGTATAATGTAGCCCGGAAGAGTTAGGGCTGCATGGGATTCTGGGTATTTGTTCTGTTGTGTTTATGTTGTGTTACGGTGCAGATGTTCTCCCGAAATGTGTTTGTCATTCTTGTTTGGTGTGGGTTCAAAGTGTGGCGCATTATTAGTAAGAGTGTTAAAGTTTTTTATACCGCCACCGTCAGTGTAACCTGTGTGGTTGTTGACCAAGTATGCTTTGCTGTCACTTACGTGAGCAAACAGAAGCCTCAAACAATGTGTGACTGGGCCGGGACACGCTGGTAGTATTAGGCGCTAAATACTGTACCACCACGGCACGTTCGAGAGTTCAGTTGCCTAGGAATTCGTAGTCTGCCGGAAAAATCGGGAGGGTCGACAATTATGACGCTGTCAAGCGCCATTCATAAAACCCGCGGGCCGCACTAACATTCAATTTTCATATTAAGGTGCGGGCCGCGTGTCTGAGACCCTTGGTTTATACATAGCACAAAACAAGAAAAAAAACTTTGTATGCAGTGTTATTTCATTTTAAATTTCAAAAGATTTTTGTGGCTCCCATTGTTTTCTTTAATTTGTGAAACTGGTCAAAATGGCTCTTTGACTGGTAAAGGTTGCCGACCCCTGGACTAAACTCTAAAAAATAATAAATAAAATATCAAAATATGGGCCTGCATTAAATTGTATTCATATAGCATTATCTAAAAGTAAAATACCTATGAATATAAATAAAATAAGTAAAGTACATTTAAGAAATGTTTCAAAAATCACCTTGCATTCTGATGGTTTTGTGGCATTTCTCACCTGTTTGTGTCCACATAGTTGCTTGTTCTTCGGGACCAACACTTCTCTCTTGTCGCCACTGTTTGAGAGCTTCTTGGAAAGATCTCGCAGACTCCTCCTCATCATAGTCTCCACCAAGAAGGGAATCTTGAAAAGACTTTTGAACATTCTGTTCCTTCTTAGTCATCGCCGCCCTTCTGTCTTGTCCACAATCCCCAGCAAACATCTGCGGTAAAAAGTGCACTGAATGACAAAACATGCCAAAGTGTGTATGCTCATCTTTCCTAATCTACTATTATGACAGAACTGCAAAACACGGGTATAAAGTAAATGATAGTCCCAAAAGTCATGTTCTGTGACACAGTTCTAATCGATGTACTGCCACTGCATAGCTGAATAATTAGGCATTGAAGAAAACAAATAGAAGGGACAGTTAATGAGATTTTTTCAAAGCTGTGGGTATGTCATTTCTAATTTGAGCAGGCAAACAGAAATGATAAAGTAATTGTCTCAACATTTTTACGTACATGGGAGCTCATTTTACTGTGCGAGCCTGACACGATGCAAAACTCACATTAGACGGTAGCTCCTGTTGAGGTACATTTTATAACACGGTGCCATGTCAACACCATCCATGGCCAAATGACATTAATCAACGTCTACCGACTACAATGTATTGAAAATTAAAATAAATTAAACGTACTAAATTTTGGGCCTGATCCGGATAAATTCTACTATGCTTCCTTACGTTGACATTAGAAGACTTGAGCGTGTGCTTAAGCTCGCAGCCCCACCTCCACCCACAGAGACAAAGAGTGTATGACTGATGAGAGGCTTCTTTCAATCCACTACAAAAAAAAAATGGCTACATTTTGGTTAAACTTTTAGGTCACGTCAGAAATAGGATAAGGAACTGATAACATTTTGCGGGTGATCCGAACACATGTTTACTGTTGGGAGGTAGGGCCTGGCAAAGGTATGCATTCTCGAGTGATTTTCTACTTAAACATGTTTAGCTTATTATGACTTTATTAAAGATTGTTTCAGAAAGAAAATGGATGCAGGGATGAAAAAAAATAATGAAGGTGAAGTGAATTATATAGCGCTTTTCTAACCTACTCAGTGGCCTAGTGGTTAGAGTGTCCGCCCTGAGATCGGTAGGTTGTGAGTTCAAACCCCGGCCGAGTCATACCAAAGACTATAAAAATGGCACCCATTACTTCCCTGCTTGGCACTCAGCATCAAGGGTTGGAATTGGGGGTTAAATCACCAAAGATGATTCCCGGGCGCGGCACCGCTGGTTGCCCACTGCTCCCCTCACCTCTCAGGGGGTGAACAAGGGGATGGGTCAAATGCAGAGGACAAATTTCACCACACCTAGTGTGTGTTTGACAATCATTGGTACTTTAACTTTAACTTTCTCTCGTGACTCAAAGTGCTTTACATAGTGAAACTCATTATCTAAGTGACATTTAAACTAGAGATGTCCGATAATGGCTTTTTTGCCGATATTCCGATATTGTCCAACTCTTGATTACCAATTCCGATATCAACCGATACCGATATATACAGTCGTGGAATTAACACATTATTATGCCTAATTGTGTTGTGATTAGGGATGTCCCGATCCGATATTTGGATCGGATCGGCCGCCGATATTTGCCAAAAAAATGCGTACCGGCAAGGCATGGGAAAATGCCGATCCAGATCCAGTTTAAAAAAAAACTCCGGTCCGCGTTTTCCAATGCATCGATTTAAATAATACATACGTATACGCCCTCTCCCAGCAGAGAGGTAGCAGCATGGCTAACGTTAGCTGTGATGCTAGCGCAGCCGCTAAGGTACGCGCCTGTGCAATTGCGCACTGCTCAAGCGTCCTCTGCGCACGACAAATCTATGCCACGCACAAAATCAAATAAAAAAAATAAGCGCATAACAATTTTCGACACACGGACACGACAGAGAAAACAGTTTTCGTCATCATTGTTCAAATATTGTAACGTCTGTCGAGACGCGTATCTCTGTTCAGTGCCACACGCCCACACCATCAAAATGCCGAGGCAAACATTTCCAGATCAACACCGTATGAAAAAAATAGTGATTTTTTTTAGTTGTGATTTCCTTCTCTGCATGAAAGTTTAAAAGTAGCATATATTAATGCAGTATGAAGAAGAATGTTTTAATGTAGACACATAGAATCATCATACTGCTGTGATTATATGCATCAAGTGTTCATTCAAGGCTAAGGCAAAATATCCACATATATATTGTGTATCGCGATATGGCCTTAAAATATCGCAATATTTAAAAAAGGCCATATCGCCCAGCCCTAGTTCAATGATGCCATTTCTGTTTGTCATGTATAATTTTGTCTATTTTGTGTTTATCCTTGAATAAACAGGTCAGTTTCTTGTTACCAACCATTGTGTATTATTCAAACTCCCCTAATTCAGCAGGCTAGTTGTTATCAAGAGTACTAAAACCATTTTCAACATGATTCTGACAACTAAGTAGGCTAAATAACTTTAAACTTTAATACATGCTCGGATAGGCCAGTATCGGTCAGTATCGGTATCGGTCAGTATCGGAAGTGCAAAAACAATATCGGTATCGGATCGGAAGTGCAAAAACCTGGATCGGGACATCCCTAGTTGTGATGCCCCGTTGGATGCATTAAACAATGTAACAAGGTTTTCCAAAATAAATCAACTCAAGTTATGGGAAAAAAATGCCAACATGGCACTGCCATATTTATTATTGAAGTCAAAAAGTGCATTATTTTTTTTTAACATGCCTCAAAACAGCAGCTTGGAATTTGGGACATGCTCTCCCTGAGAGGGCATGAGGTTGAGGTGGGGGGCCCGGGGGTGTATATTGTAGCGTCCCGGAAGAGTTAGTGCTGCAAGGGCTTCTGGGTATTTGTTCTGTTGTGTTTTTTGTTGTGTTACGGTGCGGATGTTCTCCCGAAATGTGTTTGTCATTCTTGTTTGGTGTGGGTTCACAGTGTGACGCATTTTTGTAACAGTGTTAAAGTTGTTTATACGGCCACCCTCAATGTGACCTGTGACATGTGACTTGTGTGTGAAAAGTCGTAGATATTATGTGATTGGGCCGGCACGCAAAGGCAGTGCCTTTAAGGTTTATTGGCGCTCTGTACTTCTCCCTACATCCGCGTACCACTCCACAGTGGTCCCCAACCACCGGGCCGCGGCCGGGACAGATTGAAAAAGAAAAAGAAAAAAAAATGTTTTTATTTTTGTATTAAACCTACATAAAAACAGAATATATACACTATATATCAATATATATCAATACAGTCTGCAGGGATACAGTCCGTAAGCACACATGATTGTATTTCTTTAAAAAATAAAAAAATAAAAAATCGCCACTCCGTACAGCGGCGTTTTAAAAAGTCATAAATTTTACTTTTTGAAACTGGTACCGATAATTTCCGATATTACATTTTAAAGCATTTATCGTCCGATAATATCAACAGTCCGATATTATAAAAAAAGGACAAATTAAGTCATTGCTGATGGCTATTTTAAATGATCAAACATTCCACCATTTCATAACATACCACACAATTAAACAATAATAATGCTTTTAAACTGACGAATAGACTAAACCCCTCATATAACAAGGTGATGAGAAACTAGAGTAATGAAATCAATATTCTTTTTGGCTTTCCGTCCCATTCTCTGTCCCCTTAGCGCCCATTCTTTCCAACACAAATGACACAGGATTAGCCGAGGAGCGAGAAATGCACACGTCAGCCGCATGTGTATTATCCCTAGCCTTCGCATCCTGCCAAAACACACAGTTGAGCGTGATTGAATAAGGGCAGGGATGTGTGCACTTCAAAATTAAGCAGGCATCCACTCCAGTAATACCAAGCACTGGCAATGAGAAGCCCACTAAACATCAGGTTGACCATGCCAACATTTACAATGCATATTACAGTGTTTATTTTAACAGCTGGCCTAAGTCATTTCCGTTTATAACGCTCTATCAGGTTTGGCTTGGCTTTTGTTTTGTCATATAATCCTCGTCTCGCATGTTGCATTAACTAAAAAATGTTTTGCTACCAAAGCTGAACCGGAATATCACTGTTTTATGTTGTGGAGCTACAACTTGATTAGAGGTGATTATACGGCAGTCCGTGTTTAAGGGTGCTACATCCTAAAAAAAATATGAATAATTCTAACAAGAAGACAGTTTAGAGACAATTTCATGGTAATATTGGTGTGCATTTCCCATGTTTTTTGGTTTGTGGTGTAACTGAAAACACTTTCCACCGAAATGTCTGAATAGTGATTTTTATTCATTTTAGTTTATCAGTGTCAACTCTGACCAAAGATTTAACAGTAGTCCAGGAGCACCTAATGTGAATAAATAAATGGAGCTTCAGTGCCCCCTGTAGGTGAACTTTGGCAAATCAGGCTACGCCATACACACTTATATGCAGGTCTGTGTACACACAAGCATGTGATGGTAAATTATCCAATAAGAACAATCAGGCGACATACACAGACGAGAACAATCAGGATCCAATGGGAAAAGAGGCGGCACTCAGAGAGGGGGGCTGCGCACCTCAAGTAGCTGTGGACATGGAGCCTTGCTTGAAGTGTACTTCACTTCAATAAATACTTAGCACCTTCTCAGAGAACAGATCATTGAAGATGGAACTAGAGGGGCTATACAAAGTAGTTTACGTCTACCATATATGTAGAGTTGTTCTTTCTACGCAATTATTAGAGTTTGCATCATTTGTAGTAGAGATCATTGGCGTTGTTAGGCCTATTTTAGGGGGGCTCAAGCCCCCCTAAAATATTCTTAAGCCCCCCTAAATAATTTGGTGTTTTATATATATATATATATATATATATATTTTTTTTTACAAATACATATTCATTATAAAGTGGCCCGAATATGAGTTTAAATAAGTAATCATATAACCTGTTATTATTCACTCAGTTTCCCCTCACTTCGTAGCGTAAGGTAGAGAGACCCTTTAGTGCGTCGGTATCCAATCCATTCCACTTGTTCATATAGAAAATGCCCACGTCACTCAAATTCCAGTCCGCATTTTCTCTGCGACCTTGCTTGCGGTCCTGCAGGTGTACGAAGCACATTATCTTCCTTTACAATGAGTGAAGCTGCACAAAACCTTGTGTGTGCAATTGTAAATAATTTAGTGTTTAAGTTTTGTGTTTCTTGTAGAATCTATATAAAGTAGTATACATTAGCCTATTGTTAAAATAATGAAAAAAACATCATTAAATATATTTGTTTTATTGTATTGTTACATTAATAGTTGTTGTATTATTATAGGATGGCTTGTTAAACATTTCATAGGATTTTCAGAGGGAGGAAAAACCAAGACATTTAATATCAAATGTAAAATGAATAAATACATAAAAAGAAAAAGAAAAAAAATGGTTAAAAGCCATCGTCCCGGGGAGCATTTCATTTCGTCCCGTGCATTTTTTTAAAATAGTAATAACAATGAATAATTTCTAAGTCTTTGTTAGCCGTTTGTGAAGTTTTGTGCTTGTGCGTAACGTTTGCTCGCATCCTGTGCATCTCCTGGGGGCTAAGCCCCTCCTGTCCTTAAAAGCTAGTGACGCCCCTGGTAGAGATGTCCGATAATATCGGCCTGTCGATATTATCGTCCGATAAATGCGTTAAAATGGAATATTGGAAATTATCGGTATGTTTTTTTTTATTATCGGTATCGGTTTTTTTTGTTTTTTGTTTTTTTTGTTTTTTTGTTTTTTATTAAATCAACATAAAAAAACACAAGATACACTTACAATTAGTGCACCAACCCAAAAAACCTCCCTCCCCAGTCACACTCATTCACACAAAAGGGTTGTTTCTTTCTGTTATTAATATTCTGGTTCCTACATTATATATCAATATATATCAATACAGTCTGCAAGGGATACAGTCCGTAAGCACACATGATTGTGTGTGCTGCTGGTCCACTAATAGTACTAACCTTTAACAGTTAATTTTACTCTTTTGCATTAATTACTAGTTTCTATGTAACTGTTTTTATATTGTTTTACTTTCATTTGTATTCAAGAAAATGTTTTTAATTTATTTATCTTATTTTATTTTACAATTTTTTTTTTAAAAGTACCTTATCTTCACCATACCTGGTTGTCCAAATTAGGCATAATAATGTGTTAATTCCATGACTGTATATATCGGTTGATATCGGTATCGGTTGATATCGGTATCGGTAATTAAAGAGTTGGACAATATCGGAATATCGGATATCGGCAAAAAGCCATTATCGGACATCCCTAATTTGTAGTTAGCATGCCTTTCTCAGAACAAGGGTTAGAACAGGCCTGGGCAATTATTTTGACTCAGGGGGCCAAATTTAGAGAAAAAAATGTGTCTGGGGACCGGTATATTTATCTATATATAGATAAAAGCTAAAAACGTTATGACAGACCGCCTTAAAAAACAATGGAATTTAAAAAAATTTTTACTGAATGAGACAACCAGAATGTACCTCTAAATTCCTCAGGACAACTTAAAATCATCAGCCCGGAGGTTGGGTCTTGGGCGCAGTTGGGTGTTCCAACAGGACAATGACCCCAAACACACGTCAAAAGTGTTAAAGGAATGGCTAAATCAGGCTAGAATGAAGGTTTTAGAATGGCCTTCCCAAAGTCCTGACTTCAACGTGTGGACAATGCTGAAGAAACAAGTCCATGTCAGAAAACCAACAAATTTAGCTGAACTGCACCAATTTTGTCAAGAAGAGTGGTCAAAATTTCAAACAGAAGCTTGCCAGAAGCTTGTGGATGGCAACCAAAGCGCCTTATTGCAGTGAAACTTGCCAAGGGACATGTAACCAAATATTAACATTGCTGTATGTATACTTTTGACCCAGCAGATTTGGTCACATTTTCAGTAGACCCATAATAAATTCATAAAACAACCAAACTTCATGAATGTTTTTTGTGACCAACAAGTATGTGCTCCAATCACTCTATCACAAAAAAATAAGAGTTGTAGAAATTATTAGAAACTCAAGACAGCCATGACATTATGTTCTTTACCAGTCTACGTAAACTTTTGACCACGACTGTATATGGTAGAGATTCTCCCAAAGAGCTTTGCGTGAGCGACTTTGCCATTTTTTTTTTCAGTTGTAGTCCAAAGATGTAGTCAATAAGTTGCTTCTTTTTCTGTATCCTCTTGTTGTGGGGCAGACTAACTCATACATGCACATGCATGCTAAAATCCTCAGCTGTTGTCCTTTCCAATAAATAGTAGCATATAGTTCTAACTTCCATCTGTCAGTAGACTCGATATGGAAGCGCTTAAAACTACAACGTGGCTGACGGGGTGGAGACAGAGTCGAAGGGGCACGTAAATAAGATCGCCCACAAAACGGTGCAGTCAGTAAGCGGCTTGAAGATGGTCTTTAAAACCAAATCTGTGTAAAATTTTGACCAAAGCCCCACCATTACGTGTTATGCAATTTGTACTTTTTAATGTAGGGGGAAAAAAATACTTTCTTGCCCCTACATGCTGTTAGAAGGCCTACCTTTGGTTAATGACGCAATGGCTTAAAGGGGAACATTATCACCAGACCTATGTAAGCGTCAATATATACCTTGATGTTGCAGAAAAAAGACCATATATTTTTTAACCGATTTCCGAACTCTAAATGGGTGAATTTTGGCGAATTAAACGCCTTTCTAATATTCGCAACGTGACGTCGCATCGGGAAGCAATCCGCCATTTTCTCAAACACCGAGTCAAATCAGCTCTGTTATTTTCTGTTTTTTCGACTGTTTTCCGTACCTTGGAGACATCATGCCTCGTCGGTGTGTTGTCGGAGGGTGTAACAACACGAACAGGGACGGATTCAAGTTGCACCAGTGGCCCAAAGATGCGAAAGTGGCAAGAAATTGGACGTTTGTTCCGCACACTTTACCGACGAAAGCTATGCTACGACAGAGATGGCAAGAATGTGTGGATATCCTGCGACACTCAAAGCAAATGCATTTCCAATGATAAAGTCAAAGAAATCTGCCGCCAGACCCCCATTGAATCTGCCGGAGTGTGTGAGCAATTCAGGGACAAAGGACCTCGGTAGCACGGCAAGCAATGGCGGCAGTTTGTTCCCGCAGACGAGCGAGCTAAACCCCCTGGATGTCTTGGCTCACACCGTTCCGAAGATGATCAAGAGAAGAATATCGACCCTAGCTTCCCTGGCCTGCTGACATGAGGGTATGTCTACAGAATATATTAATTGATGAAAATTGGGCTGTCTGCACTCTCAAAGTGCATGTTGTTGCCAAATGTATTTCATATGCTGTAAACCTAGTTCATAGTTGTTAGTTTCCTTTAATGCCAAACAAACACATACCAATCGTTGGCTAGAAGGCGATCGCCGAATTTGTCCTCGCTTTCTCCCGTGTCGCTGGCTGTCGTGTCGTTTTCGTCGGTTTCGCTTGCATACGGTTCAAACCGATATGGCTCAATAGCTTCACTTTCTTCTTCAATTTTGTTTTCGCTACCTGCCTCCACACTACAACCATCCGTTTCAATACATGCGTAATCTGTTGAATCGCTTAAGCCGCTGAAATCCGAGTCTGAATCCGAGCTAATGTCGCTATAGCTTGCTGTTCTTTACACCATGTTTGTTTGTGTTGGCTTCACTATGTGACGTCACAGGAAAATGGACGGGTGGTTAAAATCAGGCATTTTGAAGCTTTTTTTAGGGATATTGCGTGATGGGTAAAATTTTGAAAAAAACTTCGAAAAATATAATAAGCCACTGGGAACTGATTTTTAATGGTTTTAACAATTCTGAAATTGTGATAATGTTCCCCTTTAAAACTAAATGTTTGGAAAACACCACAACTGATAAGGACATCACTCTCAATACTGAAAAGTGTGTGTCCAATAGTTCAACTTTTTAAAGTGGCACAAGTGTTTATATGCATAGATCAGATTCAGTACTTAAATGACTCATTTGGCTCCCTGTTGGTGCAGTTTGTGAACATCTTGTGTCCTGCTGTCATCATAACATCAGTGCTCTAGTCACAGGGAGTCCTTTAAATGTTTGTTTTGTGAAATGCATTTTCCATGCGTTTCTCAGAAATGACTTCTAACAAGAACTTTGAAATGACTTGAACAGATGGTTCTTGACCAAATACACGTACACACACACACTATATACTCCACAGAAGCCCCCACGTGTAAGGCAGGATGTTTTTTTTCATTATTACAAAGTTTATCTGTGTGGATATAAGATTAAATAACTTGTAATGAATTGTAGCTAAAAGCTGGATATAGTTCCTTTCCTTCCCAAACTTTCCAAATAAACTTTGACTGAAGTGCTTCAGGTTTTAACAAAGCCAGAGAGGGTGTGTGTGTCAGAGAGGGAAGATGACAACCTTTGGCTGTGAATTCCTCGTTAGATCATCATTTGGTTTTCATTGAAAAGCATCAATGACAGGGCAGAGACAAATCCACTTATTGTCGGAGTATTATTACTAGGGATCATACTTGCCAACCTTGAGACCTCCGATTTCGGTAGGTGGGTTGGGGGGGGTGGGTTTTTTTTTTTCACCAAGTATTTCATATATATATATATATATATATATATATATATATATATATATATATATATATATATATATATATATATATATATGAAATACTTGGTGAAAAAAAATAAAAATAAATATATATAGCTATAATTCACTGAAATTCAAGTATTTCTTTCACCAAGTCTTTTTTTTTTTTTTTTTCACCAAGTATTTCATATATATATATATATATATATATATATATATATATATATAAGTCTTTTTTTTATATATATATATATATATATATATACAAGTCTTTTTTTTTTTTTTTTTTTTCACCAAGTATTTCATATATATATATATATATATATATATATATATATATATATATATATATATATATATATATATATATATATATGAAATACTTGGTGAAAAAAAAAAAAAAAAAAAAAAGACTTGGTGAAAGAAATACTTGAATTTCAGTGAATTATAGCTATATATATTTATTTATTTATTTTTTCAGCAAGTATTTCATATATATATATATATATGAAATACTTGGTGAAAAAAAAAAAAAAAAAGACTTGGTGAAAGAAATACTTGAATTTCAGTGAATTATAGCTATATATATTTATTTTATCATATATACATACATATATACTGTATATATATATATATATATATATATATATATATATATACATATATACTGTATATATATATATATATATATATAAGAGAAATACTTGAATTTCAGTGTTCATTTATTTACACATATACACACACATAACACTCATCCACTCATTGTTGAGTTAAGGGTTGAATTGTCCATCCTTGTTCTATTCTCTGTCACTATTTTTCTAACCATGCTGAACACCCTCTCTGATGATGCATTCTGCTTCGTCTCCTTGTTGTGTGCGCAGTTGTGCACTGCACTCTCTAAAAGCCCTAGATGTTATTGTCACATATGCATGTACAGTAGATGGCAGTATTGTCCTGTTTAAGAGTGTCACAACATTGCTGTTTACGGCAGACGAACTGCTTTACGGTAGACTAAAACGTGACTGCTGTTGTTGTGTGTTGTTACCGCGCTGGGAGGACGTTAATGAAACTGCCTAACAATAAACCCACATAAGAAACCAAGAACTCGCCCTCGATCATTCTACATGTATAACGTGATTGGGCAGGCATGCTGTTTATATTGTCGGAAAGCGGACGTTAAAACAGGCTGTCAACACGTCACTCAGATCCGCATGGATTTCGGGAGATTTTCGGGAGAAGATTTGTCCCGGGAGGTTTTCGGGAGAGGCGCTGAATTTCGGGAGTCTCCCGGAAAATCCTGGAGGGTTGGCAAGTATGCTAGGGATGGGTACTGAATTTGGCACTTTTACAGATACTGACACAAATCCGTCAGTACTAGTTGTTACAGATTCACGTAAAATCAAACTGTACCATAATATATATTTATTGTATGTGACATCTTCTATGGTGATGTTTAACTATGGCGTGCAAACAGGCAGATTTGTAGCGGACTGCCTGTAGGTAATGTTGCAATTAATCCACGCCAACAAAGCAAGCATGCCCAATAGAAAGCACTCAAAAGTAAGGGTCTACTTTTAAAAATGTGCTAACTCCATGTTGATTCACATTGGATATACCATATACAAGCTACCGATTAGCATTAGCAATTTCAACACCTCCAAATTTGTAAACGAAAACTACAACTAAGATACATGTTACAATCAAACAGATGGTGTAGAACAGGGGTGCTCACACTTTTTCTGCAGGCGAGCTACTTTTCAATTGTTCCAGTCGTGGGGATCTACCTCATTCATATATATATAATTTATATTTACTTATTTATGAAATATATGTTTTTGTTAACAAGTTAAAGGTGTTTAATGATAATGCAAGCATGTTTAATACATATAGTTAATATTGTTTATAAATTAAAGGTGTTTAATGATAATACAAGTATGTTTAACACATATAGATTCCTTTCTTTCATGAAGACAAGAATATAAGTTGGTGTATTACCTGATTCTGATGACTTGCATTGATTGGAATCAGACAGTGGTGCTGATAACGTCCGCATTTTCGAGTGGAAGAGAAAGAAAGTCCTTCTTTCTGTCCAATACCACATGAAAGTGGTTGGTTTTTGGCATCTTATTTATCCAGCTTCCGTACTCCTTTGTATACACTTTACAAGAAATACATTGTCGGCAAACTCCGTAGCTTGCTAGCTTGTGCACGCCAGCTTTCTGAGACTCTTATTTTGTTAGCGCAACTGTGCAACTGTGCAGTCGGTCTTTGGAGTTTTGACGACAGGTTCGGCGCCAGAGTCTGTTGAAATAAAGTGTCTCGCCTTCCAGTCGGTAATTTTAATGAGCTGGCAGCATCCAGCGTCATCTCAGAAGACCCTCGGGTGCCGTGAATGTCAATCAAGTGACGAAAGTGACGTCATAGTGAAGATTTATGATCGCTCATTTTTAGGACTCTTTTTTTAATGCCTGGCTGGTGATCGACTGACACACCCTCCGCGATCGACCGGTAGCTCGCGATCGACGTAATGAGCACCCCTGGTGTAGTATGTAAAATACCTACAGTATAAACACTTCGTAGGGCTCAACAAAAGACAAGATTGGCACGTTCAGTTTAATGGCAAAAATTACTTCCTGACTACTACACCAGACCGAAGCCTATACACTACTGCCATCTAGTGTC
This sequence comes from Nerophis lumbriciformis, assembly GCF_033978685.3. Taxonomy (NCBI): domain Eukaryota; kingdom Metazoa; phylum Chordata; class Actinopteri; order Syngnathiformes; family Syngnathidae; genus Nerophis; species Nerophis lumbriciformis. The sequence goes on along the minus strand of NC_084577.2, from coordinate 20,413,652 downwards.
TTGAAATTGCAACTGCATGCAAAGTCTCTTATATAATACTTGCAAATGAGACCGAGAAAACAAGATAATGATAATGACAACTGGACAGCACAATTATCATTATCGGCTTACTGTTAAATACAAATTCTGATTTCGTTATTTAACGATTAACGTTCATTACCACATGAACACACACAAAAGTATCAAAAATGGGTCCTTTTGAGTACTGGTATCGGTTCCCAGGCTCCGGCAATTAGTACTTGATTTGTTCAGATGTGAAATGTACCCATTCCTAATCATTACTAGCATTGTTTACACGTTTAGACAATGTTGTACCTATTTTCTCAGTGGATTAGTTATTCTAAGCACATGTTTGTTGCTGAGCAGAACTCAAAAGGATTCTGTTGAATGTTTGGCCTTAGAGGACGTCTGTGCTATAGTCATCTAGTATGTATCGATTCCTTTGATGTAATGTAGCTGTCATTGTGCGTCTACATCATATGTTCCTTTTCAATGATATACCTGTGTGTGTGTGTTGCACAAATACTAATACTGTAGAAGCAAGCCTACACAAGTATGAGACTGCCTTGTAATGGTCCCATAAAGCTGGCCCTTATTTCCCCCCTCAAGCCTGAGGATGAATTACAGCCACTCTTCAGGGATTGGGCATCCTATCAGGCAACACGCAGTACATCACTGCACTCTTGTGTGCCATGCTAGAGGAAATTAGTTCCCATTTCTGTGTCAATGCAGTGCATGCATGCATTGTGTATCTCTCCTGCTGAAGTGAAAGAAACAACAACAGTGCTCTGATGAGAGGTCACTTGATTATTGATGAGAGGCTACAGCTAATCTGTGAACTGCAAACATAATTTGGACAATAATGTCACGGTAAGAGTGACACAGAGAGAGATGATTTAAAGACCAGCAACAATATGGCGGACACTAAGGGGCATGTCTCTCACCCAGAAGGCGTGTGAGTTGAAGGGCAAGGTCCGCGAGCAGTGTTTTGGCACCAGAAGAGTGTCAACTTGTCTTGTTTTGACTTGGGAAGTGACTTGGACTTGCACAAGGGATAATATATTTCAATCACAATCCTTATGTATAACAAGAACACATATGTTTTTCTTTTGTAATGCATTCTAAATAGTAAATAAACGCAAGCAAAAGTCAGCTAACAATAGACCCATTGGGAGTCGTGCTATTGCGCCAATATAGCGCTCAAAAAAACATCAGAAAGCCTCCATCTTCATTTTATTTGCATCTGTATATGTAATTTAGTAACAGGCACATTCATAATAACATGCACAATTTACATATTTGCTCATTTTGAGTATACGGCGTCGTATTCATTTCACAGACGCGCCACAACTTTCGCGTTTCCCTTCAACAACCACAAACCTACTACTCACGGCAGACTTCATGAGAGCCAAAAAATATTACTTTAGGACATATGACGCAGACAGTTTAATCACCGTAAATTACGGACTACAAGCCGCTACTTTTTTCCTACGGCTTATAAAAAGGTGCAGCTAATTTATGGATTTTTCTTCGCTGACGGCCGTAATGCAAATAGTTTAAAAAAACAACAACAACCAAAGACATTGAAAGGTTATTGTTTGTGCTATAGCGCCATCTTTTGGACGAGTTTGCTTACTGGTGCTGCAGTGCCCTTCTTTTTAGACTGAGCTTTCAACCGGAGGCACAAATGCCATTCTGCTCACTATTCGTCCATAGCGTTTCTACTCGTATGGCTTCTTTATTCATCACTCCAAGCAAATTTTGTAAGCTTTACAACTAAAACAATTACTTGCTTATAAAACCATAAAACCATTTTCATGTATATTTTCGTAATGTATTTAGCATTAGCTAAGATGCTAACACATTTGCCGGTGTCTATGTTAGTATTATTAAAGGGGAACATTATCACAATTTCAGAAGGGTTAAAACCATTAAAAATCAGTTCCCAGTAGCTTAGTTTATTTTTCAAAGTTTTTTTCAAAAAATATCTCTAAAAAAAGCTTCAAAGTGCCTGACTTTAACCATCGTTATATACACCCGTCCATTTTCCTGTGACGTCACACAGTGATGCCAATACAAACAAACATGGCGGATAGAACAGAAAGGTATAGCGACATTAGCTCGGATTCAGACTCGGATTTCAGCGGCTTAAGCGATTCAACAGATTACGCATGTATTGAAACGGATGGTTGTAGTGTGGAGGCAGGTAGCGAAAACGAAATTGAAGAAGAAACTGAAGCTATTGAGCCATATCGGTTAGAACCGTATGCAAGCGAAACCGACGAAAACGACACGACAGCCAGCGACACGGGAGAAAGCGAGGACCAATTCGGCGATCGCCTTCTAACCAACGATTGGTATGTGTTTGTTTGGCATTAAAGGAAACTAACAACTATGAACTAAGTTTACAGCATATGAAATACATTTGGCAACAACATGCACTTTGAGAGTGCAGACAGCCCATTTCAGGCGCGCTAAGAACATATATTTTTCCACGATTTCAGCACTCAGGTTAACCATACCTAAATAGACACAAAATACTGCATTACACAAGACTACCCGAATGTACTCGAACGATTGAAAAAAATAAATGTTTTTAAGCTAAATTATTGGTAAACACAGTTTATGTATAATAATTTACGTAAAACCGCGAGTAATGAATAAAGTTTTCATCAATTAATATATTCTGATGAGGTGGCGACTTGTCTAGGGTGTACCCCGCCTTCCGCCCGATTGTAGCTGAGATAGGCTCCAGCGCCCCCCACGACCCCAAGGGGAATAAGCGGTAGAAAATGGATGGATGGATGTAGACATACCCTCATCCGCTCTCTTTTCCTGAAAGCTGATCTGTCCAGTTTTGGAGTTGATGTCAGCATCTGCTTTGAGTGTCGCAGGATATAGGGACGGCGTGGCGAAGTTGGTAGAGTGGCCGTGCCAGCAATCGGAGTCTTGCTGGTTACTGGGGTTCAATCCCCACCTTCTACCATCCTAGTCATGTCCGTTATGTCCTTGGGCAAGACACTTCACCCCTTGCTCCTGATGGCTGCTGGTTAGCGCCTTGCATGGCAGCTCCCGCCATCAGTGTGTGAATGTGTGTGTGAATAGGTGAATGTGGTAATACTGTCAAAGTGCTTTGAGTACCTTGAAGGTAGAAAAGCGCTATACCATTTATCATTTATTTATTTATTTATATCTTTAAGGACATTCTTGCCATCTCTGTCGTAGCATAGCTTTTGTCGGTAAAGTGTGCGGAACAAACGACTGACCATTTCGTCGGCTTTCCCCACAGCCTCGTATTTTGAACAAATTTCGTCCAATTTTTTGCCACTTTCGCATCTTTGGGCCACTGGTGCAACTTGAATCCGTCCCTGTTCGTGTTGTTACACCCTCCGACAACACACCGACGAAAGTGAGAAAATGGCGGATTGCTTCCCGATGTGACGTCACAACGTGACGTCATCGCTCCGAGAGCGAATAATAGAAAGGCGTTTAATTCGCCAAAATTCACCCATTTAGAGTTCGGAAATCGGTTAAAAAAATATATGGTCTTTTTTCTGCAACATCAAGGTATATATTGACGCTTACATAGGTCTGGTGATAATGTTCCCCTTTAACTTACAATGACATTTTGTTTATATTGTTTCAGTTTCACAAATTCCTCAGTAAATTCACTAAAACGTCACTGTGGAGTTATTCAGTCTGTTTAGCTGATTGGAGAGCTAGCTTCCGCAGCTAGCGGGTCCATGACGGGGACTTCTGTTTTGTTTGATCAGCCGTTTTACAGACACCGTTTGGAAACAATTAAGGTATGTAAATAAACATCCATCCATCCATCCATCCATTTTCTACCGCTTATTCCCTTCGGGGTCGCGGGGGGCGCTGGAGCCTATCTCAGCTACAATCGGGCGGAAGGCGGGGTACACCCTGGACAAGTCGCCACCTCATCACAGGGCCAACACAGATAGAGACAACATTCACACTCACATTCACACACTAGGGCCAATTTAGTGTTGCCAATCAACCTATCCCCAGGTGCATGTCTTTGGAGGTGGGAGGAAGCCGGAGTACCCGGAGGGAACCCACGCAGTCACGGGGAGGACATGCAAACTCCACACAGAAAGATCCCGAGGCCGGGATTGAACTCACGCCTACTCAGGACCTTCGTATTGTGAGGCAGACGCACTAACCCTTCTTCCACCGTGCTGCCCGTAAATAAACATTTACAAAAATATTTTTGTTTAAATAATTCATTTCACAACGTATATATCTGCAGCTTAGTCCAGTGCAACTAATATATACAACAATATTTTTTTCTTTTAACATTTAGTGGGTGCAGCTTATACACCTGTGCGCTCTATAGTCTGGAAAATTATTTAATTAAAATGTTGTGTCACTTCAAGTGGGTTTGTGGATACCTGTCTATCAGTTGCCGCATCACCTTGTCCAAAGTTTGGTCCCCTCATCTTGTTTTGTCTTGGTGGCTGAGGACAGCAGCAGGTTTCACACAAGGGTAGATGAGGTGGAGCTGAAGGGACAGAGATATTGTGATTCAACCATCGAGCAGTGTTTCCTGCCCGCTCAAGTTTACATTTCCTCAAATGTTTTCCCTGTCAGGGTTTGTCGGTGCAGCAAGTGTCTGTGGTCAAGATTTGGGATTCTGCAAAAACAAGGTCTGTTGGTCACATTAAGTTGACATACTTGACAGAAGAGTTTCTGTGTGGAGTTTGCATGTTCTCCCCGTGACTGCGTGGGTACATCCAGGTACTCCGGCTTACTCCCACCTCCAAAGACATGCACCTGGGGATGCGTTGATTGGCAGCACTAAATTGGCCCTAGTGTGTGAATGTTGTCTGTCTGTCTGTGTTGGCCCTGCGATGTCCAGGGTGTACCGGCCTTCCATCCGAATGCAGCTGAGATAGGCTCCAGCACCCCCCGCGACCCCAAAAGGGACAAGCGGTAGAAAATGGATGGATGGATGGACAGCAGAATGACAGCAAACTGAGGTTAAAGGGGAACATTATCACAATTTCAGAATTGTTAAAAACATTAAAAATCAGTTCCCAGTGGCTTATTATATTTTTCGAAGTTTTTTTCAAAATTTTACCCATCACGCAATATCCCTAAAAAAAGCTTCAAAGTGCCTGATTTTAACCATCGTTATAAACACCCGTCCATTTTCCTGTGACGTCACATAGTGAAGCCAACACAAACAAACATGGCGGAAAGAATAGCAAGCTATAGCGACATTAGCTCGGATTCAGACTCGGATTTCAGCGGCTTAAGCGATTCAACAGATTACGCATGTATTGAAACGGATGGTTGTAGTGTGGAGGCAGGTAGCGAAAACGAAATTGAAGAAGAAACTGAAGCTATTGAGCCATATCGGTTTGAACCGTATGCAAGCAAAACCGACGAAAACGACACGACAGCCAGCGACACGGGAGAAAGCGAGGACGAATTTGGCGATCGCCTTCTAACCAACGATTGGTATGTGTTTGGCATTAAAGGAAACTAACAACTATGAACTAGGTTTACAGCATATGAAATACATTTGGCAACAACATACACTTTGAGAGTGCAGACAGCCCAATTTTCATCAATTAATATATTATGTAGACATACCCTCATCCGTGCTCTTTTCCTGAAAGCTGATATGTTCAGTTTTGGAGTTGATGTCAGCAGGCCAGGGAAGCTAGGGTCGATAGGGGGTTTAGCTCGCTCGTCTGCGGGAACAAACTGCCGCCATTGCTTGCCGTGCTACCGAGGTCCTTTGTCCCTGAATTGCTCACACACTCCGGCAGATTCAATGGGGGTCTGGCGGCAGATTTCTTTGACTTTATCGTTGGAAATGCATCTGCTTTGAGTGTCGCAGGATATCCACACATTCTTGCCATCTGTCGTAGCATAGCTTTCGTCGGTAAAGTGTGCGGAACAAACGTCCAATTTCTTGCCACTTTCGCATCTTTGGGCCACTGGTGCAACTTGAATCCGTCCCTGTTCGTGTTGTTACACCCTCCGACAACACACCGACGAGGCATGATGTCTCCAAGGTACGGAAAACAGTCGAAAAAACGGAAAATAACAGAGCTGATTTGACTCGGTGTTTGAGAAAATGGCGGATTGCTTCCCGATGTGACGCCACGTTGTGACGTCATCGGTCCGAGAGCGAATATTAGAAAGGCGTTTGATTCGCCAAAATTCATCCATTTAGAATTCGGAAATCGGTTAAAAAAATATATGGTCTTTTTTCTGCAACATCAAGGTATATATTGACGCTTACATAGGTCTGGTGATAATGTTCCCCTTTAATATACAACCGCATCCAGCGCTTGATTTAGCATGTGTGCTTATTTTGTCATTTCTACCCTTGTGCACACTACAGTATAACTGTAATAAGGACACAGCAATGAAAAATATGCTTGACGATCAATGAGCAACCAGGAGTGCATTGCCAAAAGTTGACCCCATTGACATTCTTTCAAATATTAAAAAAACATGAATCCACTAAAAAGATTTTAACATGACTTTTTAATGAGATATTTATAATGCTCCTAACATGTTCTACCTTGTAAGGCAAACTTGTCAGAACAATGAGGGTTCCCTTTAAATATTAACCTCCATGTGGAGCCTACAAAGAGAGCCTACTTTGCTGCCAAGTAAATTTAGAATCAAATATTTTGAAGAGCATATCCATTTGAAGCTGTACAGCAAAGGCTCATGCTGTGGCTGAAGACTTCTTACCTGTTAAAGGTTCATCCTTCAGCACACGAATCTTCACCTTGCCTGCTGACAGCTGCTGGAGACAGGACATGAACCAGTGATAAAGCTTGGAGCAAACCAACTCAACTGTAAAAGTCCTTTATATTTCGACATTTTCTATGCAACTCTTAGGATCGCAAAATTCAGTTAATCACTGAAAAGAAATACTGGCAATTGGATCTAACAACTACTTTTTTTCTGTACATCAATTATTAATTGGTCTAATTCGGACCATATTCAAGCTAAGAGCATATTTTTGAATAGCTTCTTTGTCAAGAAACTCAGTTTATTGGATATCCATTCATGACTTGACAGCAATCCAAAGTCAAAGCTTTTATATTTAAAATGTATGACATTCAAATATGACAAGGAACACAGTGTAACATTTAATTATTGCTCTTTTATGCACATGTACACTGAAAACTGCGGGTGTCCTGATTGAACTTTTTTTACTTCTGATATAATAACAATATTGGAGCCTTGAGTATTGGCCGATAACGATATTGGTGCGATACGATATCAGCAGTAATCATACACCATTTTTCATCTTATAATGTGGAATGTTAGAAAGGGTTTGATTAGGTAAAATTACTCAAACAAAAAACGATGGTAAAAAAACATATTTTGAATTAACCGTCTTTAAGTTTAAGTCAATTGTTTTTTGGGGGATACTAAGTGGCCACAATAATTCCTTAAGTTAAGCTCATGCCGCTTTAAGTTGAATGATACATACATGTTTGGATACTTTCTAATATGCTTCTTTCTTGCAGACTTTGTATCTGTAAGTAAAATACAACTATATTTTTTTGATATGTGTTTATATTGACTTTTTCAGACTGCTTTTCAATTAAGGACACATTAAGTATGTCTAGCTTGTGTGCTATTAGGTGCTTAGCTGTTGTGTAGCTGCTAGTAAAGACCAACTATGTAAGCTTATTGGAGTACATTTAGATGTTAACTGGCTGTAAACGCACTGCAGGCCTGCTGGTATTGGTATCCATGCACTAAAACTTGAAAAGAAATACAGAATATTGAATTGAACATATGTAAAATTAAGAAAGTAACAACATTTTTGCAGGAACAGATTCCACGAGTACAGTAAACCTTACCTTTTGTGGTTTCTTAGGGTTGGGCATTGGAGCACAGCTGTTTATTGATTGTCCTGCCTTCCACTGAAGAATTCCTGGATGCCTAAAAAGACAGGGAGAGGATTTTGGGGGATAATTATACAATCATTTTGATAAGATATGCTCTATCGCTGCTGTAACTCTTCCTTAGTGCATTTTGAAATTATTTATTAATCCCTAATGTGTCTTCAAATTAAAATGATCATTGGTTATGGACTTCCTCCGTGTCAGTTTAATCAAACGTTGTCATCCTTTATCCTTTATCTCACAGCCAATAGAAACCATCATCTGTGTTCCCATGCGTGTCTCACAGTCCTTTGTTGATCTCTAAGGTCCCACAGTACTTATTTAAATTTTATACATAGGTTGGTTTAATTATGTTATTGTCATTTTCAATTTACTGATGTTTGACATACTGTGAAGGCTTGCATTGTCAATAAATACAGTACTGGTAGTTATTGGATTACGGACATCTTGAGTGCCCTCATCACTAATGGCAGCATGAAATGATATCTGCATGCAGTCGACAAGACGTTTCTATGGTAGTGCAGCTCCACCAGTAGCACATACATACGAACCATAGCCACAAAGTGTGCTGTGTCAAGAGCGAGAAAGAGATACCAGGAGACAGGCCAGTAAACTAAGAGTAGCGGCAAAACCCAACATCAGGATAACTATCTGCTCCTCTGTGCAGGACGAGCACAGTCAGAGCAACAATTTGACCTCCGGCAGGTCACTTGTGTGTGTGTTTTGGTCCAAACTGTCAGAAGCCGATTCCATTAGGGTTGCATTACAGCCCGACGGTCACAAGTGAGATCTGCGCAACACAGCAGAACACTATAATTGGCAGAATTGCAATTGTTGCCCTGGTCTCATATACAGTATGATAGCAGGTTCACGTTGAGTACATGTGACAGATTAGGGGATTCTTTGATTCCTACATAACCCTCCAGCATGATTAAGATAGTACTTGGTTAGTCACAGCCTCGGGAGGCACATCCTTGAAGGGCAGCAAGGACCCGAGCATGCTAGCTAGGCGTACCATGACTACATATAGGTAGGTACACAAATAGCTCGAGAACAATCGTCAGACATTGTAGTGTACCGAGTCCAACGTTTCTTCTGGTACATCACAATGCCCAGTTGAGGTATGTGTGTCAGCAATTTTTTGAAGAACAGGGATATTGATGCTTCTGACTGTCCTGCCCCTTCTTCGGACTTGAATCCAATGAGAACCTTTGGGACTTCATGGATTGTTGAATCCACCAATATATTGTACAAGAGACTGTCCAAAATGTGTCTGATGCCCTGAAGTGGGTTTAAAGCCTGTAGGATTTGTGGTCTTATTTGTATAAATGATCAACACATCCATTCATGACAGAAGCCCTTAGATCTTTCATTTCAGGAAATTTGAAAATGTATGTTACATTACATTGTTAGAATTTTTTAAAATTCTATAACTACTTGAGTCTATGAAGGAAAGTAACAGATGTGCACAGAATGCTTGCAAAGTTTAAGCAGGGATTTATTGCAGCAGTACTTACTGTAGGTTTGAGGCAGAACTAACTATTTCTTGAAATGACTTTAGTTTAAGAAATAAGGTATGCACAATGTATTTTTCATTAATGAAAATGTATTCAGGTGTACGTGATGAACGTACAAATAGTCAATCCTGCCTGGTGTGAAGATCTGAAAAGGAATCTTCATTTAGACAGCAGTTATTCATGCTCATGCCGCTGAATTATTTATGCTATTGTGAAGCCTGTTTATTTTGGGTTGAGCTGGCAACCTGTCACCGCAAGTCAGACAATATCTGTGTGTGTGAGAGAGAATGTGTGTGTTTATAACTGTGACAAGAGTTGCCAACTCCCTGAAATCTATTGGTGTGCCATGCTGACACTGGGGGTGGGCGTCAGGTAATCACCCCAGCGCCATCGCCCTGGCAACTGACTGTCGCCAAGGGAGACAGCTGAGGCGCACCTCTGCAGGTGCAGGACAAGATGTCCCTTCAGGACATGCAACCTGGGGACACAAAGTGTGCCTGTTTGGGTTGTTTTTTTTGCAAATTTCGATCTGATAATGGAGAAGGTTTCCACAAAGTTGGGCGGTACACTCTCTAAACAAGTCATATACACACAGAAATAGTGTAATCACAGCCCTCGCAGCCTGCAGCGAAGCTTTCAAGTTGGTTACAAGTGTGACAAAGGGCATGGTCACTTCACTTCATAATCTGGTGACCAATGATTACTGGAGGTGTGGGGTGTCCCGATATGATATTTGTATTGGATATCAGCTAAAATCTCTGATATAAGCTCTCCGATACAAGCAGACCTGCAACGAGTTTAAAGCCAGTTAACATCTACTAGGGATGTCCCGATGCGATATCTGGATCGGATCGGCCGCCGATATTTGCAAAAAAATGCGTATCGGTAAGGCATGGGAAAATGCCGATCCAGATCCAGTTAAAAAAAACCTCTGTTCCGTGTTTTCCAACGCACCGATTTAAATAATACATTCCACTTTTCTGCTGCTCCCTAATTTCCGTTCCGCATTTTCCAGCACACCTTCAACACATCCACAGGTCTGTGGATTCTCACGCAGTTGCTTTTAGCTGCTGGCATTACACGACAGGCTCTTCTCACTTTCCTGTGTCTCCCTCTTACAGACAGCGAGCGCACCTTCTTACACACGTCACATTCTGTCACGTCACATACGTATACGTCCTCTCCCAGCAGAGAGCGAGGTAGCAGCATGGCTAGCGTTAGCTGTGATGCTAGTGCAGCCGCTAAGGTGCGCACCTGCTCAAGCGTCCTCTGCGCACGACAAATCTATGCCACGCACAAAATCAAATAAAAAAATAAGCGCATGACAATTTTCGACACACGGACACGACAGAGAAAACAGTTTTCGTCATCATTGTTCAAATATTGTAAGGTCTGTCGAGACGCTTATCTCCATTCGGTGCCACACGTCCACACCATCAAAATGCCGAGGCAAACATTTCCACATCAACACCGTATGAAAAAAATAGTGATTTTTTTTAGTTGTGATTTCCCTCTCTGCATGAAAGTTTAAAATTAGCATATATTAATGCAGTATGAAGAAGAATGTTTTAATGTAGACACATAGAATCATCATACTGCTGTGATTATATGCATCAAGTGTTCATTCAAGGCTGAGGCAAAATATCGAGATATATATCGTGTATCGCAATATGACCTTAAAATATCGCAATATTAAAAAAAAGGCCATATCGCCCAGCCCTAGTTCAATGATGCCATTTCTGTTTGTCATGTATAATTTTGTCTATTTTGTGTTTATCCTTGAATAAACAGGTCAGTTTCTTGTTACCAACCATTGTGTATTATTCAAACTCCCCTAATTCAGCTGGCTAGTTGTTATCAAGAGTACTAAAACCCTTTTCAACATGATTCTGACAACTAAGTAGGCTAAATAACTTTAAACTTTAATACATGCTCGGATAGGCCAGTATCGGTATCGGTCAGTATCGGTATCGGATCGGAAGTGCAAAAACCTGGATCGGGACATATATATATACTGTACATTAAGCACACAAAGTTGTTTTTTTCTTGTATTTTAGTGAAGTCCTTTACAAAAAGTAAAGATTGTTGGCTATAAGCTACCAGGAGTTGGCAGCTACACAACAGCTAAGCACACAATAGCGCACAAGCAAGAAGTATACGTAATAAGTCTCTTTAGCTCAACAACATTTGCAGTTCAAAACAGCACATTTCTCAAAATAAACACGTACCAAATAATTACAGTTGATATTACTTACAGAAACAAAGTCTCCAAGGCAGAAGCGTATTACAAAGTATCAAATAACTTAACTTAAAGGGGAACTGCACTTTTTGGGGAATTTTGCCTATCGTTCACAATCATTATGAAACCATGACAACGGATGGATTTTTTTTTATACATTTGAAATATTAAAAAATGTAATGGGAGGTCCACTATTCCGCCCATAAAATCAGATAATTAAACCATTCAAAAAGCGCAAACAATACTCAATAAAAAATTGAATATTAACCAAGTGTTGGTGATATTGTTATTATACGTGCTAACGAAGACATACTATTTATAGTGGCCACGTGATCACTTACGTGTGTCCCTATGTTTACATAATTTGTTTGTTTGTTTATTATTTAAAACAAACAAACTACAATATAAAATGACCAATTACAAAAAAGAAAGCAGATTGTTATTCAACCGTAAGGTCTCCTGGCTGTTTCCACCCAACACCAGAGCCAATAAAGATAAACTGCACAGCAAAGGAGTGGGAAAAAAGCCATTCTCAAGGGTAGTTTAGGACTAGGCCAAATAGAGCTAGTATCTACAACCCTTCAAGGCCTAATAGACAAAGCCACGTTAAAACAGAGAGTTGGGAAGACCCAATCACAGAAGGATGTACTGCATTCGCTCTAAGCCATCAGACAGACTTTATTATTGCCTGTGTACTTGTCACAAAGTGATTACACCACACTTTCCTTCAGCAAACTAAATTTGCACAACTATTCTTTGGGCCCTTATAAGTGAATCTGACTCTAACACAAGGATGAGCCATCCATCCACTCGGGGAGCAGTGCGGCGTGGGGGACAAGCACAGGGAGAAAAACAAAGCAGTGCATAACACAGATACACAACAACAGCACAGCTGGGCTATAAATCACAGCTTGAAGAGTTGCAGGCAGAGTTTGTCAAATATGAACTACTATTGTTCTGAGGAGAGTAGACATTTTAGGGAAGCTTTTTGCTATGTTTTCAGGTAAACCAGAACATCACTACTAAGAAAGTCTATTACAAGAAAGTATAGATTAACAATATAACCCTCATTTGAACATCTCTGTCCCACAGCTTTTCATAGTCAAGCGTCCTCATGATGTGCCTGTTTTGTTGAGAGTAGTGCAAATGTTAAAGTGTGCTACGGCACCCTCAAGTTGAAAGACTAATACTAAAATAAGCAGTTAAATAACCATGTTTGTGTTTGGTCATTTCCCTGCTAAACCCATGACAAGATTAGAAAATCCTGACCTAACTAATACAGTAATTATTGAGTTTTGTATTTATATGATACATACTGGAAATTAATGCTTTTGATACACGTAAAAACAATAAAAGTCTAAATATTAAGATTGGCATTGAAAAACATGAAATGATACAAATAATATCCACTAAAAGTACTGTTTTTTCAATGTTTGCATTTTTTTTATTATTTAACACTAATTCCATAATTTGTTTCAGTGTCAATACAACGTTTTCTACAATGCCATTGTTTTTTTCAATACCAAAACTTACTGGCTGTTCTGGCTCCTTAATTTTCACTTTGGTCCTTGGAGGCAAAAGGTTTAACCACCCAGAAGTAAACAGTAATAACTTTTTTTTTTAAACGTAGCGCAGACATCTGCCAGGCTCTATCTTCCAAAAGCAAAGAAATCTTTATAAAAAAAATCTTGAATCCAGACGGTAATCCAGATCAGCCCCAAAATCTAATCACTTGTTCCTTATCCCACTTCTGACATTTCCTGAAAGTTTAATTAAAATTTGCCTCCAACTTTTTTTTGGCAATGTAGCTAACAAACAGACAACAGGACAAAAAACAAAGTCCAGCGACAAATACATAACCACCAGGGGGAGGAAATTAATTGAAGGATAAATTAAATGTGAGTGTGGTCGATTTATTTTGTTCTGTTACTTTCAAACAGGCTGCAAGAGGTTTAAATAAACGGAGTGAATCCTCTTGGCAGTCATTTACTCTCTTTGTCTCTGTGGGTGGAGGCAGTACCACTAGCAAAGATAGAGAATTTCGTGCTCGTAACATAAACATAAGGTAATATAGTAGAAATGATCCAGATCCGCAGACCATTTCCAAAATCCTTAGCCAATTCCTGACATTTCCTAAAAAGCCCGGTCATAATTTTCGGAGTTATGTTGCTAACTAAGTCACCATTTAACTAACTCCAGCAATTCCCACAAATTCCGGACTATACGCCGCTACTTTTTTCCTACGCTTTGTACCCTGCGGCTTATAAAGCAGTGTAGCTTGTTTATGGATTTTAATTCCCTGATGGCCATAATGCAAATATGTTTTTAAAAAAAACAAGCAAATACACTGAAAATGTGTGTTATTGTTTGTGCTATGGCATTGGTGTTGAAAATGTACTTCTTGTTTTAATGCATCAACCCGTAAGTAAAACTGTCTATAGCGTTGCTGCTCAAAATGATTCTTCATTCGTCACGCCAAGCAACGTTTGTAAGTTTTACAATATAACTAAAACAATTGTTACTTACTAAACCGTCCCATGTGTGATGTCCGTAGGAGTGTTGTACGTGCTATCGTAATCTAATAAAGCTAGCGTCATTATCATTAGCTAATACGCTAACATGTTTTACGAGTGTCCGTTAGTATTATAAACTTACAATGGCATTCTTTTTGTATTGTTTCAGTTTTGTAAATTCACCAAAACGTCACCATAAAATTATTAAGTCTGTTTAGCTGTTTGGAGAGCTAGCTTCCGCAGCTAGTAGGTCCATGACGATGACTACTGTTGTTGGTTTTTTTATCAGCCGTTTTACTGCCGTTTTACAGACACCATTGGGAAACATTTAAGTTGTGTAAATAAACATTTACAAAATATTTATGTTTAAATAACTCATTTCACAATGTATACATCTGCAGTTTATAAGCCAGTGCGGGTAATATATGAAAACGTTTTCTTCTAAAATTTAGTGGGTGCGCTCTATAGCCCAGAAAATACGGTACACAACCTCCTGGTGGAGGTAAAACTATTTACAGAAACATGGAAGTTGTACTCACTTTAATCAGATAACAGTACATACTGTACATATATACATACACAAATATATACACAAATATAAACTTATTAGGAATAGTTGTAGATTGCAATATGCTCCAGCATAGATGTTGTACATAGAAAGAACATGTATCAAGAGTTGTGTGATATTTACATTCGCTAAAATGTTTGTTTATTCGTGGGGTGTAGAACTACACCAATGATTTAATAAAGTAGCTAAATCAAGTACTAATACTTTTGTACTTTGTGGTTTGGTTTTAAACATAAATAGCAATTTTTACGAGGTGTCTGTATCAAAATAAAGACAGGTAGCCCACACCTTCACATATCATGAGTCCAGTAAAAAGCAAACAGTATTTCAAGAAGCATTACCTATGTGTGCGTCATCTGTGGCCCTCTCCACATATTGATCTATATAACCTTTGAATTAAGGTTAGACCGCCATTGGTACACAGAACATATTTGACACTCACCCCCTCTCGCCTTTCTCCTTTTTCATGCTTTCTTTCAGCTTTTGCAGCATGTCTTCCATCACGTTGCCCTGCTGGGCCAGAGTCACACTCTCTGTCTGCAGGCCTTGAGGGTTCCTATGGTAACGCACACACACACACACACACACTCACTTATATGAAGTCAATCAATGACAGTCAATCATACAAATGACCCAGTCCATCAGATTGGTGAGCCAGGCTCTCATCAATATGTTCAATTCATCTACTGCAATTGCGGATCCCTGTTGCCATGGCGGATCGATACTTTCATCAATTAGTCACTGGAGGAGAGTACCGAAGGACTTTAGCATCAATTCAGTCAATTACTGGTTGGCAAATGAGAAACTACAAGCGGAAGTTGGACTACATTTCCCATTAAAGGGGAACATTATCACAATTTCAGAATGGTTAAAACCATTAAAAATCAGTTCCCAGTGGCTTATTATATTTTTCGAAGTTTTTTTCAAAATTTTACCCATCACGCAATATCCCTAAAAAAAGCTTCAATGTGCCTGATTTTAACCATCGTTATAAACACCCGTCCATTTTCCTGTGACGTCACATAGTGAAGCCAACAAAAACAAACATGGCGGAAAGAACACCAAGCTATAGCGACATTAGCTCGGATTCAGACTCGGATTTCAGCGGCTTAAGCGATTCAACAGATTACGAATGTATTGAAACGGATGGTTGTAGTGTGGAGGCAGGTAGCGAAAACGAAATCGAAGAAGAAACTGAAGCTATTGAGCCATATCGGTTTGAACCGTATGCAACCGACGAAAACGACACGACAGCCAGTGACAGGGAGAAAGCGAGGACGAATTCGGCGATCGCCTTCTAACCAACGATTGGTATGTTTGTTTGGCATTAAAGGAAACTAACAACTAAGAACTAGGTTTACATCATATGAAATACATTTGGCAACAACATGCACTTTGAGAGTGCAGACAGCCCAATTTTCATCAATTAATATATTCTGTAGACATACCCTCATCCGCACTCTTTTCCTGAAAGCTGATCTGTCCAGTTTTGGAGTTGATGTCAGCAGGCCAAGGAAGCTAGGGTCGATAGGGGGTTTAGCTCGCTCGTCTGCGGGAACAAACTGCCGCCATTGCTTGCCGTGCTACCGAGGTCCTTTGTCCCTGAATTGCTCACACTCCGGCAGATTCAATGGGGGTCTGGTGGCAGATTTCTTTGACTTTATCGTTGGAAATGCATCTGCTTTGAGTGTCGCAGGATATCCACACATTCTTGCCATCTCTGTCGTAGCGTAGCTTTCGTTGGTAAAGTGTGCGGAACAAACGTCCAATTTCTTGCCACTTTCGCATCTTTGGGCCACTGGTGCAACTTGAATCCGTCCCTGTTCGTGTTGTTACAACCTCCAACAACACACCGACGAGGCATGATGTCTCCAAGGTACGGAAAACAGTCGAAAAACAAAAAATAACAGAGCTGATTTGACTCGGTGTTTGAGAAAATGGCGGATTGCTTCCCGATGTGACACCACGTTGTGACGTCATCGCTCCGAGAGCGAATATTAGAAAGGCGTTTAATTCGCCAAAATTCACCCATTTAGAGTTCAGAAATCGGTTAAAAAAATATATGGTCTTTTTTCTCGAACATCAAGGTATACAGGTAAAAGCCAGTAAATTAGAATATTTTGAAAAACTTGATTTATTTCAGTAATTGCATTCAAAAGGTGTAACTTGTACATTATATTTATTCATTGCACACAGACTGATGCATTCAAATGTTTATTTCATTTAATTTTGATGATTTGAAGTGGCAACAAATGAAAATCCAAAATTCCATGTGTCACAAAATTAGAATATTGTGTAAGGCTAATACAAAAAAGGGATTTTTAGAAATGTTGGCCAACTGAAAAGTATGAAAATGAAAAATATGAGCATGTACAATACTCAATACTTGGTTGGAGCTCCTTTTGCCTCAATTACTGCGTTAATGCGGCGTGGCATGGAGTCGATGAGTTTCTGGCACTGCTCAGGTGTTATGAGAGCCCAGGTTGCTCTGATAGTGGCCTTCAACTCTTCTGCATTTTTGGGTCTGGCATTCTGCATCTTCCTTTTCACAATACCCCACAGATTTTCTATGGGGCTAAGGTCAGGGGAGTTGGCGGGCCAATTTAGAACAGAAATACCATGGTCCGTAAACCAGGCACGGGTAGATTTTGCGCTGTGTGCAGGCGCCAAGTCCTGTTGGAACTTGAAATCTCCATCTCCATAGAGCAGGTCAGCAGCAGGAAGCATGAAGTGCTCTAAAACTTGCTGGTAGACGGCTGCGTTGACCCTGGATCTCAGGAAACAGAGTGGACCGACACCAGCAGATGACATGGCACCCCAAACCATCACCCAACCATGCAAATTTTGCATTTCCTTTGGAAATCGAGGTCCCAGAGTCTGGAGGAAGACAGGAGAGGCACAGGATCCACGTTGCCTGAAGTCTAGTGTAAAGTTTCCACCATCAGTGATGGTTTGGGGTGCCATGTCATCTGCTGGTGTCGGTCCACTCTGTTTCCTGAGATCCAGGGTCAACGCAGCCGTCTACCAGCAAGTTTTAGAGCACTTCATGCTTCCTGCTGCTGACCTGCTCTATGGAGATGGAGATTTCAAGTTCCAACAGGACTTGGCGCCTGCACACAGCGCAAAATCTACCCGTGCCTGGTTTACGGACCATGGTATTTCTGTTCTAAATTGGCCCGCCAACTCCCCTGACCTTAGCCCCATAGAAAATCTGTGGGGTATTGTGAAAAGGAAGATGCAGAATGCCAGACCCAAAAACGCAGAAGAGTTGAAGGCCACTATCAGAGCAACCTGGGCTCTCATAACACCTGAGCAGTGCCAGAAACTCATCGACTCCATGCCACGCCGCATTAACGCAGTAATTGAGGCAAAAGGAGCTCCAACCAAGTATTGAGTATTGTACATGCTCATATTTTTCATTTTCATACTTTTCAGTTGGCCAACATTTCTAAAAATCCCTTTTTTGTATTAGCCTTAAGTAATATTCTAATTTTGTGACACACGGAATTTTGGATTTTCATTTGTTGCCACTTCAAATCATCAAAATTACCGTAAATGAAATAAACATTTGAATGCATCAGTCTGTGTGCAATGAATAAATATAATGTACAAGTTACACCTTTTGAATGCAATTACTGAAATAAATCAATTTTTTCAAAATATTCTAATTTACTGGCTTTTACCTGTATATGGACGCTTACATAGGTCTGGTGATAATGTTCCCCTTTAAGTGTGTCGAGGAGCTATGGTGAAGTATCCCGATCACACTATTCTTCCTAACTTTTAAACTGTAAGCATTTATCTATAAGGCATTGCAGCAAAATAAATATGAAGTGCTGTCAAAACAAATATTTGGTGACGTTATCTGAACTTACCTGGCACTGAATTGTAATGATTTGGATTTACTGCTGGGATGCCCCACAAATTCATTTGGATTCATGTCTATTCTTGAGTTGGGCGCACGGGTATTCTTCCTGTGTTGTTTCACAAAAGGGCTTTTTCTGCAATAAAATCCAAAGATAATGAGATTACAGGCATGATCACACTCATTTTAAAGTAATTCACACCAAGTACAACACCCCTGTCATCACCTTCTAAAAATGAAAGCATGACATATTTGCCGAAAGCTATGGAGGGTGGTTAAAACAACTGGCAGTAAATGTTTAAAGGGCTATTGAGAAATTAGTTAAGTGAGGCATTTTAGGTATATTGTTACAGCTAGAGCTGAGAAAGTGCCAGCGACACAGCTGATAACGTAATGACTTTGGAATGATGAGGCTTGTTAAGTTTCACTCAGCGAGGGGAACCTTGAGGCAATGACAAAGCAAATATTGCTGTTTCTGTCATGACTTTTAGGCCAGTAAAAGAATACAGAACAATAATAAATTATTTAGGATCAGGTAATCCGTCACTGATGACCGAGTGGACGGTTCGGCTGATTGCGGTTGCTGGCAGCTGTCCTCGTTACGCTGTAAATAAGTGTGAATGGTTGTAAACACGGGCAGCACGGTGGTAGAGGGGTTAGTGCGTCTGCCTCACAATACGAAGGTGCTGAGTAGTCTGGGGTTCAATCCCAGGCTCGGGATCTTTCTGTGTGGAGTTTGCATGTTCTCCCCGTGACTGCGTGGGTTCCCTCCGGGTACTCCGGCTTCCTCCCACCTCCAAAAACATGCACCTGGGGATAGGTTGATTGGCAACACTAAAAAAAATTGGCCCTAGTGTGTGGATGTGAGTGTGATTGTTGTCTGTCTATCTGTGTTGGCCCTGCGATGAGGTGGCGACTTGTCCAGGGTGTACCCCGCCTTCCGCCCGATTGTAGCTGAGATAGGCTCCAGCGCCCCCCGCAACCCCGAAGGGAATAAGCGGTAGAAAATGGATGGATGGATGGATGGATGGTTGTAAACACCACATAAAGAGTGTTTGGGTTTGTGACATAAGAAATGTGTGACATTATCACATGTCCTTAAACCTTATTTAATAACAGAACATGAAGTGGTCCACTTACAGGTGTTAGGTCAATTTTCCATTTTAAAAAGGTAAGGTATCAACATTGCCCCTCTGACATATCGCTAGAGAGTTGGGTTTTTCGGGATATAAGCTGTCTCTTGGCTGAAAAGAAGTGGATGCTATTCATTGAATGGAAGTAAGAAATCATCGAAAAACATGCAGCCGACTTGGCAAAGCAGCTTGAGTGTAGCAGTGCTAGTCTGAACTATATTCAAGCAAAGTGGCGGGCCGTGCGTTTCCCACCTAGGCCTTCAGTGATGTCCGACTTCAATGATTACCTCTCAAAATAACATAATGTATGTCCCCACGTGACCATTGCTGGAGAAATACTATACAGAAACACATTTACACCCTACTGGGCATTGAATCACCACCAACAGTGTACAAAACGGGTTATTTTCTGGCGCATTAAAAATCAATAAACCCGCATCAGCGACTAAAACATATCTTATGTGGTACTGTCAAAATTAAAATTGCAAAAAAACCTATTAAACATGAAAAAATAAAAAATAAAAATATTTGAACTGACAACTTGTAGCACCAATTCGACGCCGTATGACCTCTCGTAGTACATTGATTCGAGTGGAAATGGCGGGCATTTCCCCATTTCATCGTCAACATCATCTCACAGATGTAGTTTCTCTTTAAACATCCTTCTTGAAAATGGCCTTGCAAATGTATATCTGCCAACTAATCAACGCTTTGTTCTCCTTTGTGGGTCAACACTTCCCGATTCCGGGTAAACTGAAACTTGTGAATGGATACTCACTTTGGAAATAAACGTGAGTATCCAATCACAGTCTTGTTAACATCAGGCTACCGAGAGAGGCTACTGTCAACAACTTGTGATCTGATTGGCTATCGCAACTGTCTATCAACTGTGTGTGTTCTCAAATTCATCCGCTAACGGTCCCGGTGATCTGATTGGCTATCGCAATTGTCTATCAACTGTTTGTGTCCGTTCACTTACGGTGCATAGACGCCTGCATTGTTGATTCTGAAGGTCCCGGGTAGATTTTGTACAACATGGCATCATAAGCTAGCTGAATTCTGATTGGATACAAACTAACCTAAAAACAACAGCACTGGAAAGAGAATAATATGACATGAAGAGAATATGAATACTTTTAGATATTAAGGGAAAGTAAATAAAAAATGACTTTTATCTTTAATTATGATCATGATTTGTGGTTGTTAGGCCAGCAGAAAAGGCCTTGCTGGCCCTGACGGCCCACCACTGTTCAAGCATAATGAGTAAATAACGCCAGCCAAGGACGTTGGAATAATATCTAACTCCATGAAAATAAGTAAAAGCCATTGTTGGTGTTTGACAGAGAAGCAGCCCAAAGGAAATACTGTTGAAGTCCACTCTCCAAGGTAAATGTTGTACATTATTATTGAATAACTTCATAACTTACAGCAGTTAGTACATACTATTATATCGTTCTTCATACAATATTCCATATCTAAAAGTTAGTTTTTCTTTTCGAAAAGCATGTTACATATTCAAATGGTGTTGTTTCGGGGGGGCCAAAGGCATTGGATTGGTTTTAATCTATTTCAATAGGCAACAATTGATTAATTGATTGAGACTTTTATTAGTAGATTGCACAGTACAGTACATATTCCGTACAATTGACCACTAAATGGTAACACCCGAATAAGTTTTTCAACTTGTTTAAGTCGGGGTCCAAGTTAATCAATTCATGGTAGACCAGTGGTTCTTAACCTTGTTGGAGGTACCGGACCCCACCAGTTTCATATGCGCATTCACTGAACCCTTCTTTAGTGAAAAATAAAAAAATTCAAATTCAAAACAAAGTTATGTTTTTTTACTGGTGCACAAAATGAACCATGCATGAACATCACCTTGTTAGAAAAACAAAACCAACACAGTGCATGAACTCACAACAAATTACACACCTGCAAATCAGATGGAAAATTAAAGTTGTATCCCCTCTGTATTAAAGAACAAGTACATGCTTAATGCGCATACTTGCCAACCCTCCCGGATTTTCCAAGAGACTCCCGAAATTCAGCGCCTCTCCCGAAAACCTCCCGGGACAAATTTTCTCCCGAAAATCTCCCGAAATTCAGGTGGACCTGAGTGACGTGTCGACATCCTGTTTTTACGTCCGCTTTCCCACAATATAAACAGCGTGCCTGCCCTATGACGTTAAAACTGTAGAATAATCGAGGGCGAGTTCTTGGTTTCTTATGTGGGTTTATTGTTAGGCAGTTTCATTAACGTCCTCCCAGCGCGGTAACACACAACAGCAGTCACGTTTTCGTCTACCGTAAAGCAGTTTGTCTGCCGTAAACAGCAATGTTGTGACACTCTTAAACAGGACAATACTGCCATCTACTGTACATGCATATGTGACAATAACATCTAGGGCTTTTAGAGAGTGCAGTGCACAACTGCACACACAACAAGGAGACGAAGCAGAATGCATCATTAGAGAGGGTGTTCAGCATGGTTAGAAAAATAGTGACAGAGAATAGAACAAGGATGGACAATTCAACCCTTAACTCAACAATGAGTAGATGAGTGTTATGTGTGTGTATATGTGTAAATAAATGAACACTGAAATTCAATTATTTCTCTTATTTATATATATATATATATATATATATATATATATATATTATATATATATATATACATATATATATATATTTTATTATATATATACATATGTATATATATATATATATATATATATATATATATATATATATATATATATATATATATATACACACATATATATATAAAATAAAATGAATAAATAAATATATATATGTATAAATATATATATAATAAAATAAATAAAATATATATATATATATATATAGCTAGAATTCACTGAAAGTCAAGTATTTCTTATGTATATATATGAAATACACTTGGTGAATTCTAGCTGTAAATATACTCCTCCACTCTTAACCACGCCCCCAACCACGCCCCCGCCCCATACACGACCACACTCCCCCCCCCTCCCGAAATCAGAGGTCTCAAGGTTGGCAAGTATGTTAATGCGCAACAAGCTACACAAATAGTCCCATTACAATGTGTTTGTGAGTAAAGCCGAACATGCCAAATCTATAGTATACCGTATTTTCCGAACTATAAGGCGCACTTAAAATCATTTTTTTTTTCTCAAAACTCGACAGTGCGCCTTGTAACCCGGTGCGCCTAATGTAAGGAATACGTTTGGTTGAGTTTACCCAGCTCGAAGCTATTTTATTTGGTACATGGTGTAATGATAAGTGTGACCAGAAAATGGCAGTCAAACATAAGAAATAAGTGTAGGCTGCACTACGATGGGTGTCATGTAAACACCAACATTTTAAATGTTCCATTGAAAATATTGAACATTACTCGCGGTGCTCAAAAATCTATCAAAATGACTTTGGTAAGCTATGAAGCCGCACCGCTTGAAGGATTGTCGGCGTATTAAACATACAAGTATTATTATGGCGTGTGTATAAGGTAAGACATTATCTGGCGTATTGTTTCACAATATAATGCAAAAGTAACTTTTCTTAATTTCTGGTACCGGCTGATCTGTTATTGGGATCTGCGTAAATCCTGAAAAACTCGTAGTCGATTATTTTTCTCTATCTTTTTGTTATGGGACATTCATCCTCCGCTGTTGCCGTTTCTAATATAAAGTAGTGTAAAGTTCTTATATCTGTCAGTAAACTCGCCCTGAATGCGCTAAAAACATACCGGCGCAGTGAGTTTACATTATTCACCCAAGGAACTTTAGTTATTAGAGTTCCAGTCGGACGGTTTTTCACGGGACACATTTCCAGGTGTTTTTTTCCGAATAATGAGATGCTGCTCCGTTATTGATTTAAGTAAAGTCTGAATGTTAGCTCCATTTTTTTTACACTTCTTCCACTCCCGTCCTTGCACGCTACACCGCTACAACAAAGATGACGGGGAGAAGAGGCTGAGGCTGCCAAAGGTGATCCACGTAAATAAGACCGCCCACAAAACGGCGCATCCGTAAGCCACTGTCAGAAAGCGGCTTGAAGAAGATCTGTAAAACAATCTATGCAACATTTTGAACAAAAAACCACCATTACATGTTATGTAGACCACAAGGAAGTGTTTTACATTTAGAAAAAATAAGTAATAATGTGACTCCTTTCTTGCGCCCTATAATCCGGTGCGCCTAATATATTAAAAAAGATTAAAAAAATAGACCATTCATCGACAGTGGGCCTTATAATCCGGTGCGCCCTATGGTCCGGAAAATATGGTACATATTTTTTTTGGTCAGACGCTAAATCTTTTTGTTGCGGTCCATATCTAATTGTGGCTGTATGCCACACATAAATGAATGTATGTAAAACACTGTGTTCACACCTATTGACAATATAGAGCAGGCCTGGGCAATTATTTTGACTCAGGGGCCAAATTTAGAGGAAAAAAATGTGTCTGGGGGGCCGGTACATCTATTTTTAGGAACACTAATACAAAACCTCACAATAATGTCTGATTGAATGCTAAAAACGTTATGACGGACCGCCTTAAAAAAAGGAATGGAATTTTAAATGTTTTTACTGAATGAGACACCCAGAATGTACATGAAAATAAAGAATGTGGGATTTACAATATTAACTATGAACGATAAAACACTGAATATTGACAACATATGAACATCACATCCTCTCTCGATCAACATATTTTACTATCAAGCGAAATGCAACAAAACAGCGAATTATGAACGCGAAGGGTACAAATAAACCCACCTACAATCTGATATATCTGATATATCGCTTTAGAACTTTGTTGTGAAAATCTCCTTCCGCGTCTGTCCCTGACACCCGCATTTCAGGCTGACACTCTGGAAACACTCTGTGGAAACGCTCCTCCACCCACACTGCTTGGTGCCTGCTGTGACTTAGATTACCATAGTACAGGGGTGCTCATTACGTCGATCGCGAGCTACCGGTCGATCGCGGAGGGTGTGTCAGTCGATCACCAGCCAGGCATTAACAAAATAGTCCTAAAAATGAGCGATCATAAATCTTCACTATGACGTCACTTTCGTCACTTGATTGACATTCACGGCACCCGAGGGTCTTCTGAGATGACGCTGGCTGCTGCCAGCTCATTAAAATTACCGACTGGAAGGCGAGAAACACTTTATTTCAACAGACTCTGGCGCCGTACCTGTCGTCAAAACTCCAAAGACCGACTGCACAGTTGCACAGTTGCGCTAACAAAATAAGAGACTCAGAAAGCTGGCGTGCACAAGCTAGCAAGCTACGGAGTTTGCCGACAATGTATTTCTTGTAAAGTGTATACAGAGGAGTACGGAAGCTGGACAAATAAGATGCCAAAAAACCAACCACTTTCATGTGGTATTGGACAGAAAGGAGGACTTTTTTTCTCCTCCATTCAAAAATGCGGACGTTATCAGCACCACTGTCTGATTCCAATCAATGCAAAAGTCATCAGAATCAGGTAATACACCAACTTATATTCTTGTCTTCATGAAAGAAAGGAATCTATGTGTTAAACATGCTTGTATTATCTTTAAACACCTTTAACTTGTTAACAATATTAACTATATGTGTTAAACATGCTTGTATTATCATTAAACACCTTTAACTTGTTAACAATATTAACTATATGTGTTAAACATGCTTGTATTATCTTTAACCACCTTTAAGTTGTTAACAATATTAACTATATGTGTTAAACATGCTTGTATTATCTTTAAACACCTTTAACTTGTTAACAATATTAACTATATGTATTAAACATTATTGTATTATCATTAAACACCTTTTATTTATTAACAATATTAACTATGTGTTAAACATGCTTGTATTATCATTAAACACCTTTAACTTGTTAACAATATTAACTATGTGTTAAACATGCTTGCATTATCTTTAAACACCTTTAACTTGTTAACAATATTAACTATATGTATTAAACATACTTGTATTATCGTTAAACACCTTTAATTGTTTAACAATATTAACTATACGTGTTAAACATGCTTGCATTATCATTAAACACCTTTAACTTGTTAACAAAAACATATATTTCATAAATAAGTAAATATAAATTATATGTATGAATGAGGTAGATCCCCACGACTTCATCAATTGAAAAGTAGCTCGCCTGCAGAAAAAGTGTGAGCACCCCTGCCATAGTAACTAGAATATCGTGCAAAAGCGCAGATTCCAACCATTAATACTTTGTATAGTTCAAGACTTACGGCCATTTGAAAACATCACCTCACATCATAATGGCAGCTACACTTTTCATCTTAAAGATCCAAAAAAAATTATTTGAGAATATCCGGCGGGCCAGATTGAAAAGCTTAACGGGCCGCATGTGGCCCCCAGGCCTTAATTTGCCTAGGTCTAATATAGAGTCTCCAATTGGACATAATGGGAGGAAGCCAGATAAGAGGAAGAACATGCAAAATAGGCACACTTGCAAACCACCTCTAGTAGCACCCAAAACATGAACAAAGTTAAGTAAATAAACACATATTGGACTATTTGGACAAGAAAATGACTGTAAAAAAGGCAGACAAACTCACCTGCAACAGGCTGACAACCTGTCACCTTGTGGGCATATATTTACACTCACACAGGTCTGAAAAATAAATAGAGGGAAAGCACATACACTATTTAGAAAATAAATAGGCAAGTTGGAGCTTATTGGTGGAATTGGCACAACAATTTAAGACAGCAGAGTGTTGAACAAAACTCCTAGCACTAATATGACATATATATTTACTATATAAGTTAAAATCACGCATCACGAAAGCTGAAGTCGCCAAAGGAAACACGAATATGACGTCATGCTAACGTATGATGTAAGCTAATTGGTGATAGTGACGACAAAAACATCAATTATTAGAGATTAGAAACTTACCTGACGGTTGTGACCCAGGCTGGTAGACTACCTAATTCAACGTGTGTGTTATTAGAGCGTTTGTTTCCCAATACGAGAGGAATAAACGGTCGTAGTTTGTCGTTTCCTGGACGCAATCTACCGGCAGTGTTAGCAAGCGTTTCCATGACAACTGCATCACGTGACGCCCATTTTTCTTTCTCGCGATAGCTCTGTTAATGGCGAGATTTTAGTGAAAACTAATGTTTGGAGCCCGGAATGAACTCTTTATTATTAAAATTTTTTAAATGATTAGCATCGATTAGAGATGGGATTTATGGCTTTTTGAAAGGAGTCAGATCTTGAGGAGCCGTTCTTTAAAAGAGCCGTTCAACAGACTGGCTCGTTTTGTTTTTTGTGAACAGTGTTTTTTTTTTTTAATCAAGAAAACAATCACCCGTAACAGTTTTACAATAATATGTAGATGAGAATAAATAAATGTACATAATTATTACTTTAATGGTGGGAGTTATTCAGAAATATTGGACATCATTTTATTTTTTGTTGCGTTTTCACTGTAAACCAGTGGCCCCCAAACTACGGCCCGCGGGCTGGATCCGGCCTGCCAGCGGCCAAAATCCGGCCCACAGGAAGTTGCTAGTTTAAAAATATATATATATATATATTTAGTTTTATTGTTTTAAAATTTTTTTTTTTTTTAAATCTGTCCTTTCTAATCCATTTTCTACCGCTTGTTAGTCTCGGTGTCTCCTAGTCGCTCAGGCAAATCATATTGTCTAAAAATGCATTTTCCCATCGATAACGTGACATCATCGCGCTCTTTCAGTCAATTAGTGCGCGAGGTATATATATATATATATATATATATATATATATATATATATATATATATATATATATATATATATATATATATATATATATATATATATATATATATGTATATATGTATATATGTGTATATATGTACATATATATATATGTATATATGTATATATATATATATATATATATATATATATATATATATATCTTTATATACATATATATATATATATATATATATTAGGGCTGCAACAACTAATCGATTAAATCGAAATCGATTATAAAAATAGTTGGTGATTAATTTAGTCATCGATTCCTTGTATCTATGTTTTGCGCATGTGCAGAGGCAATTTTATTTTATTTTGCATTTTTTTACATTGTTTAATTTTTATTTCTTTATAAACCTTTATTTATAAACTGCAACATGTACAAACAGCTGAGAAACAATAATCAAAATAAGTATGGTATGTTTTTTTCAATAAAATACTGGAAAGGATAGAAATGTAATTTGTCTCTTTTATCCAATTATTAATCGATTAATCGAAGTAATAATCGACAGATTAATCGATTATCAAATGAATCGTTAGTTGCAGCCCTAATATATATATATATATATATATATATATATATATATATATATATATATATATATATATATATATATATATATATACATATATATATATATTTGTATATATATATATATATGTATGTATATATAAATATATATTTGTATACATATATACATATATAATATATTTCTACTGTCTATATATATATATATATATATATATATATATATAATATGTATATACTGTATGTATATATATATATATATAATATGTATATGCTGTATATATATATATATATATATATGTATATGCTGTATATATATATATGTATATATATATATATATATATATACATATGTATATGCTGTATATATATATATATATATATATATATATATATATATATATATATATATATATACAGTACATACATATTATATATGTATATATGTATACAAATATATATTTATATATATATGTATACATACAGCCCGGCGCCCGCCCAAATTGTTTTAACCCAATGCGGCCACCGAGTCAAAAAGTTTGGGGACCCCTGCAACATTACATAAGACGGTGGTATATTTTCATAGCAGTTAACAATATAGAAAATAATTGCACAGATAATAAGTACAAATGAAATGCAGTAACCGGTATAAAAAAATATAAATACAACTGCAGTAAAAATTAGGACATAATAAGAATGTGAGTACAAAATTATACGGACATAGATAGATCAGAATAGAAACTAGTACCCAATAACCCTTAAAAGTGAATCTAAATATTAATAAATATAACAAAAAGATACATACAATTAAAAAAAAATATATATATATATATATATATATATATATATATATATATATATATATATATATATATACACGTATATTTTTCTAAAAAAAATACATATTAAAAAAAAAAAAATTCTTTAACTGTGACTAATTTTTTCGTCCAAAGTGGTAAATGTCGACGCAAAATGTGTATGTGCATAAAAAAACGGCTCCCAAACAAACAGCTCACAACTGAGAAACGGTTCTTATTGTTCACTTAAAAGAGTCGTTCAAAAGACCTGATTTGTTTGACAATGTCACAGGTCAATGACATTCTAATGTCAATCATCACAAAACAGAATTCCAGACTATTTAAAAATCCGGGTGATGATCTAACAGACGGATTCTTTGTCTCTCTTCGCTTTTCATTTCTGTATGTTTTTGATGATGTAATCAGCAAAGGGAGGAAAAAAATTAAATAAATGTAAAACATTTTTTAAATATTGATAGATGAGCTGAATGAATTTAATGATACAAACTGATAATGATGATATTTACAACAGTGTTGTCTACTCAAAACAAGGTAAGACTTATACTGTTATTATCCTGACAAGCACCTAAATCACTAAATACTGCATTTTTTTTTAACTATAGCCTCTCTTTTGTCATTATGTCCATCTCTCAACCTCCTCCCCGCACGCTGGAGAAGGCCCATGACCTGGTGCACCTGCCATCACGGAAGAGAGCATGTGTGACTTATTGAGCGTAGCCGTGGCTGGATGGTCATTTAGGGTCGTGACCCTCCCAGCTGGGTTCTGTCTTGGCTGCTCAGCAGTGACTCTCTCACGGCCGTTTTTTGCTCCCTCGGCCGGTGAAGACGGACGGCCATGCGCGGGCATACCGATGAGCGAGGAGGAGAAAGATCAATAAACGAGGAGGCAAAGCTGTGCTAAAATGGGGATTGGGGGGTGTATGGGGTAAAAGGGCAATTAAAGGACTAGAAAGAACATGATAGGAAGAAGAAGAAGGACTAAATACAAGAGAGCGACAGCAGAAGGACAATCATGTGAATATCAGGGCTGTTTGTAGACAACGATGATGGTTTTGTAATCAAAGGCATCTGCTGTGTTTACAAAAGCCAAAACTAGAGAAGTTGGCACGTTGTGTAATTCAATCAATAAAAACATAATATAATGATTTGCAAATCCTTATATTCAATTGAATAGACTGCAAAGACAAGATATTTAATGTTCAAACTGAGAAACTTTGAGAGTTTTAACTTGCACTTACAGATGTAGCGACCAACTGTAGTTGCTGACAGTGGCTTTCTGAAATGTTCCTGAGCCCATGTGGTGATATCCTTTACACACTGAAGTCGCTTGTTGATGCAGTACAGCCTGAGGGATCGAAGGTCACGGGCTTAGCTGCTTACGTGCAGTGATTTTTCCATATTCTCTGAACCCTTTGATGATATTACGGACCGTAGATGGTGAAATCCCTAAATTCCTTGCAATAGCTGGTTGAGAAAGGTTTTTCTTAAACTGTTCAACAATTTGCTCACGCGTTTGTTGACAAAGTGGTGACCCTCGCCCCATCCTTGTTTGTGAATGACTGAGCATTTCATGGAATCTATTTTTATACCCAATCATGGCACCCACCTGTTCCCAATTAGCCTGCACACCTGTGGGATGTTCCAAATAAGTGTTTGATGAGCATTCCTCAACTTTATCAGTATTTATTGCCACCTTTCCCAACTTTTTTGTCACGTGTTGCTGGCATCAAATTCTAAAGTTAATGATTATTTGCAAAAAAATATATGTTTATCAGTTTGAACATCAAATATGTTGTCTTTGTAGCATATTCAACTGAATATGGGTTGAAAATGATTTGCCAATCATTGTATTCCGTTTATATTTACATCTAACACAATTTGCCAACTCATGTGGAAACGGGGTTTGTACTAAATACAAGAGAGCAACAGCAGAAGGACAATCATGTGAATATCAGGGCTGTTTGTAGACAACGATGATGGTTTTGTAATCAAAGGCATCTGCTGTGTTTACAAAACCCAAAACCAGTGAAGTTGGCACGTTGTGTAATTCGTAAATAAAAACAGAATACAATTTGCAAACCCTTTTCAACTTGTATTCAATTGAATAGACTGCAAAGACAATATATTTAATGTTCCAACTGAGAAACTTCTTTTTTTTTTGCAAATAATCATTAAGTCATTATTTAATGGCAGCAACACATTGCAAAAAAAATGGGACTGGGGCATTTTTACCACTGTGTTACATGGCCTTTCCTTTGAACAACACTCAGTAAATGTTTGGGAACTGAGGAGACCAATATTTGAAGCTTTTCAGGCGGAATTCTTTCCCATTCTTGCTTGAAGCACAGCTTAAGTTGTTCAACAGTCCTCCGTTGTGGTATTTTAGGCTTAATTTTCAATGGGAGACAGGTCTGGACTACAGGCAGGCCAGTCTAGTACCCCCACTCTTTTATTATGAAGCCACGTTGTTGTAACACGTGGCTTGGCATTGTCTTGCTGAAATAAGCAGGGGCGTCCGTGAT
Organism: Nerophis lumbriciformis; assembly: GCF_033978685.3. Lineage (NCBI taxonomy): Eukaryota > Metazoa > Chordata > Actinopteri > Syngnathiformes > Syngnathidae > Nerophis > Nerophis lumbriciformis. The sequence continues at coordinate 20,382,256 of NC_084577.2, read as the reverse complement.
AACATTGCTTGGATGGCAACATATGTTGCTCCAAAACCAAAAACATTAATGGTGCCTTCACACATGTGTAAGTTACCCATGCCTTGGGCACTAATACACCCCCATACCATCACAAATGCTGGCTTTTGAATTTTGCGCCTATAACAGTCCGAATGGTTCTTTTCCTCTTTGTTCCGGGGAACACGAAGTCCACAGTTTCCAAAAACAACGTGGACTCGTCAGACCACAGAACACTTTTCCACTTTGCATCAGTCCATCTTAGATGAGCTCAGGGCCCAGCGAAGCCGCCTGCCTTTCTGGGTGTTGTTGATAAATGGCTATCGCTTTGCATAGTACAGTTTTAACTTGCACTTACATATGTAGCGACGAACAGTAGTTACTGACAGTGGTTTTCTGAAGTGTTCCTGACCCCATGTGGTGATATCCTTTACACACGGATGTCTGTTTTTGATGCAGTTCCGCCTGAGGGATCGAATGTCACGGGCATTCAATGTTGGTTTTCAGCATTGCTGCTTACGTGCAGAGATTTCTCCAGATTCGATGAACCTTTTGATGATATTACGGACCGCAGATGGTGAAATCCCTAACTTCCTTGCAATAGCTGGTTGAGAAATGTTGTTCTTAAACAATTTGCTCACGCATTTGTTCACAAAGTGGTGACCCTCGCCCCATCCTTGATTGTGAATGACTGAGCATTTCATGGAAGCTGCTTTTATACCCAATCATGGCACCCACCTGTTCCTAATTAGCCTGTTCACCTGTGGGACATTCCAGATAAGTGTTTGATGAGCATTCCTCAACTTTGTCAGTCTTTTTTGCCACTTGTGCCAGCTTTTTTGAAAAAAATAACAACGTTTTCCAGTTCGAACATTAAATATCTTGTCTTTGCAGTCTATTCAATTTAATATACATTGAAAAGGATTTGCATCTGTTTTTATTCACGATTTACACAAAGTGCCGACTTCACTGGTTTTGGGTTTTGTAGATGCTTAATGTGCACCCAATGCACACTTGGGTGTAAACTCACAACACCCAACAATAAAAACCTGGATGGAAAATGTCCTTCTGATATTATTTGATCATATCTATGTGTTCTTATCACTCCCAAGCTGTTGGAGACCACCCATCCCGTCCAGCCAATGCATGTTAAAAGAACAACTCTGCAGTCTTATCGCAGGATTAATACCGAGCAAACACCCTCAAGTGGACACTTTTAATCCCCCACCTGGTGTGACCTGCATGTTCCAGACTGCATAGCATGTGGAGGACCACGCGTGACCCTTGTTTGGAATAATGCGGTGCCTTCTGCGGAATTTTAATACGGCCTCGTTCCTATTGTTCCAACCTGGAGTTATTACATTAAACTGATGTGGATTATTGAGGGTGGTGAAAATCTTCTACTTCAACATTTCTCGACCGATTTTAAAAATTCTAACATCAACTCATTCAGACCATTTAAGTTTTTTACCATGTTCAAAAAAATTCCCGCTTTTCCTGAAATTCCCAAATGTGGGGGAAATTCCCATTTAAATCAATGGAACATTCTTCAAAGTTCCACAACTCCCACATTTTTCATCTGATTCAAACTGTTCCAACTTCAAAGTATTCAGCCTGTTTGGGAATTGTGTGCTCTGTTACGGCGCATGCGCAGTCTGCTTCTCCCTCCTCTGCGGGAAAACATAGAAGCTCCGTTGTGAGCTCCACAGGACACGCCCCCACGCATCGCCGCAGCCGCAGACAATCTGCAATTAACGCACCTGGACCTGATGAGAAGGAGTTGAATAAAGGACCAGTGGACCCAAGGATCCTGGCGGGAACTTAGTTTCTCGATGGTGAACCGTAAGCTACAAGCTTTATGCTCTCTCCGTGTTTCCTCTCTGTGGCTTGATTTGTCCCCTGTCTTCTCCCTTGTGCCCGCAGTGCTTTCCTTCCGTTGCCCTGGATCTCGACTGCCTCCCTCGATCCTCGACCCCCGCCTGGACACGGACCTTGTCGCCTCTCTCTCTGCCCCACGGACCTCACTTGGATCACGAACCCCTTTCGCCTAGCCCCCTTTGGATTTGTCTGCTTCGTCATCCAACATCCAACACACAACAGTTAATTACACACATACAAACCCCGTTTCCATATTAGTTGGGAAATTGTGTTAGATGTAAATATAAACGGAATACAATGATTTGCAAATCATTTTCAACCCATATTCAGTGGAATATGCTACAAAGACAACATATTTGATGTTCAAACTGATAAACATTTTTTTTTGCAAATAATCGTTAACTTTATAATTTGATGCCAGCAACACGTGACAAAGAAGTTGGGAAAGGTGGCAATAAATACTGATAAAGTTGAGGAATGCTCATCAAACACTTATTTGGAACATCCCACAGGTGAACAGGCAAATTGGGAACAGGTGGGTGCCATGATTGGGTATAAAAGTAGATTGCATGAAATGCTCAGTCATTCACAAACAAGGACGGGGCGAGGGGCACCACTTTGTCATTAAATGCATGAGCAAATTGTTGAACAGTTTAAGAAAAACCTTTCTCAACCAGCTATTGCAAGGAATTTAGGGATTTCACCATCTACGGTCCGTAATATCATCAAAGGGTTCAGAGAATCTGGAGAAATCACTGCACGTAAGCAGCTAAGCCTGTGACCTTCGATCCCTCAGGCTGTACTGCATCAACAAGCGACATCAGTGTGTAAAGGATATCACCACATGGGCTCAGGAACACTTCAGAAACCCTCTGTCAGTAACTACAGTTGGTCGCTACATCTGTTAGTGCAAGTTAAAACTCCTATGCAAGGCGAAAACCGTTTATCAACAACACCCAGAAACGCCATCGGTTTTGCTGGGCCTGAGCTCATCTAAGATGGACTGATACCAAGTGGAAAAGTGTTCTGTGGTCTGACGAGTCCGCATTTCAAATTGTTTTTGGAAACTGTGGATGTCGTGTCCTCCGGACCAAAGAGGAAAAGAACCATCCGGATTGTTATAGGCGCAAAGTTGAAAAGCCAGCATCTGTGATGGTATGGGGGTGTATTAGTGCCCAAGACATGGGTAACTTACACATCTGTGAAGGCGCCATTAATGCTGAAAGGTACATACAGGTTTTGGAGCAACATATGTTGCCATCCAAGCAACGTTACCATGGACGCCCCTGCTTATTTCAGCAAGACAATGCCAAGCCACGTGTTACATCAACGTAGCTTCATAGTAAAAGAGTGTGGGCACTAGACTGGCCTGCCTGTAGTCCAGACCTGTCTCTCATTGACAATGTGTGGCGCATTATGAAACTTAAAATACCACAACGGAGACCCCCGGACTGTTGAACAACTTAAGCTGTATATCAAGCAAGAATGGGAAATAATTCCACCTGAGAAGCTTAAAAAATGTGTCTCCTCAGTTCCCAAACGTTTACTGAGTGTTAAAAGAAAAGGCCATGTAACACAGTGGTGAACATGCCCTTTCCCAACTACTTTGGCACGTGTTGCAGCCATGAAATTCTAAGTTAATTATTATCTGCAAAAAAAAAATAAAGTTTATGAGTTTGAACATCAAATATGTTGTCTTTGTAGTGCATTCAATTGAATATGGGTTGAAAAGGATTTGCAAATCATTGTATTCCGTTTATCTAACACAATTTCCCAACTCATATGGAACCTTGGTTTTTAGTTTAACACCACACACACTTTTGGATTCTTGTCTCACACTCCATTCCTTAGTTTAATTATAGTTAGTTTGTATTGTTTATTATTATAATATATATTTTGACGATATATAAAATAAATCATTGCACATTACTTCTCCCTGGTGTCTTTGCCGTCATCTTCACTCTGTAAACCATAACAGCTCTATTTCAACAATTCTAAAAAAAATTCCAGGATTTCAGTTCAACTTCAGCATTGGAGCATTACACGCAATTCCTTCAGGAATTGCCTCTTCAGGAATTGCCTCATCTAGTAATAGTCTATTATTTTAATTATAATTATTCACTAATGATTACCTTACATGCATCAAATAATCTCTGCCTTACACTAAGTGGTGAAGCAAAATTTTACATATTTATAATTCTATAAGTGAATAATGACGGATTGTATAATTTTTAAAACGCACATTCTGGCTACTTTATACTTAATTTGTCTGGAATATTTTGTAAAAAACAAACAAAGAAAGAACTTTTTAGGGAAATTTTATGTAGCCTTTAGCCCGCATAAAAAGGCCCAATGACATTACTGGTCCGAACGCTTCCAAAAAACAATATTAATGAAACCAAGGCATAAACGTGGAAATATAGTTAGCTCTCTGATCATGGAGTGCGCCATCTACTGTGCTTCTGGGTTATTATATTGGGAATGCTGGTACGTACGCACAACATCGGGTTCAACAATCGATCATTGGGAGTGTTTACATGCAAGAGTGATCTGGTTTTAAAATAAAACACAGTATTTTTCGGACTATAAGGCGCACTTAAAATGCTTCAATTTTCTCAAAACTCGACAGTGCGCCTTATAACCCGGTGCACCTAATGTACGGAATCATTTTGGTTGTGCTTACAGACGCCGAAGCTATTTTATTTGGTACATGGTGAAAGGATAAGTGTGACCAGTAGATGGCAGTCACACATAAGAGATACATGTAGACTGCAATATGACTCAAGTAAACATCAAAATTGCATATGTTCCATTGAAAATATAGAATATTACACACACCGTGCTCAAAAATCTATCAAAATGTTTTAGTACGATTATGGTAAGCTATGAAGCTGCACCGCTTGATGAATTGTGCTGTGCTTCAACATACGAGTATTATTATGGTGTGTGTATACGGTAAGACATATTATCTGGCGTTTTGTTTCACAATATTATGCAAAAGCAACTTTTCTTACCTTCTGGTACCTGCTGATCTGTATTTGGGATCTGCAAAAGTCTTGAAACATTGCGGTCGTCCGCCTTTGTAGTCTGTGGCGACGCCGTAGTCGATAGAGAAAAAGAAGAAGCCTATGTTCTTGTTATGGGACATTCATCCTCCTTTGTTGCCATTTCTAATATAAAGTTGTGTAAAGTTCTTATTTATATATGTCAGTAAAGTCGCCATGAAAGCGCTAAAACAAACCGGTGTAGTGAGTTTACATTATTCACCCAAGGAACTTTAGTTATTAGAGAGTTCGGGTCGGACGTTTTTTCACGGGACACATTTCCGGCGTTGTTATTAATAATAATAATAATAATAATAATAATATTAATAATAATAATAAATAATTCCGCCCACAAAACGGCTTGAAGATGATCTGTAAAACATCATCTATGCAACATTTTGACCAAAAAAACACCATTACATGTTATGTAGACCACAAGGAAGTGTTTTCCATTTAGAAAAAAAATAATAATAATATGACCCCTTTAATGCGCCCTATAATACAGTGCGCCTTTTGTATGAAAATAGACCTGACTGGACCCGCTCATCCGGTGCACCCTATGGTCCAGAAAATACGGTAATTGAGATATGTTCATCACATCTTTAAAAAAGTCTCACATCCTATTCAAGTATTTTCCACACAAAATTTGGCGACATCATAAGCTGCATGTAAACACCTTTAAAAATGTTTTTTATTAAGCTAGTTTCAACTAAATTACGTCGATAATTTGTCTTACGGTTCATGTAAGCCAGGGGTGCTCATTACGTCGATCGCGATCTACCGGTCGATCTCGGAGGGTGTGTCAGTCGTTCACCAGCCAGGCATTAAAAAAATAGTCCTAAAAATGAGCGATCATAAATCTTCACTATGACGTCACTTACGTCACTTGATTGACACTCACGGCACCCGAGGGTCTTCTGAGATGACGCTGGCTGCTGCCAGCTCATTAAAATTACCGACTGGAAGGCGAGAAACACTTTATTTCAACAGACTCTGGCGCCGTACCTGTCGTCAAAACTCCAAAGACCGACCGCACAGTTGCACAATAAAAGCTCTGCTTCATCCTGCCTGCGCTACCAAAATAAGAGTCTCAGAAAGCTGGCGTGCACAAGCTAGCAAGCTACGGAGTTTGCCGACAATGTATTTCTTGTAAAGTGTATAGAAAGGAGTACGGAAGCTGGACAAATAAGATGCCAAAAATCAACCACTTTCATGTGGTATTGGACAGAAAGGAGGACTTTTTTTCTCCTCCATTCGAAAATGCGGACGTTATCATCACCACTGTCTGATTCCAATCAATGCAAGTCATCACAATCAGGTAATACACCAACTTATATTCTTGTCTTCATGAAAGAAAGGAATCTATATGTGTTAAACATGCTTGTATTATCTTTAACCACCTTTAACTTGTTAACAATATTAACTATATGTGTTAAACATGCTTGTATTATCTTTAACCACCTTTAACTTGTTAACAATATTAACTATATGTGTTAAACATGCTTGTATTATCTTTAACCACCTTTAAGTTGTTAACAATATTAACTATTTGTGTTAAACATGCTTGTATTATTTTTAACCACCTTTAACTTGTTAACAATATTAACTATATGTATTAAACATACTTGTATTATCATTAAACACCTTTAATGTATTAACAATATTAACTATATGTGTTAAACATGCTTGCATTATCATTAAACACCTTTAACTTGTTAACAAAAACATATATTTCATAAATAAGTAAATATAAATTATATATATGAATGAGGTAGATCCCCACGACTTGATCAATTGAAAAGTAGCTTGCCTGCAGAAAAAATTTTGAGCACCCCTGATGTAAGCATACTGAGTGATGACAGGTGTCAGGTTCAAACACTGATGACATCTATTAAACAGACAAAGAAGCAAGGAATTAAACAGAGACAGAATTCAATTTAGCTCAATTGAGGAGAAACATCTGGGCTGTACTCTTGTGCAGTGTCGAAAGATTGTACGCCTCCTCTTTTATTTGGATTTTCCCTGATTACATTGCAACGGCTGTTTCTAAAGGAAGGGGGTCGTAAACAGCTGCTGCCTTTGGTCACAAAACAGTTCAAAGAAAAGTTGCCTAATTTTTAGTGACCTGAACATAATCTGGACTGTACATACATTTTTTTTTTTTTTTTTTTGTTTTGAAAATGTAATTTTGTTTATAGATTATATGCAATCTGTTGTGTTCCAAAATGTTCTATTTTTTTTCTTCTCAGTGTACATGAATGAAGGTGTGTGTTGCTGGACCCGACTTGGACATTATCTGGACTGGACCTGGTTTTTTTTTTAAAAACCTTTAAACTAAGCTAATTTCATTTACAACCAGGTCTGGTAATGATAAGGTCCTTTTTTTTTTTTTTTTTTTTCAACTTTTTTTTTTTTTTTTTAGATAAGATAAATAAATATTTTCTTGGATAAAAAAGAAAGTAAAACAATATAAAAATAATTACATAAGAAAAAAGAAAGAAAAAATAGTAATTAAATGAAAATGTTAGTGGACCAGCGGCACAAACAATCAAGTGTGCTTCAGGGACTGTGTCCCTTGCAGAAGTGTTGTCCATGTTGTGGGAACCAGAATATTGATAGCAGAAAGAAACAACCCCTTTTGTGTGAGTGGGTGTGTATGAGTGTGAATGGGGGAGGGAGGGGATTTGTTTGGGTTGATGCACTAGTTGAAAGTGTATCGTGTGGTTTTTTCTATGTTGATTTAAGAAAAAAAGAAAAAAAAGAAAAGTTGCCTGGAGGGGAGTCAGGTCCTGCTTCCTCTCCGCTTTGTAGATCTCGGGCCAAGATCAAATCTTCCTGTGGATTACAATATATCAAAGAAACCGTCACCTTCATGTCGCTTCCCATCCTACACAGTGGAGTTTTACAAGCCTTTTGATTGGTAAGATCAAAGACAGCTTTTGTCTGCTCGCCGGGAACTCATTGAAACACAAAGTTTTGTGATAACTTAGATACAATTATTCTGACACTAGGTTCAGGTTCGTGTGGGGCCCTTCAGGAGTCTAATAATGATAAAGAAGTAATATTAAAGCAAAATCTTGTTTAGGGCCACACAATGCCCTGTTTGAGGGTTTGGATCGTGACAAAAATAATTGGTTAGTACATACTTGCCAACCCTCCCGAATTTTCCGGGAGACTCCCGAAATTCAGCGCCTCTCCCGAAAACCTCCCGGGACAAATATTCTCCCGAAAATCTCCCGATTTTCAGCCGGAGCTGGAGGCCACGCCGCCTCCAGCTCCATGCGGACTTGAGTGAGGACAGCCTTTTTTTTATGACTGGAGGACAACAGGGTGACAAAAACTAAATCATCCAGACTAGAAATAAATTGTATTATTATGTTTATCTTACCTAAAAATAATTTTTTTTTAATTTTTTTTTTTTTAAACTAAATAAATTTTTACTATATTTTGCTAAAAACGTCTAAATTAATTGTATTTTTATTTGTATTTTTTCTGACTCCTTATTACATCCAGCCATAGAATTATACATTAAAATAAACATATTGGAAATAATTCATTTTAAATGATCATAATAATTCATTTAAAATGACCATATTTCATTATTAAAATAATTGCTTGTTTATCAACAACTTTAGCATTTTATTCATTACATTTTGAAGCTCTCAGAAGCCAAGTTATGTTATATTCCTTAAGATTTATTTATGCAAGTTTGAAGTATCAATTATCTAAACACAGTTTTGTTTGCATATTTTCAGGATATATATATATATATATATATATATATATATATATATATATATGCATATGTATATGTATGTATATATATATATATGTATGAAATACTTGACTTGGTGAATTCTAGCTGTCAATATACTCCTCCCCTCTTAACCACGCCCCCGCCCTCAACCACGCCCCTGTCCCACCCCCGACCACGCCCCCCCCCACCTCCCGAAATCGGAGGTCTCAAGGTTGGCAAGTATGGGTTAGTAAGACAACCAATCAACCATAGTTCAACTAGCGACCGTCTGGGACCACTTTCATTTAAAACACAATAAGGGGATTAATTAGTTTTAGGGTCCTTGGCTTGGAAAATGTTGAGGACCCCTGCTTTTAGATGTTTTGAATCAAGGATCTCATTAGATTACCTTTTATATGTCATTACCAACGCAGCTGCACCATTTTAGACTATTTCGCATTTTGCGTTCAGTTCCAAACCCATCACAGTCGCAACAAACTTATGTTAATTTTCAGCTTGTACTATCAATTTTTTAAGTCATTTTAACATGCAGGCTGACATCTGCTTGTGCAAGGAAGTTTCCCTTATTGTTGCACCGAACTAAAAGCGCCTGGGGTCACACGAGCGCTTCTTTGCTCAATTATGAAGTACTGTGAACGTCTGCCAATAGATGTTTCTAAATTAACTCTCGCTGTGTTGTAGCAACACCATTTTCAAAATAATGGGATCCAATCTCAGGGGGAAAAACTGAGAGTCTTAAGTTTTCTTCCTTTAATTTATTAACATGCTGCATATAATGTAGTCTGTGATATCTTCCTTAAGGACAATGCCATACAAAGTAGTCAGTGTACAGCTTTGAAAGCAGAAGACAAACAAAATGTATGTTTAGGTTTAATTTTTTTCCCCATCAATTTATGCTGACAATTTTATTAAATAGAAGTTTGTAAGCAAAATGTGTGTTTAAAAAATCAGTGTGTTAAAATTATGTGTTTTAAAACTCAGTGTGTAAAAAAATTTAGTGTAAAAACAATTCAGTGTATGAAAAATGAGTGTAAAAAAATTCAGTGCAGAAAAATTCAGTATTTAAATATTTAGTATTTTTAAAAAAAAAATAAGAGCAGAAAAATTCATGGTATAAAAAATCAGTGTAGAAAAATTCAGGACAGAAAAATTCAGTGCAGAGTAATTCAGCGTAGAAACATTTTATGTAAAAAAAAAAAAATTAATGTATAATAATTCAGTGTATAAACATTTAGTGTAAAAAAAATCAGTGCGGAAAAATTCAGTGTATAAAATCCAGCGTAAAAACATTTCAGTGTAGAAAACTTCAGGGTAAAACATTCAGTGTACAAAAATATTCAGCGTAAAGAAAATCAGTTTATAAAATCCAGCGTAAAAACAATTAAGTGTAGAACAATTCAGTATTTAAATATTTAGTATTTAAAACAAAAAAAATAAGAGCAGAAAAGTTCATGGTATAAAACATCAGTGTAGAAAAATTCAGGACACAAAAATTCAGTGCAGAGAAATTCAGCGTAGAAACATTTCATGTAAAAAAAAATCAGTGTATAAAAATTCAGTGTATAAACATTTAGTGTAAAAACAAATCAGTGCCGAAAAATTCAGTGTATAAAATCCAGCGTAAAAACAATTAAGTGTAGAACAATTCAGTATTTAAATATTTAGTATTTAAAACAAAAAAAATAAGAGCAGAAAAGTTCATGGTATAAAACATCAGTGTAGAAAAATTCAGGACACAAAAATTCAGTGCAGAGAAATTCAGCGTAGAAACATTTCATGTAAAAAAAAATCTGTGTATAAAAATTCAGTGTATAAACATTTAGTGTAAAAACAAATCAGTGCCGAAAAATTCAGTGTATAAAATCCAGCGTAAAAACATTTCAGTGCAGAAAAATTCAGGGTAAAAAATTCAGTGTACAAAAATATTCAGCGTAAAGAAAATCAGTGCAGAAAAATTCAGTTTATAAAATCCAGCGTAAAAACAATTAAGTGTAGAAAAATTCAGTATTTAAATATTTAGTATTTAAAAAGAAAAATAGGAGCAGAAAAATTCATGGTATAAAACATCAGTGTAGAAAAATTCAGGACAGAAAAATTCAGTGCAGAGAAATTCAGCGTAGAAACATTTTATGTAAAAAAAAATCAGTGTATAATAATTCAGTGTATAAACATTTAGTGTAAAAAAAAATCAGTGCAGAAAAATTCAGTGTATAAAATCCAGCGTAAAAACATTTCAGTGTAGAAAAATTCAGGGTAAAAAATTCAGTGTACAAAAATTCAGCGTAAAGAAAATCGGTGCAGAAAAATTCAGTGTATAAAATCCAGCGTAAAAACAATTAAGTGTAGCAAAATTCAGCGTAAAGAAAATCAGTGCAGAAAAATTATGTGTATAAAAATTTAGTGCGTACAAATTTGGTGTAAAAAAAAATAATAGCAGAAAAATTCAGGCTATAAAAATTCAGTGTTAAACAATTCATTGTAGAAAAATTCAGTGTAAAAAATTTAGAATAAAAAAAGAAAGTGCAGAAAAAATCTGTGTATGAACATTCAGCGTAAAAACATTTCAGTGTAGAAAAATAAAATGTAAAAAAACCAGTGTAGGAAAATTCTGCGTAAATAATTAAGTGTAAAATTCAGGCCAGAAAAATTCTGTGTAAAAAATTGTGTACAAATTTGGTGTAAAAAAAAATATAAGGGCAGAAAAATCCAGGCTATAAAAATTCAGTGTTTAACAATTCATTGTAGAAAAACTTTTGTGTAAAAAAAATTAAGTCCAGAAAAATTCAGTGTATAAACATTCAGTGTAGAAACAATTCAGTTTCTACAAATCATTGTAGAAAAATTCAGTGTAAAAAATTTAGAATAAAAAAAATTAAGTGCAGAAAAATTCAGTGTATGAACATTCAGCGTAAAAACATTTCAGTGTAGAAAAATTCAGCGTAAAAAAAAATCAGTGTAGGAAAATTCTGTGTAAAACAATTTAGGGCAGAAAAATTCTGTGTAAAAAAATTTAGTGCGTACAGATTTGGTGCAAAAAATAAAAATAAGGGCAGAAAAAGTCAAGCTATAAAAATTCAGTGTTTAACAATTCATTGTAGAAAATATTTTGTGTAAAAAAATGTTTTTAATTCAGTGCATAAACATTCAACGTAGAAACAATTCAGTGTATAAAAAATTCAGTGTGAAAAAAATCAGTGGAGGAAAATTCAGTGATAAATATTCAGCGTAAAAAAATTCAGTGCAGAAAAATTCAGTGTAAACAATTTAGTGTCGAAAAATTCTGCGTAAAACAATTCAGTACAGAAAAAAAATTAACTGTATAAAAATTAAGTGTGTACGAATTTGGTGTGAAAAAAAAGAGCAGAAAAATTCAGGGTATAAAAATTCAGTGTTTAAAAATCAATTGTAGAAAAAATCAGTGTAGAAAAATTCACCGTGACAAATGTAGAGTAAAAAATTTAGGGTAAAAAAAATCAGTGTAGAAAAAGTCAGTGTAAAAATATTCAGTGCTGAAAATAAAAAATTTGTGTGTATAAATTTAATGAAAAAAATCAGTGCAGGAGTATTTGTTGCTTCAAAACTCAAGACTCACTTTGGGTAAATTAAGACTGAAGCAATTGATCCTGCCTCAGAACCAGCCAATGGGGTGTCAAGTTTGAAGTCACATGACAGGTTTTTACAAAGAGGCAGGATATGTCTAGCACTATATGCTACTATATGCATGTAATCTGCTGATTGTGCTTGGATCCCCTTATATATGTAACACAGTGGAGGTTGCTGTGCTTCAGTGAAAAATCCCAACTCGAAGAAAAAAAATGTTGCTCACAAAAAAAGAGTTCTATAAATTCAGTTTCCAAAAAAAGCTTTCGTAATAAAGACACAAATTAACCTCCATAGAATTGCCCCTGCTTGCCTCAATGAACCGCGGCTCCCCAGTTTCTGCAGGAATGATGCAGCCCTAGATAACAACTGCCTGACTGTGGACTGTGGCTACTCACTTGAGTCGCCAGCTATTAAGACCTAATAGTGACCGTGTTTTTAAGGACAGAGTTTGGTCCCTTGCACTTTTTGCCAACCAAAAATAATGTTTCGCTATTTTCAACGGAGACGAGCCAAGCACTCTTGCAGAAAACGACCGCCAAAGCCTGTTCCGCCCTTAGACCGCCCACAAGGTCATTGATTGGCTCGAGCTGCAACAATTGACAGCACGCAGCAGCTGACCAATCAGCAGTTAGATGTGCCGACAAGCAAGCAGTCGGGTGCAGGTGGAGAAAAAAGTTGGCTTCTAAATGTCAATATAAGTCAAAGAAAGACAACTTTACAACAGTAGGGGTGATGTGCTTCATGGTTACTTTTTGTCTGTCAATCCTTGGTGTTGCAAAGGCACATGTTTGTGCCTTTTGCTGCAGAGGATGATGGTTCAATACCCAGCCAGGACTTACCAGGTCAACATTAAACTAAATCATCATTCGATCTTGAAAATTTGAGTAACAGGTTTTTGTTTTTTTCACTGTTAATTGTCACGGCGCGGGCTCGACCCCGCTTGTCATCTGCAGCATGGGCTGCCAGCACTTCCGTGGGCAGGGCTGTGGGCCATCGGCAATCAGCACACCTGGGACTGATGAGGACGAGCGGTAAAAGCTGTCTTTGATCTTATCAAGCAAAAGGCGGACGGCTTGTAAACCTCCACTGTGTGCGATGGAACGCGCCGTGGAGGTGTCGGTTTCTTTGACCTATTGGACTGCCACAGGAAGGACCCGAAATCTACGAGCAGAGAGGAGGCAAACCTGACACCACTCCAAGCACATTTTTGTTTGAACTGTTAATGACCCAGTGCAGCGGCTGTTTATGACCCCCTCCCCTTAGAAGCAGCTTCAGCTATGTAATCAGGAAATGCCCAAATAAATGAGGAGGCGTGTGGAGCTTGTTCCTCGGAGCGATGGGGTGACACTGACGGAGGGTGCAGGTCCACACGCGCTCTCCTCATGAGCTAAATTGAACCCTGTCTCTGTTTGATTCCTTTCTTCTTGTCTTGTTTAATAGATAGTTCGTGTTTGAACCTGACACAGTGGACTCAAGGATCCTGGCCGAAACTTAATCATTTGTTGCCCTAGTAAGCACCATTTGTCTGGCTTCTATCCTGCGTATTCGCTCTTCCCCTGTGACTTCCTTGTTTCCGTGTCTGATGTCCGTGTTGTCCTCCCGCAGTGCTTTCCCGAGTTCTCCTGTGATGCCCTGTTGATCCCCTCTGGATTCTGGACTGCCTCCCCTTCATCCTCGACCTCCGCTTGGACACGGACCTCTGACACCTCGCCATTCCCCCTGACTGTCTCCGCGTGCTCACGGACTGCCTTCCTGCCTTGTTCCTTCTCCTCGTTCAACAATTGGTAACACACTACAGCTAATCATACACATAGTCTCGCACACACACTTTTAAATTAGTCACACTCCATTCTCTCGTTTAATATATATATATTTAGTATTGTGTATTATTATATATATTGTGTGTATATATATATAATAAAACATAAAGCAACATCACCCCCTTGTGAAACTGTGCCGTCACTACTCCCCCTGAAAGGTAACATTAATATTGCTAATTTGAACATAACTTTTGATAACTTTTAACATCGATTTACCAACTCTGTGAGCAACTATAACTTGTGGACTATTTAGCTTGTTGGTTCCGTTCATTTCTTTGAGGAGTGTTATTCCAGCTGGAACTAATCTATGCATTACAAATATATTTTTATAGAGGTGCACGTCAAACAACATAAGTTTGCCAACTCTGTGAGCAACCACAACTCATTGACTATTTAGCTTGTTAGCTTCCTGTTGCGGTCATTAAAGTAAGAAGAAGTGTTATTGCGGCTGTAACTAATCAATATAATACATTCATATTTCCTAAGAAGTGCATGTCACACAACATAGATTTACCAACTCTGTGAGCAACTATAACTTGTGGACTATTTAGCTTGTTGGTTACGTTCTTCTTCTTTTTTTTTTTTTTTTTTTTTTTTTTTTAGGAGTGTTATTGCAGCTGGAACTAACCCATGCATTACAGTCATATTTTTGTAGAGGTGCACGTCAAACAACATAAGTTTGCCAACTTTGCGAGCAACCACAACTCATTGACTATTTAGCTTGTTAGATTCCGGTTGCAGTCAGTAAAGTAAGAAGAAGTGTTATTGCGGCTGTAACTAATCAATATAACACATTCATATTTCCTAAGAAGTGCATGTCACACTACATAGATTTACCAACTCTGTGAGCAACTATAACTTGTGGACTATTTAGCTTGTTGGTTCCGTTAATTTTTTTAGGAGTGTTATTGCAGCTGGAACTAACCCATGCATTACAGTCATATTTTTGTAGAGGTGCACGTCAAACAACCTACGTTTGCCAACTCTGTGAGCAACCACAACTCATTGATTATTTACCTTGTTAGATTCCGGTTGCAGTCAGTAAAGTAATTCAAAGTGTTATTGCAGCTGTAACTAATCAATATAATACATTCATATTTCCTAAGAAGTGCATGTCACACTACATATATTTACCAACCCTGTGAGCAACTATAACTTGTGGACTATTTAGCTTGTTAGTTCCGTTCATTTTTTTTAGGAGTGTTATTGCAGCTGGAACTAATCCATGCATTACAGTCATATTTTTGTAGAGGTGCACGTCAAACAACCTAAGTTTGCCAACTCTGTGAGAAACCACAACTCATTGACTATTTAGCTTGTTAGCTTCCTGTTGTGGTCATTAAAGTAAGAAGAAGTGTTATTGCAGCTGTAACTAATCAATATAATACATTCATATTTCCTAAGAAGTGCATGTCACACTACATAGATGTACCAACTCTGTGAGCAACTATAACTTGTGGACTATTTAGCTTGTTGGTTCCGTTCTTCTTCTTTTTTTAGGAGTGTTATTGCAGCTGGAACTAATCCATGCATTACAGTCATATTTTTGTAGAGGTGCACGTCAAACAACATACGTTTGCCAACTCTGTGAGCAACCACAACTCATTGACTATTTAGCTTGTTAGCTTCCTGTTGCGGTCATTAAAGTAAGAAGAAGTGTTATTGCAGCTGTAACTAATCAATATAATACATTCATATTTCCTAAGAAGTGCATGTCACACTACATAGATTTACCAACTCTGTGAGCAACTATAACTTGTGGACTATTTAGCTTGTTGGTTCCGTTCATTTCTTTGAGGAGTGTTATTGCAGCTGGAACTAATCCATGCATTACAGTCATATTTTTGTAGAGGTGCACGTCAAACAACATAAGTTTGCCAACTCTGTGAGCAACCACAACTCATTGACTATTTAGCTTGTTAGCTTCCTGTTGCGGTCATTAAAGTAAGAAGAAGTGTTATTGCAGCTGTAACTAATCAATATAATACATTCATATTTCCTAAGAAGTGCATGTCACACTACATAGATTTACCAACTCTGTGAGCAACTATAACTTGTGGACTATTTAGCTTGTTGGTTCCGTTCTTTTTCTTTTTTTTCTTTTTTTTTTTAGGAGTGTTATTGCAGCTGGAACTAATCCATGCATTACAGTCATATTTTTGTAGAGGTGCACGTCAAACAACCTAAGTTTGCCAACTCTGTGAGCAACCACAACTCATTGACTATCTAGCTTGTTAGATTGTGGTTGCAGTCAGTAAAGTAATTAGAAGTGTTATTGCAGCTGGAACGTATCAATATAATACATTCATATTTTCCCAGAGGTGCATGTCACACAACATAGGTTTTCCAACTCTGTGAGCAGCCACAACTTGTCGACTCTTTAGCCTGTTAGCTTCATATTAAGATCATTAAAATGAGAAGGAGTGGTATTGCAGCTGGAACTAATCAATGTATTCATATTTTTTTCCGGAGGTGCATGTTACACAACGTGGGTTTGCCAACTCTGTGAGCAACCAAAACGCGTCGACTATTTAGCTTGTTAGCTTCTAGTTGCGGTCATTAAAGTAAGACAAAGTGTTATTGTAGCTGTAACTAATCAATACAATACATTCATATTTTCTCAGACGTGCATGTCACACTACATAGGTTTGCCAACTCTGTGAGCAGCTACAACTTGTGGACTATTTAGCTTGTTGGATCCGTTCATTTCTTTGAGGTGTGTTATTACAGCTGGAACTAATCCATGCATTAAAGTCATATTTTTGTAGAGGTGCACGTCAAACAACATAAGTTTGCCAACTCTGTGAGCAACCACAACTCATTGGACTATTTAGCTTGTTAGCTTCCTGTTGCTGTCATTAAAGTAAGAAGAAGTGTTATTGCAGCTGTAACTAATCAATATAATACATTCATATTTCCTAAGAAGTGCATGTCACACTACATAGATTTACCAACTCTGTGAGCAACTATAACTTGTGGACTATTTAGCTTGTTGGTTCCGTTCATTTTTTAGGAGTGTTATTGCAGCTGGAACTAATCCATGCATTACAGTCATATTTTTGTAGAGGTGC